>NC_137021.1:15585000-15685000 GCF_032717465.1 Coenobita brevimanus
AGGGAGCGACCAATGGGATGGCAGGAGAGAAAATAAGATAGACGGGGAAGGGGGGACGGTAAAGATAAAGACTGATTGAGGAAGATGAAGAAAACAGGGTAGAGAGGGGGAAAATGAGGGAAAGGGAGGGGATGGAGAAAAGAGGAAAAGAAGCGAGGAATAGGAGGAAAGGATGAAGAGAATATAGGGGGAGAGGAGGAAAAAAAAATAAGAATGAGGATGGAGAGAGGGATGGAAGATGAGATGATGGGGTGGAGGGTGGGAAGGAGAAGAGAAAGGGATGTGGAGAAAGGCATGATGAATGAAAGAGGGTGGAATGAGGGGGAAAAAAAAAAAACAGAGTGGAGGAATGGAAGGTGGAGAGAAGGGAGGTGGAGGGAGGAAAGCTGGAGAGAAGGGAGGTGGATGGAGAAACGGTGGAGAGAAGGGAAGTGGAGGGTGAAAGGGAGGGAGGGATGGCGAGAGGCAAGACTGTGTGTCCTTGGCAAGTAGGAAGGGACTGGGGAAAAGGTCAGAGATAAGGTGGGAGGAGTAACAGTGACCGTGTAATAAAGGACGAGCAGAAGGAATAAAGAACCGGAAAGAGAGAGAGAGAGAGAGAGAGAGAGAGAGAGGAGGAAGGGGGGGGAGGGAGGGAATAAGTAACAAGTCGCGGTTAAAGAAACAATTAATTTTATACAGGTTAAAATGTTGCTAAAATGAAGACAAAAAATGTTAGGAATAAAACAGATTGTGAAGGTGTCGTTAGGGCTGTGTTAGAGATGCCCTGAAATCCCTAAGGGGGGTGAATCCAAAACGAACGAAAAAAAGAAAAAAAAAGAATGAGGTGGGTAGAATCACAGCCACGATGTGGATGAGAGAAAAGAAAAAGGAAAGAATAACTGGCCAATGGACGGAGACACGAAAAGAAAAGAGGATGAATGACTGGCTTGTAAAGTAGTAGAAGGAACCAAAACTTTCCAATGAAATATGTAAACGGTAGGAGTAAGAAAACCAGTAGAGGAAGAGATATCAGTGCTCGTGTTCTTAATATTCTACCTCTCATCCAACCCTCTCTCTCTCTCTCTCTCTCTCTCTCTATCAGTGCTCGTGTTATTAATATTCTACCTCTCATCCAACCCTCTCTCTCTCTCTCTCTCTCTCTTTTATCCCATCTGAAACGTAGAGACTCAGGAATATGCTACTCAGTCCCGACATTTAAAGCAAGGGTAACATGCCGCGCTAGACCCTCAGTTGCATTATGTAAACAATGAACCTCAGCCATCCTTAATGTGAACCCATATATATCCCATCACTCAGTCCACAAACCCACCTGGCGCCTTCTGGTTATATGGTTACTACTGGAGACTGGCAGGAAGGATAGTGTGGGGAGAAAATCAAAGGTAAAGGAAGGGGAGAAAGGCAGCATATGGGAAGAAGGTGAAGGGAAGGTAAATGGTACAAAGGTAAGAGAATGAGAAAGGGGAATGGGAGAGAGTCTAGTGATGGGATCGGGAAGAGAGATGGAAGGAAAGGAACTGGAGGGAGAAAGACGAAGGTAAAGGAAGGTGAGAGGGGTAAGAGAGAGAGGAAGGAAAGTGATGGGAATAGAATTAAAATGAGAAGAGAAGGGGAGAGGGGTATGTGAGGGGTAGGGATGTAACGGGATTGGGAAATAACCTGGGGATAAGACAGAGAAAGAGAGACAAAGATAAAACAGAGATGGAAGTAACAGAAGAGGAGAGGAGCAGAGTGAAGGGAAGAGGAGAGACATCGAGGGAAAGGATGAGAAGATGAGCACAGGTAAAGTAAGAGGTGGGGGATGGAAGTAAGGAAAGAGAGAGAGAGAGAGAGAGAGAGAGAGAGAGAGAGAGAGAGAGAGAGAGAGAGAGAGAGAGAGAGAGAGAGAGAGAGAGAGAGAGAGAGAGAGAGAGGTGGAGATAAGAGAAGGGAAGAAGGAGGAAGTACGGGAAGGGAAGATAGGTGAAGATAAGGGAATAGGAGAGAGGTGGAAGCAAGGGAAGTTGAGAGGGGTGGAGATGAGGGAAGGTGAGAAGGGTGAAGGGAAGGGAAGGGGGGAGGGGTGGAGGTAAGGGAAGGAGAGAGGGGTGGAGGTAAGGGAAGGAGAGAGGGGTGGAGGTAAGGGAAGGAGAGAGGGGTGGAGGTATCAGAAGGGGAAAGGAGTGGAGGTTAGGGAAGAGGAGAGGGGTGGAGGTAAGGGAAGGGGAGAGGGGCGGAGGTAAGGGAAGGGGAGAGGGGTGGAGGTAAGGGATGGGGAGAGGGGTGGAGGTAAGGATGGGGAGAGGGGTGGAGGTAAGGGAAGGGGAGAGGGGTGGAGGTAAGGGAAGATTAGAGGGGTGGAGGTAGGGAAAGTGGAGAGGGGTGGAGGTAAGGGAAGGGGAGAGGGAAAGGGTAAGGGAAGGGGAGAGGGGTGGAGGTAAGGAAAGGGGAGAGGGGTGGAGGTAAGGAAAGGGGAGAGGGGTGAAGGTAAAGGAAAGGGAGAGGAAAAGGGTAAGGGATGTGGAGAGGGGTGGAGGTAAGGGAAAGGGAGAGGAAAAGGGTAAGGGATGTGGAAAGGGGTGGAGGTAAGGGATGTGGAGAGGGGTGGAGGTAAGGGAAGGGGAGAGGGGTGGAGGTAAGGGAAGGGGAGAGGGGCGGAGGTAAGGGAAGAAGAGACGGGCGGAGGTAAGGCTGGAGGAGAGGAATGGATAAGAGACGAAACTAGGAGTGAAGGGAAGGGAAGAGGAGAGGGTTGAGGGAAAAGGATGGGAGGGGGTTGAGGGAAAAGGAAGAGGAGAGGGTTGAATGAAGGGGAAAAGAAGAGGAGTGGAAAGAAGGGAAGAGGAATAGGGAATAGCGAAGGAAAGAGGGATGGAGGGAAGGGAAAGGAAGAGGGGTGGAGGTAACTGAAGAGAGAAGGCTAGAGGAGGGGAAAAGAGGTTAAGAGAATGATACTAAAGTGGGGGGCAAATGGGAAAAAGGACCCGAGAAGGGAGAGTAGATGGGTAGTGGTGGGGACTGGGATAGAAGGGGGTTGGGAGAAAAAAAAATACAAAGATGAAATGGTGTGTAAAATGAATGGTACGGGAGGAAAAGGGAGATTAGAAGGGAGATGGTCATGGAGGAAGAGGCAGCGCAAGAGAGGGAAAAACTGTAAAGATGTTATAACTGAAAAAGAAAGATGTGAGAACAGAGAAAACAAGTGAATGAAGTATTGCCATGCAACACAAAGTCCCCTACCAGATGAAGACCATACATATGTACTTTGTATACAATGTGGGTATGACACCAATGCTGAAGTACTGTGTACAAATAATATGGGTATGTAAAGACCTTGACCTTGGAAGTAGATCGCTGGTTGTTGTGCGCAACACCGTCGTGGTATGGGGAACAATTGTGTGAAGTTACATCCAAATCTGTCCATGCATGTGGAAGCTACAAAGCGGACACGAAATTGTGGAAGGACCGACGGACGTACTGACGGAACCGGGCAAACCTATAGTCGCAGCCCGGTCTGACCGGTAGGAGACTTATAATAAACTGAAAAGGAGGGACTGAAATCTGAGAGGAAAGAAAAGAGTATAGGAACGGAGCATGAGTGAGACGAAAGAAAGCAGGAGAAGTAATGCGTGAAAGTAATGATAAGGAAAAATTAATAAAATAACCAGAAGCACTCAGAGCATGCAACACCCACGCCCTACATCTGGTCAAAGGGCAGAGGATTTTTTTTTCTCAACGACCATGTCGTTCACTAACTGTTCTTGATATAAAGTTATTTCATTTTTTCAAACATTTTATCCATTCCAATACTTTTCGTCTGAATTGAAATAGAGCTTTTTGAATTGACCCTGCGCTGTGACCTTTGACCAACTGTTCTAGAAAATGGACCCTTGGCTGGCCCACGATTTTCTAAGAAATTTGGTGCAAACTGAATAAAAACTATTTGTGTTCACCTACTGTTCTGAATAACAATACATCAACCTGTCAACTGACCGTCACCTCATCCACGAAACTTTGCTCAAATCGCATCAAAATTGCTTCAGCTATTCTGTTCACACACAGACACACGCGTCGAGCACTTTGTCCTGTGAGCTTGACATCTGACTGACTGTTCTCGCAATCGAATCCCTTAGTCCTTGCCTTACCTTCACGCTCTCTACCGTGTTTAGTTTAAATCTGATCAAAACTATTACACTACCTTTGAAATGTGATTTTAACCTCTGACCTTTCCCTGTGATCCTGACCTTTGACTGATTTTCAGAATCGAATTCCTTCCTCCTTGCCTTACCCTGAACATAACCACCAAGTTTGGTTGATTTCAGAAAGTTGTTGCAGCTGACCTTGCCTTGTTACCTTAATCGCTGACCTATTGTTCTAAAAAAAATAAAAAATAAAATAAATAAATTAGACCACCTTCACTTACCCCATAACCCCTCCTCCATGCTTGGTACAAATTACATCAAAACAGTTTAAGTTATTTCTAGACACAGACACCCGAACTTTGGCATTGTCCTTTGACCACGACATTCGACTGATTGTCTCTCGAAATCGATTCCCTTCGTTCCTGACCTATCCTCAACCAATCCACCAAGTTTGGTCTAAATCGGATCAAACTGTTTAAGTTGACCTTACAGCGTGACCTCTCCCAATTGTTAAAAAATTTCCCTTTGGCTGACTCTCAACATTTCGAACACATTTGGAAAAAATCAGATTAGTAATTTATGAGTTATAGTGATATCGCATAGCTCACGCTGGGCAAAATATTACACCTGCTCTGCTTTCAGCCGCCGCGGGTGTGCTGATAAGGAGAGTAATGTACGGTAACGGCAAGAGGAGAGGAAAAAATGAGAAAACGTGACAGTTAGACTGGGAGGAGCACTGACGAGTAGAGGAAAGATGCTGTGGTAACAATGAATGAAGCGAGGAGGAAGAAAAATGAAGAAAATGTGAAATGAAATGAGGAAGAGGAAAGATGGAACGAAGATGAAGGAAAGGAATGAGCAAGAGGACTGGCAAGATAAAAAGAAAAAGGAATTAGGAAGAAGAGAGATGGAATTGAGGAAAAAGGAATGAAAAAAAGGACTGATATGATGAAAAAGAGGGATCAAGAAAATGAGAAGAGATGAGCTGGGATGAGAGATGCGAAGTACGAGCATATAATAGAGGAATGTGAGAGGAACAAGATATGGAGAGGGCAATTTCGGCTGTGGCAAAGGACATTAACCGTGACATACTGGAGGCAAAAACTATATGATTATTTTTTTTTCTGAGGCTGCAACACAGACACATACTGTATAATATAAAAACTGTTAGTAATAACACGGCTGTACATTCCTTGCACCACCGTCTTTGCCTTTGCATAACTTTAACTTCCTCAGTAGGATGGTCTTTTTCTTCTTACTAATTTTTGCCGCCAACACAAGATTTTATTCTCTTCAAAGGAATACAGTGGACGGCAAATGGCATCAAACCTGCCGGGCCTTTCAAGGCTGTTTGTTATAAAGAAGGCTGCAACTACGATTCACATCCAGGAAACCCGCCTACTAGAGAAAGGGTTACTGAAGGCTATATTTAGCCCCCCCAGTTCGAAAAGCTTATCGTAAAGTGAAATATATAAATCGTTTAGCCAAAGCAGACATACAATAAAGGATACGTCATTGTACTGAAAACATTAACGTTATAAGCCGACAAAAGAAGTCAGGCCAAGGTTGCAGCCGCCTCTCCTCCCGGCACCACGAGGCAGGAGGCGAGGCGCACGGCCAGTTCTCGAAACGATTATGCTAATGCCAACATCAAAATGCATATCGTCTTGCATGGCGCGTTTATCAATTTAACATTTACTGCAGATGATATCCAGCCCGGATTGCCGCATATTTCCCGCAGATGAAGCCTTCGCCCAACATGAATTAACCCCCCTCACAACGACGACATACTGTTCATCGTATTCTTACTGTTTCCAGATTATACAGCATTATTCTGTTCAGGAGAGATTTCATATTGGAGGGCTTACATGTAAGCATTATTAACCACTTCAGTACGAGAGTTTTTTTTATGTGAATACCCAATAGTATCAAGAATAAACTACAAACATACGCGGTCGGATTGAAGTGGAGTTCAACCAAAGTACATTTTTTTATATGTTTTCCTGTTGAGGGAAGTTGGTATGAATATGGAGGAGGAGATAATGGTTACACATATACGCTGGCGAGAGAAGCCCACAGCCCCGCCCTACCATCCCTCCCTCACCCTATAAATCTTGACTAAATCACTCCCACGACCTGCACTGACCCAACACGCTTACATCATTGCCACCAAAAATATACACCAGAGTGGAAGTGCAAAATGTAGGGTAGCACGGACTGAGGAGGAAAAATGGAACTAACTGCATGTGAGGCTGGAATGTTTGTTTACTGCAGTTCTATATTTTACAAACACAAACAGAGTCAATATAACATTTCGCCTCTCGCATGCTTCACTTTTCCTACATTTTTCCTTTCCCCCATTCGTACACTTATACAGCCAATACAACACTTCGCCTTTCACATGCGTCACTATCTATAGACGTCCTTTCTTCACTCGCACACGAGCAGCCAATGCACTTCACATTATGCTTCCTACAGACATCCCCTCCACATTCTCACTTCGCAAGCATGGGGAGGGGAAAATTCAGGTGTATCCTTCTCCTTTTGAGATGAAGGTTGGGTTCTGCAGTGGATCTAATGTTATGGACTATACAGATGCACAGAAACAGATATCTTAAAGGAAATGAGGGTGCGAGTGGGAACAGTACCATTTTGTGAGTCTGGCTTATGCGGGGCGAACCATTACCCCAACATGGTAATGCTATTGGGCGGCACATCAATGCCTCGTCCACAACGGCATCTGGCGGCATTACAATGATGGACATGAAGACCCGACGGGGCATCGTATACACATTATCATAATATAACAGAAGGATGAGATGATAATCGTTTCGGCGACGATAAGAGACGAGGCAGAGATGGGGTACGCTGAGATAACGAGGGGGCGAGGGTGTGGGAAGAGAGGATTCCAGGGTCCATACTTATCAAGGGTCTTAACCCCTACAGTCTGATGAGGCACTTTTTATTATTTTTGCAACCACCAGCCGATTGCATTCACTGTATAACAGACTCTTCGAACTTCAGGGATTAGAGACAGTATTCATAAACCGCCTCAACCGCTATGGAGTGGCGCTGACGAGGAGCCTAAACGTGGTAGCACTGTGCAGCCGGGACAGATCAGCTGCGACGTCTATCCGGAGTCAAAATTCCTTATATTTCCCTGTACTTCGCCGTGGGAAGGACCCTGGTGCGACCCTCCCCCTTGAGGAGCATTCAACCATAAGGGGACGCCGGATACCTACACGAATTGTTACGCGCGAGCGAAAGTAGCGAGCGAAACGAGCAAGCATAATGACGTGATGTTTACGTTCAGCTGAGAAATGAGTGGCCCGACAGGACTCGGCCCGGCCCGACACGACACGGCCCGACCGCAGTGGTTTTCAGAGGCTAATAACTTTTCTACTGCGTGAGATAGAGAAGAGATCTTTCAGCAGGTAGTAGATACATTCGGTAAACTTTTTTTTTTTAGCTATATACTGCTTATAAGACCAAAGAAACTCTTTTGAATCCTTACTTTCCAAGGGAAAATACAGAAGGCGTCAACTGACATGCTCCACTATGAAATCGATAAGAACTATGGAAGTGATACATGCGAGGTATGAGATGTTTTTCATTTTCATATGTTGGTTTTGTGTGTGTGTGTGTGTGTGTGTGTGTGTGTGTGTGTGTGTGTGTGTGTGTGTGTGTGTGTGTGTGTGTGTGTGTGTGTGTGTGTGTGTGTGTGTGTGTGTGTGAGAGAGAGAGAGAGAGAGAGAGAGAGAGAGTAAATATTTTAGCTCAATAATTCCTCTATTACTGTTCAACTACCTCACTAGAAATGTTGAAGGTTTACACCATGATGAAATTATGATGACAGGCGTATGTACAAACTCTCGCTCGCTGGTCGCGCGCTCACAAACCGCACCCTACTGGTGACTGTACTGTATCTGTACGACTGCCCCGCAGATGCACTCGTTTACCTGTGGTCGTCGAATCCCCTCGGCCAGACAGACCGAGGTTAAGCTACTGTACAACAACCATTATGGGGCTTTTCTAAAACGAATAACATTGTCTGGTGGTACCAGGAAGAAATTATAAAATACCTCCTCCGACTGAAGAACTTAAATATTCGGAGAAAAAACATTCTCCATGCCAGCAATATTTAATTAGAAATTGTTTGTTTTTTCTTATATTCGTAATAATACTCGCTCTAGTCTGAATGTGACGTGTTTGGTAGCTGTAAGAATAGTTTAATTCATAACTGTAAGAAATATTTTATATAAGCTTAAGAATGTATATAAATATATGCCCTGGTCTGAGTACCTCAAGGGACAGTCTTCCCGGCGGAGATGCGACATCGCAATATCAGAAGCAGGAAATGTGAGGACTTCGACAGCTGAAACTCTGTCTTCTGCTTCCTCTCGCCTCCCGTCCTCCTTTACTCTGTTCTGTATTTTTCCTCAAGCCTCTTTCCTCTCTTCAGAAATCCTGCTTCACCTCTTTCCTCTTCAGACATATCACCTTCCAAGTTCTTTTTTTCCCCCAAGCGTCTTTCCTTCCCCACACCCATTGTCTTCTTTCACCCTATTTTTTCTTCTTCCTGTGGTGTTCCGTCATTATTACTACGTGGTTTTCATTCTCAGTTCATATTGGTCTCAGATTTATTTCCATTCATTCATCCATCATCCAATCTTATGTTACCCCATGAGGAGCGTAGAAGCCCGGGGCTAGGCAGTTGGTCCTGACATTTAAGATGAGAGTGACTCTTCCTTAATTATCCATTCTTAACTCTACAGACCTTCTCCATCCCACTTGTTTCCCTCCTGCAGCCTCTTTTCTCTCCTATCCCCATTTTTTTCTTCACAACTCATAATTTGTCAAAGCTGATCATGCTCCTTCCCAAAGTCTCTCTTCCTCCTCTTCCCATTTCTTTTCCTCCTCAGCGTTTACCGTGCCAACCTTTCTCCATTCCGGCTCTTCGTTCCTCACAAAACTTTATTCCTTCCTTCAGCATTTTCTCCTCTACCCCCTATCTATGCAGATGCCTCTTCTATTCATTTCACATTCTCCCAAAACCTTCCATATACTGGCTTCTCTTCTCCCTCCCCTTTTTAGATTCCTAGTTGTGTTTCTCACCTAATTTTTCCTCCCCATTGTCTCCTTTTTACTTCCTCCATTTCTCCCCTCCGCAAATCTCTTACCCTAGTTATATTCCTTCCGAAGCCTCATGCCTCCTTACATTCCTTTTCTATGAATTTTTCACCGTGAAATACTTCCTCCCCAAGAGTCTTTCTTTCTTAGACTTTATACATCCTCATACCTCTTTCCCCAACCCTACCATCTCACTGAACCTCTTTCTTCCCAAAATCTTCCATTCCCCGGTTTCCACAATCGGTTTTATCCCTCCTGAATGCCATCCCCATACTCCATCCCATCCTGACTCATATTCATCCTTACCTTTTTAATTTTCTATCATTTTATTTATTTTTCTTGCTGGCCCTTTTCTGTCTCGGTATGATGTTTTTCAGTAACCTCATAAATATGATGTCTTCTTTATTTTTTTCTTGCTAACGTTCTCATCTTTCGGGAGACCTCTTACAGTGTTTAGCTTATATAGATCGTCTAAGTACTGTATAACAAAAACAAAATTATTGAAAGGATGAATTCCGTCAGCTCGAGGATATCTAATTATTTCATTTTATTTCATATCATTTTTTTCGCAGATTCCAAACTATTATATCCAAACTGGGAGAGCAATCTCGAACTGGAGGAGTTAAATATTGCCTACATTAACCCTTTCGGTACTAAGGACTCTCCTAAACTAAATGAAATCATCCCGTAGTAGTAAAATAAATGATATAATACATCTACTAATACTAAGGATTACAGCCACTTTTCTGTAATTTCTTCTCACATTCCTCTCCCTCGTCCCCGTCCTCACCTCTCATACTTCCCTTATGCTTTCTCTGCCTCCCCGTATGTCCTTCGCTATGCCCACTCCCAATTACCCAACTTCTCTTTACCTCTCAACTGACTACCAACCATCAACTTAGGCACGTCATCTTTAATGTTGCAATTTTCAGACGATTTCATTTGGCTTAGGAAAAATATCTGGTAGTAAAAAGGTTACTGAAGGCTACATCTACCTCTTCTCACTGAAAAAGTTTTCTGTTCTTTATAAAACTGTCTGGAAGAAGGAAGAAACCATAAAATCTACGTCACCTCAGTAGAGTGGCACCGTACGACTCGTTGCAAACTATTCCTCTGAAACCTAGCTTTATTCCATATTGTTTTCATTCTTTTCCCTTACGTCTAAATAATTTCATTCTGCTTTGGAGAGATCTTTTTAACTGGATGGGTTACATACAGCTATCGTTAACTACTCCACTACCATGATGCTCTCCGTAGTTGGAAAAAAAAAATCGTCTGGACATAGCAAGAATAAATAAAAAATGTCACAGTACCGAAGAAGTTAAATGCGACATTATCCACGGTCTGAGATTACCCGAATATTAATTTTCTGGCCAATGAGCTTCGTGTAGGCCGCGTGTGTGGGTGCTGATCCTGTCTTTGTGGGAAAATTGACCTTATATCGGAGCGCTGTAGGGGTGCCAGGACAGGCTGGGAAATGTCGTGAGTCTGGGATGTCATTTTAATACTCCCGTCCCGTGGCTTCTTTCATCTTCCTCCATTTGTATATAACTCTCGTGTTTTGACTGTTCCCCCTCCCTTTTTTTTATGCCATCACATCATGTTTCTCTTTTCTCGGTCTGTGTCATACTTCGATTTTCATAATTCACATCATGGCGCCAACCCTTCCCAGTCAGTCTCTTTCTTTGAAGCTCCCTTGAGCATTTTTAATATATACAACTTTTATCTCGTTCGAATAGACTTTCGTGAAACCCACCTATTTAATACACACACACACACACACACACACACACACACACACACACACACACACGCACACACACGCACACACACACGCACACACACACGCGCGAGTGCCCAAACAGTTAGCATCTCATTGCCATACGAGTACTGACCCCAAACTTCAACGCTGAACAAGGCTCTTCCCTGCCCACCCACACACACGCTGACACACTTGCATTCACACTCCAACACGCTCGCCATAAACGCCCTCACCTGACATACACACACACACACACACACACACACACACACACACACACACACACACATATAGCTCACCCTTCCACCTACATGCACCCACCCCTTTCCCACACCCACACCTCTACACACACCCCACATTGACTCTGAAAGGGAGGAGATACACTCAGGCAATAAAAACCAAGAGCACAAAAGGAAGCCATAGGGAAGGGAAAAAATGTAGGTGCGAAATGGGAGAGGAGAATAGAGAGAGTAATGGATGGGCTCAGAGGGGAGGAGAGGGAAGGGTGGGGAGCGGCACTGGTGGAGGGGAGGGGAGGGGAGGGAGGATGGTGGCTGAAGGAAAGTGGTTTGTTCATGTTTGGTCACGAAATGCAATAACGGAGACACACAAAGCAAACGATTTTTTACAGTTAATATCACTACTGAGAGCTGAGGGTTAAGCAAGAAAATTTTAGAATGATTTTGCCGAACGATTAATGATTCTTAAATCATTCAGTCTTGGAGATGATACTGCGACAGAATAATTTTGAAATATACGAGAAATATAAACAAGTTCAGATAAACGACATTAGTTTTTTCTAAAGCATAAATTGAATGAGAGAACTCTTCTACATCTTAAACTTTGTAAGTTAATATATAAAATGATTAAACGAATGGAAAACCATATAATGATAAGGTTACATTAATGGAATTCTTCTGTTTACCATTGTTTCACCTAATACTGTTGTTATTTTTTTCAGAAAACTAACACATCACAACCTAAAGGAACCCAGCGCACCACTCAGACAACGCAATTATAAGTTTACTTACCACAGCTGTACCAGAACCAGAAGCCAGTGCGAGGAAATAGACACGTGCCGAGAATTTCGGCAGAGCAGCTACACCACAGCAATAGCCGGTAACAGTGTGCCTTAAAGTGGAACGATATCGCATGAAAAAGCAAAACTTAAATATTAGCATATTATTAACTCTCACGCAGCAACAGCCAGCAAAGAAACTAGCACACACACTATGATCTTATGAAACAGATTACACAAAGTCAGTTATGTGCTAGCTACACCTACAGTTGGAGAGGGGTGAAGGACACCTGGGATATACCACGAAACTGGATTTAAGTTAACCATGTCATTACAGCGGAGTTCATATGTTGTAGTTAGGGATAATCTTCAGCAACAGATCACCTGGGTAGACAAACAAAGAATATAATAAGGCAACAAAATACAACAACCAACAGACCCATCCGACACTGATCCCCATGGCTGCGACTACACACCTCGGGATCTGGGCCACACGCACAGCTAAGTTAATTCCCACTCTGAAAATCTAATTATTACTGTAATTAGAATTAATTTCGGCCCCCGGTGTTATTGATGTGGTTCGGCCGGTGACAACTAACTTACGTTACAGGCTGATCCTGCTGCTGCTGGGGATAAACTAATACAAGAAATTAATTTTTGTGTCTTCCATCTGGATTGCTAATAATCACGATGTTGTTGTTTTGTTGTTAGTGATTCTTTACAGATAAAGTATGTGACCTTCGTCTGACATGCCTCCACCTCGAAATCAGACGCAATCAAAAGATCTAAAACAGAAAAATCCTGTGGTTTTGTGAATATCCCATTGTAACTGGTCAATCTGCTTTCCTACCCCACAATACAATTCTCCTGTGAAAATAAGAAGCATACAAATTACCATAAAATTGTCTTACATTGACATCTGAGAATTGGCATTGTTCCTGATTTAGCGTCTTCAGTGCTCCCTTCCCGTCACTCTGAGCAATGAAATACATGGTCAGTAATAAATGAAACTAATGTTATTATACAAGCTAGTGTGGGATACTCAGGTTAAAATCTGCCCTATGGTTTGGCCGCTTTCCATTAATAAATTACGATGTTTGCCAGCTGGTGCAGGCAATTCTGAATAAAATCACCAATATGCTAAACTAAAACGAACGAAGAAGACAATGGGTCTGAAGCATGTAATCTGCATGGTTGTCACTGAGTGAATTATTCATCCAGCGTGGTGTAGGTTGTGTCGAATCAGTAATGCCTTTATTGCTGCCACAGCTCACTCCCAGTATACGTTTGTTCTCAGACTGGAGGCTTGAATAAATTATTTGGTACAGGTGATCTCAAGACATCTCAAGCATTACAGATCATACTATATTTGAATGGAATTTCGTGGTCAGTTCAGCTCGAGTTCTTCATTTTTATATCTGCTATTCCATAGGCTTTTAATCACTTGACGACAGACTGTTAAACTATGAGAGTTAAAAATAGTCTTCATTAAACCCTTCAGAACAGATTTGAAAATTACGTTATCGTTCAAACAATTAATAAGAGGTAGCTATCATTACAGATACCTAACCTAGCATTTAGAACGAAACACATTAAAACAGAATAAAACACACACACACACACACACACACACACACACACACACACACACACACACACACACACAGGTATCCAAGAACCACACGAAAACAACTATTAGGTAGATAATTTAATCGTACATGCCAACCCTCATTCTCCTTACAGCCCTTGCAGGAGTGTCCATATCAGTGTGTGTGTGTGTGTGTGTGTGTGTGTGTGTGTGTGTGTGTGTGTGTGTGTGTGTGTTGAGGGCAGGACACGCTAGGATGGCTAAGGCACCAGGAATAGTATGTCAGGGCGGGGACAATCCACCGGAGTGCTGCCAACAGTTATCTAATACAGGGCACACACAGGGATAAGATAGTTCTCTCTCTCTCTCTCTCTCTCCCTCTCTCTCTCTCTAATATTAGTTACATGAAGTCGTCAGTGTCCTTTATGTTGTTACTGGCTACTGTTACTTTTCTTCTTAATACCTTTCTTGACACGTGCTTGATTTCGCTTCATTAAACTGTAAAGTAACAAAAAATGAGACTGAGATCTATGTTGTGGTTAATGTTATGTGCTACTAATTGGAACATATTTTACACGTACCAAATGTTTTATAAAATGCATTGCAACATGGCATTCTTTTTTTTTATATATATAAGATACGGTATTCATTAAATAAGCACCCAACATTTGCGACAATGAATGGTACTTATGATTCTCCTGACTGATTTGATGATTTCTTGGCACTCCTTTTTTTTATTATCCTATTTATGTTCTCTTGCAGATTTTTTTTCAAGTACTGTATTTATCTCATTAACAGTTCCATCTTATCCACTGAGTCAAGGTTACCATTACTTTTTCACTTCTGCTGTCTTTAGTATCCATCCTGCTACCATCCTTACACAGCCTTTCTACATTTCTCCCAGATTCCTCTCTCGTATATCTTAAATCATACCTCCCTGATCTATTTTCAACACATCATCTGTTGCTGTCAGTCTTTCAATATTTTTTGTTCTGATAATCCGCATACGGTACAAGAAAATGTCATCCTTACTTTTAACTTGGCCTAAGCAATGAGTAATGAAAATTAATTAACAATCCATTTACCACTCTGAACCTATCACCCATCACTTGATTTTTGCATCTTCATCCTATAATCAGACAACACTCCATCCTGTTCTTCTCACTTCCTCTCATCTAATATACTATAGCACTAGCCGTGTGTGTGTGTGTGTGTGTGTGTGTGTGTGTGTGTGTGTGTGTGTGTGTGTGTGTGTGTGTGTGTGTGTGTGTGTGTGTGTGTGTGTGTTTTGAGTAGCCGAAACTAAACATTCAAACTGCACCAAAATTGGCACTAAAATAGCAAAAAATTCGCTGATGTGAAAAAACTTGGGTCCCATCATGATTGAAAAACTCTCACTGTAGTTAATGAGCGATCACATTTTGACCAAAACAAGCTGCTCCCGGAGCCCGGCATAGAATCTCCGTAAAATTTTTTGCCCACAGCTATAACTAATAAATATTATAGCAGAGCGAGAGCCCTCCGCAGGAGCAAGTGCGAGGGGCCCGAAGGGCCCACAAGCACTTGTACCAAGTATAGTTGTAAGCCTGTTCTATTCATTATAAGTGCTGGCACAAAACATTCTCCTCTTACGACATCCACATTAGTCAAAAAATTCTCATCACTAGTTTCTACATTACATACCCGAACAGCCAACAAAACCCCAACATCCTGATCTCCATCTCTGGCATTCATACTACCTTCTGGTATTACTCTAATTTTCCTGTTCCTTTTCTTGAAACAGTTATTCATTATCCATTTTCCTTCCTCCTAATTCAAAGTGGAATATCCATGTAGTAATTATTACCTGTTTTGATTTTTCATTCATATGAAACTAATTTCAGATCATGCAGCCGCATTAACTGTACACTTATTGATTTTGATAATAATACCGTTTTCTTACTTTTATATTCCTTTTGTAATCCTGATCATACCGCCCACTCACCTAGTCCCTACTAAAAATCTCCATTCTCTCCCCATCCTGCCACAATCTCTTACCCACCAGATGGGTTTCACTTACTCCACACCCTCCAAGCTCACCCTTTATCATTTCTTTCATCAGGCCTCTCCTCTTCTCTTTTCCATTAATATCATTAGCATTAAAGCCTACCACTCTCTCCACAACATGCTTTGTAGCGTTTTTGTGTCTTTAAGGCTTGGAAGGTCAACACTGATAAAAGCTTCGTAACATAAAACATGGAAAGTTCAATATTCTTTTCAAGAGTATTAATATATGAAATGTTTGAAAATCTACTAATGTAAACTCATGTATAAAAATTGAAGATAAAAAAAAAAAGATACCCGTTCAGAAAACGATCATAAAATTTATCAGAAGAGAAAAGATAAAGATATGCTACAAAATTCATAAATTCTACACTTTGTATGCCACCTTCCCCTATAGTTCTACCTGTCCTAAAATGTATAAAAAAGTTAAGCTAGTAAGTAAGATTTAATAAGTGGGTTACTAGAAGATGACAGAATTTGCAACCCATATCTATTATAGCTGACAAATACAGAAGAGTATGTTAATCTCTCTATTTAACAGCAATACTTGTAAAATACTGGTCCTATAAATATTGCGCCACATATAAGATGTGCCACCTCCAACATTTATTGCTGTACATGAATATTCGCGTTAGACTGGGACGCCCTGCTTCCTCGTATATTATGTTCTTTACAGCAATAACCCAAAATGAATGTATCCAAAAACCCTCAATTTTCATTGGCAAAGTTCATTATATTAGGCTGAAGTGGCTGGAGCAAATTAGTCAAGCTGGGTTGAGAGTACGAAATTATATAAATGATGCAAATTTACTGTTAAAAGTAAACCGCACCCATGTTGTCGCGGACTGTAAGAAAAGAGAGTGGAATGGATTCAGCAGCTCACACCCGACCACCTGAAAACTTATCATTTTCATTCTTGTGGCACTTCATGGACATTTGATTATACTCGTATTCCCATCATGGGATTCATATAGTATTTAGAGACAAGCAACGGAAGAAGATGCTCATAACACCTGGGCATGTTATGGGAAGGGAGAGTGTGGTGATCTTCGACATGTGTTCTGTGAAGCGGTTTTTAAATCCTGCATCCACATAACGAATTGTTTCCTTTACTTTGTCTATACACAGTTCCCAGTATGCAGCATGAAGTGCAGCACAGCAAGTACAGAGTTTCATTGGTAAAGTTTTTGCACAGTCTTATAAAACTGTGCAAAACCAACTTCACAAAAATGTCTTTTGTATGCGCCAGGCATTCATCTCCCTCGGCCACAGCGATGGCGGTCTTTCTTTTATGGAGTTACAGTCAGATGATCAAGAACATCCTCTTTTTATTTTAGAGTGGCAGGAAAGTACCGCAGCTGATCACAGTTTACGATAAGCTATGTAAAAAAAATATATATATATTACGTTATTGCACAACAATGTGCGTTGTCTGAAACTATATTTTGTATTATTCGTACTCACTTACGAAAACACGCATCTCGTGCATCGCTTTGTGCTTACCCTACCTTCTTATATTCTCTCCAAGAGAACCTTCTTTGCGACTGTACTATATAAGCTCTGGAAGAATAAAGAGACTTGGGAAGATTGTCCACTCGCCTTTCCTTGTCCTTCCTGTATTAAAAAAAAAAATGGACTACAATTGTGAATTGTTAGTCATTTTGCATTTGCAGGGAGAACCAGTTATGGAATGACTCTGTAATCTCTCTCCCTTGCCCTGCCTACACAAATGTCTTAGTTACGACTGGACATCTGTCGCGGGGGAGTTTGTGAGTCTGTCAGGATCTGTTATAATATCATTCTCCTCTTTCTGCTATATTCGGTTACCCTCTGTATTCCCCTTCGATAATGGGATCCTGTCCTGCTTGTCCTAATTTTGGCCTAATCTAGTCTGTCCATTAACCTAGTATAATTTTGCGTTTGACAACTTCAGCCCCACTAGGCGCAAGTAATGAACAATGAAGAAGAGGGAGACTAAGGAAAAATAAAGGATTATCTTATAGTTGTAATTGAAATCCGGAGAAGGGGAAACATGAAAACAATAAGAACAGGAGTGGAGTAAGAAAAATGCTTTTATTATTTCCATTCTTTGCTCATCAGCCAATACACGGATAACAGTTTACTCATTGAGGAATAAAGTAAAAATAAATAAATTATATATATATATATATATATATATATATATATATATATATATATATATATCACTCTCTCTCTCTCTCTCTCTCTCTCTATATATATATAGACTACATATACTGTACTTCGAAAAGGTCAATTTAATTCTGTGCATTTTTGTAGATACCAGTAAGTTTCTACTAAGTCAAGACGTGAATAATTTACGATAATTTACAGAAAAATAACCACAACAACCCTAAAGAAATGTAAAAATAATGATGGTAAATGTGCACAAGACACGACTCAAATTATCCATTAACCATCCACTTAAAGGTTTAATTACCTCTCATCAGCTACCTTATCTTGCGTGTTTACATATATCTTCGCAACCAACATGCCCCCCAGGTTGTTACTTTTTTTTTTTTTAATAAAAAATAAGTTTCAGACAACAGATGGGGTTTATTCTCCTTTGGGAAAGACTGCCAGTAAATTCCGTCAGTAATTCAGCCCCTACTGTCAGACGATGCATATATACCAAATTCTCGCCACCATTAGACGATTTTACTCAATTTAGGGAGAGACCCTGGGCTGTGAATGTGTTAACGGAGTAAGTTTCTAACCCCTTCACTACGAATGGCTCCACAGCTTACAAAATCGTCTGGCAGTAGCAAAATTAAAGTGGAAAGCTAGTCACTGGACTGAGAGGTTAGTAATGTAACTTTTTTTCGTCCCCAGCAGAGTAAAAAAGGAAGGATTAGGTAAGATATGAGCCAAAGAAACAGACACGGAGAGCTGAGAGCAAATACCTCTCTTAAAACCACTGGGTACGCGCTAAAATATTTCACGTGTTCGCTATCGGAAATGCGCCTGTAAGTCCCGGCCTCCACTCTTAACTTTCCATTACGAGATCACATTATGCGACCAGACTAAGCGGACCATATACAGAGACAGTCCGAAGGGAAGAGCCGCTCATCTGGACTCATGAAGCTTGGTTAGTAGTATGTAATGTACTAAGGAAAATGAGACTAGCGACCTCCCGTTAGTACAGTACGGTACGGAATTATACAAAAGGCCAAACGTTTAATAATTGAAATGTGAGGTACTCGTCTGAGGCGAAAAAATTATACCCATTACGTCAAAAATGTGGTTCATGATTTATTTTTGTTGTTCCCGGGCGATTTTATTTAACATATGATAAACTTTGAATTAGAGGGTTAGATACTGCCCCTTGTAACCCTTCTCTAGTTCTCCTAAGCAATAAATCGCCTAAAGACAGGATGAAAGTACTATCATTGCTTCATCGAATTAAGAGGCTGATAGGCTAACGTTAAGAGGACGAAGCATTAGTGAGCCGATTAATAAATAATCCGTAAATACAATTAAGAAAGAAAAAAATACAGGACTGAGCCCCACCTAATAATACCGAGCGAAATTAATGCAATCACTGGAAATGGAAATATAATCTCATGATTGAGATGGAGTTTAAAAATACAATATGTAATCGGATAAATTTATATGACTTCCCCGGCTTCTGGATCTAAAAGTACACAAATGTTGCATATTCGCAGGAGTAAAGTTAGATAATGTAATATTGGATGATGACAAAGTTGGAAACTATATCATTGGAAGAGAAAATTGGTAGTTTGAAAAATATAATGCAAGCACACACGAGTACTCACAGCGTTCTGAGAAAAGTGAACCTCAGATGTTGCAAATGTACTCAGGCCAGCACAGACTGCAAATCGGTATCATTACCGGTGATAAATCAGATGCCTTTGTGTTTCAGATAGGCTCAACTCCCATTCACTCTGACGGGGCCATTTCTATTTGATTTCTGCCATCTCTTGATAATGTTATACAAAGTTAGGCTCGACTCTCCGAGTCAGATATTGCCTACATTAACCCTATCACCACCAAAGGGTGGTAGTGTACTAAATAAAATCGTCTGGTAGCAAGAGAAAATAAATAGAAATGACGTTTCTGGCTGGAGTTAAATTCGCTTTTCACATTTATTCAAGTACGAGCCCTAACCTATGTCAGTATAGTCGAAACATTCAGCGCATGCATTTTGCTTACGCATTTACACTCTCTTTCACGTGAAATGGTGTTATTCCAACCCTCAGTCAGGCCTGCCATAATCCCCCCCCCCCCCATCCCGTTAACCTCACAAATTCACCCATATTATTTTTCATGGCCCAGTAATGTGCGTAACTTGAACCACACAATGTCAGCCCACATCAGTTAGGTCAGGATCAGCTTAAGTGTGGCCTGAGCCTCACAACGTCAGCTTGCGTCAATTTATCCGGGGCCGCTTATAGTCACTTCAGCAAGATAAAGTCTTTTCGATGTTTTTCTTATACGTCCTGATGTTTTCATGCAACTAAGGAAAGATCATTCGTACTAAAAACATTCATGAAGGCTTTTTGTTACCTCTCCAGTTCGAAATGTATCTCGGTGAATAAAATCGTCTAAAAACAACGAGAATTAAACAGAAAATACAATATAATACTGAAGAGACCAAATGTGCTTCAAATCCAGCCCAGTTCTTTCGAGTCCACTTTGGTCGGCCTGTTTTTCCTTGATGAAACTGGGCCACTCCTACAGCTTTAATACTGTACCCATTTTACTGCAGTCTGGCCTAAAACTGAGATCTTTCCACCATGAGTACAGAGTCGCAACAAGAGATTAACACCAAAATATGCTAGTCATGAAGAAATGCATATGCTAGTCATGAAGAAATGCAATGTATAGAATGCAGGGCCACAACACTGTCTTATTCTACAACCGAGCTACGTGAACTAGTTGAAAAAGGGAGAAAATCTGGGTCAGGTTAACATAAAACGACTATAGTATGCAGCTGCATGAAATTCGGTCTCAGTTATGAGGTAGGAATGTATGTACAGGGTGGTGGACGATGGTGTAACGGTAGCACACTTGCCTCGCAAGCGAGAGTTCCCGGGTTCGATTCCCGGGTCGACCACGAGACCTTTAGAAGCGGTCTCCTTTGTCCTAGCCTGTTCGTACCTAGAACTAAAATAGGTACCCGGATATAAAATCGACGGTTGAGTGTCGTATTCCGGGGGAATGTTTGGGAGCTTACTTTCCTTGTTTGTTCACCACCGTTCCCTGCTTACAATGGTACAGTTTTGCGCTTTCTCACATGACAAAAGAGCCGTAACCCCTTTCAACTTCGTTAAAGTTCAGTGGTCAGACTGGAAGATCACCTTGACTAGCAACCAAGGAGACCCATCTCTACCTCAAAGACAAGGCTCATCACATTCCATGAAACCATGAATTAGTATTCAGATTGAGGGAGTGATCCGGTTCCTTCAAGAGAAGGCAAACTGACTATAGTGAGATCGAACTTCCAATCTGCCTACACTTGACTATATACTAAACTGAAAATGGATAGGTATTTCCGTCAGACTAGAAAAATAAAAAGCGCTATAACTTGACCCACAGAGAAAACAGACCATCCACCAACTTGCCACAACAAAACACACACACACACACACACACACACACACACACACACACACTCTCTCTCTCTTCCTTTACGCCATCGTCCCTCTCTCTAATTAAGCACTGGAGTGGTCTGCCGGAGATGAATTAATTTTAACTTTTAATGAGGTTTGTAGTTGAAGGTAGATGGGGAGGTCTGTCTCGGGGAAGGGGAGGATGCAAGGGAAAAGGGAAAACTCATCTCAACTTCCGTCTTGAACTTTGTTTCGTAAGGCTTCTGTAATTCTGCCCGCCAAGTCCTAATAGTTTTTCAGCAATTAAGAATTTTCCCGTTACTGTTGGTTAAGGGTAAAATGCTAATTTCTTTCACGCCACTCTTTTTCTCACCGACAAAGAGCGTATGTTTTCACCCGTTTGTTTCTTTGTTTGTTTGTTAGCAGGATTACTCAATAACTAAAGAGAGATTTGGATCAAACTTGGTGGGTAGATAGCTCATGTCCCGGGGAACAATCGATCAACTTTTGGGACCGATGTTTGTTATTTGTTAGTTTGTCTGTTAGCAGGATTACCTAAAAACTACGAGACATTTGGACCAAATTTGGTAGGCAGATAGCCCATGTCCCAGGGAACAATCGATTAACTTTTGGGAGCGATGTCTGATAGTCTGTTGGCAAGATTACTTAAAAACTAAAATAGAGATTTGGACCGAATTTAGTGGGTAGATAGTCCATGTCCCAGGGAACAACTGATTAACTTTTGGGAGTGATCTGGGTCGCGTTACAGATTCTGGATCCGGAAAACACCTTTTGCGAAGCCCTAATTAATGATAAGAAAACGTAACCTGTTATGAAGAGTGGTTTGAAAATTACGCTGCCCCATGTCGGAGAGATGAGCTCCACTGACTGCCCCTCTAGTTGTTTATTTACCCATTACTTGTTGTGTTACTTTCAGAACAGTAAGCGAATCTATATTACTTCTCCTTGAGCACTGTCTTACATTAAAGTCTTTACACTTACATAACGTAAACTGTCTCAGAAATCAATTTATCACATGCTCCTTGTTCCCCGTACTCTGACTTGATTTGGTGTTTCCTGAGCGTATGATAATTAGTTCAATTGTTTGGTGTTATATCAACTGAACGTACAGTAAAAAAGAATAGAAGTCTGTTTTAGTATTGCTCTCGGATGACTGCCCTTTCCTCTCTTCCTTTTCCCATCCTTCCTCTTCTGTCTTTCTTTCCTTCTTTCTTTCCTCTTCCTTCTGTCTACGGGTGGCTCTGCACTGAGTGACATGTCAAATGGTTTCCTGTACACCAGGAAACCAATTAATACGCTGGGTGGTAACCATGTAACCAAATTATGGCGCCTGGTGGTTTAGTGGGTCATTAAGGCGCTCCAATCGGATGGAGCCAGTGCAGGTTTAAATCCAAGAGGAGGTTGGGGTTAAATGCTCACATAATGCCACTCAGGTATGAGTGAGGCTGGTCACTGTCATCTTAAATGTCAGGACCAACTTGCCTAGTCCCTGGCTCCTACGCTCCTCATGGGGCAACACAGGATTGTATGTATATATATATATATATATATATATAGAGAGAGAGAGAGAGAGAGAGAGAGATAGATAGATAGATAGACTGATATAGATATAGATATAGAGAGATAAGGATATATATATATATATATATATATATATATATATATATATATATATATATATATATATATATATATATATATATATATATATCAATCATTTCCTGTGGCACCCTCGGGGATGCATAGGGCCTCGATGAACTCACACCACCACATCCTATCTTGTGCTAACTCCTCAAGATCTCCCCAACACTCATCTCCAGCTTCCCGTCTCATTGTCCTCACCCACGTCTCTTTTGGTCTTCCTCTACCTCTCCTACCAAGTGCCACCCACCCTGGTGTACCTCGTACTATTCCCTGTCTCCTATACACATGTCCTAGCCACTTCCATCGTGAGAATCTAACATATTCATCGATTGGCTGCACTCCCGTTATTTCTCTAATTCTACTATTTGGTATCCTTTCCCACCACTTAACTCCTAATATTCTTCTAAGTGCTTTATTTTCAAACACCAAGAATTTATTTTCCATAGTCACTGTGGTGTACCAAGATTCGTGTCCATAAATTAAGTTACTCCTAACCATTACCTTATAAAGTTTGATTTTTGTATGCACAGAAAAATTGTTATTATTCCAAATATTTTTAAGCATTCCCATTGCCTGATTAGCCTTCTTTAACCTTTCCTCGAATTCAAAGTTCAAAGAACCATCCTTGGCTAAATAAGTACCTAAATATTTAAACCTATCAACTTGCTTTACAACCATACCTCCAATTACACATTTCTGCGCGTTTTCCATATTCATATTGTTTATTTCAGTTTTTCCACAATTAATAACCAAACCCACCTTGCGACCTTCACTCACCAAACAGTCCAACACTCTCTGCATTTCTTCTGGCCCATCACAAATCAAAACTATATCATCTGCATAATCTAAATCCAAAAGTTTCCTGCTCTCTCCCCAAAGTATACCTGCTCCGGTTTCTGTTCCAACGCGTTTCATGATGTAATCAATGACCAATATAAATAGTAAAGGCGATAGAACACCACCTTGAATTACTCCGGACTTGACTTCAAACGAATCACTCAGACAACCATCAACCATCACTTTACAAAATGTGTCCTCATGCATGTTCATAATGACCCTCACAAACTCCTCTGGTATTCCATAATGTCTCATGATCTTCCCCATAGTCTCTCTCGAAACACTATGTGTGTGTGTGTGTGTGTGTGTGTGTGTGTGTGTGTGTGTGTGTGTGTGTGTGTAAATATTTCCGATTTTTGGTACTAATTAAGCGGTCCATTCATTGAGACCCAACATTCCTATTACGGGTAACACATCTTCACATGTCATTCCTTTGATGCTAATATTCACTGCCCACACCAAATAAAAGAAAGAACATGTGTGATGGTTTTAGCGAGGTTGTTTTCATGATATGTCGGTGACTTCTGTGGAAAATCAGTAAAGATATTCCACATCCGTAAACCGTTTCCTCTCCCAGACTACAACACATGTCTCTGCATATCAGTGTTACTGAATGTATGTACAGTACATGTGTGTGAATTTCTACCACCCGGGTTGCGAAACGAACGGAGTGGTATTGTTTTCAGTTGTGAGGTTGGCTGGCTGACTTTTTTTCGTGTGTGAGTTAACGAGATATCTCAGGAACGGCTTCAGCTATCAACATGAAACTTCCAGGGTATCAAGATATGGCCAAAATCTTGGACGAGTTCGAAAATGAGCACCCTGGATCAAGGTCAAGGTCACCAAAATGCCTGTCAAAGGTCAACTAATTGACCATTGGTGACCTTGACCTTGACCTCCACTGCCCATTCTCGAACTCAACCAAGATTTAGGCCGTATCTTGATACCCTGAAAGTTTCTTGTTGATAACTCAAGCCGTTCATATCTTGTTTACCCACACATAAACAAAGCCAGCCAGCCAACCTTGCAACTGAAAACATTACCACTCCGCTCGCTTACCATCCACGTTGCGAAGCGAGAGAAGTGGTAATGTTTTCAGTTGCGAGGTTGGCAGGCTGGCTTTGTTTGTGTATGTTTTACATCCTGAAGTTGCGTCAAATCAGAAACAGAGGTGCAAAATAATGTGCCAAGGAAAAACTTTGCCGCTACGCAGGTGGTAAGCTCCCATCGTGAGATGGATTCTATTTCATTCCATTCATTTTGTGAACGCGAACGTGACCGTAAATGTATGGATGCACTTTTGATATTGCATGAATGAAAGTTCATGTGTGTGTGTGTGTGTGTGTGTGTGTGTGTGTGTGTGTGTGTGTGTGTGTGTGTGTGTGTGTGTGTGTGTGTGTGTGTGTGTGTGTGTGTGTGTGTGTGTGTGTGTGGTCGCCTATAATTCCCTTGTGACTTTCATTCGCATACACAGATAGCAGTGTGGTGTGCTGCCTCTCTACCATGCACGTGAGCCAGCACCCACCCCGAACCTTTGAGTGTAATCTGGTCCAAGTGGCCATTGCTTTCATCCCCAGTCATCCCTCTCGTCCCTCCTTGATCCACCCAATTGTTTTCATTCCCTTTCATTTTAAAATCCTCACTGTCTGGTGTTCGTCTTTTACCCTTTTTTTATCCTAGTTATTTTTCGCTCTCTTCCTGGAATCAGATGACTTATTATTTGCTTTATTCTTTATAACCACAAAATATATATTCCAGTTTCGGGGAGACTTTTCAAACCTAAAGGGTTAGACATTATCTTTCAATAACCCATTCACTGCTAATCGGCTTTCCAGATCTGAATAACATAGTTCGCGAGGACTAAGAATAACCTAAGAAAATGCATTATCGAGTCGAAATAGTTTATTGGACCCGCGCTCGCTGACCAAGGACAGGTGCTACGTATTGAGTGGTGTGTGTGTGTGTGTGTGTGTGTGTGTGTGTGTGTGTGTGTGTGTGTGTGTGTGTGTGTGTGTGTGTGTGTGTGTGTGCGCGCGCGCGCGCCTATCTGTCTGTTTGTCAGTCTGTCAGTGACAGAAGATCTCAGAGCAACGTCAAAGTTCGACCCATGTGTTTGTGCTTAAACAAAATAACAATGTTATTATATTATTTAGATCAGACTTGGTGGAGCAGTTGAGGATCACCCAAGAAGTTAACCTACTGTTTTTGAGAACAGTAGGTCATCAAACTTGGTGGATTAGTTGAGGATCACCAAAGTAGTTGGCCTATTATTTCAGGGAACAATAGGCCAAAGATCAAGATCACATGGGGAGGTCATCGGAAGCAATTTTTATCCGATGTATACAATTTTTATCCGATGTATACTAAAGTTTGTAAATGGATTCACGTTAAAGGAAAGATAAAGATTCTATCTACAGAACAATCAGTCAAACGCCAAGGTCACGAGGAAAGGTCGGGGTCAAGAATGTTGGCCAAATTTTACGCAATCAGATTTCATTTAATCTGAACCAAAGCTGGTTAGGAAAGCACAAAGTAGCTTGATGTACATGTAAAAGGTATTGTGTCGAAAGTCAGGGTCGCTGGGCAAAGTCAAATATTCGGCCCTTAGACTAGCTGGTGGGCAAGGGCTGAGTACAAAGGAGTTCAAAGGAAAGCAAACAGCAACAGAGCTAACAGTATCTACGGGGCTGTTTGGTAGAGGGAGAACTTTATCTAAATATATCAGCTGAAGACAAGGATACCAAAGCAAGAAGCTCCCCCCTCCTCCCATCCCACCAAACCCTCTTTGTTTAACTTTTATCTTTAGTAGCTACTGTTTACATTGGTCTCCCATCTTTCTTCATTCTTCTCTCACTTTAAAAATTGGTGTGCCTTTCTTTTTTCTTTTTCACCATGTTATCTCGCACATTCTTTACCCTTTCTCCCTATCTCTTTACTTATTTTGCTCTGCTTTTTCACATCTACTTCTTTTTTGCTCCAACCCCTCTGAACTTCCTCAGGAAGCATTCTACTCTCTCTCTCTCTCTCTCTCTCTCTCTCTCTCTCTCTCTCTCTCTCTCTCTCTCTCTCTCTCTCTCTCTCTCTCTCAGCCATTATTATCCCACCATAAGTCATCATCATTATTATAGTCTCAGTATTACAAAAGGAGTACGAGAATAGGTTGGATTCAGATAAAGGAAAATGGAAAAAACACAAAAGTAAGAAAACTATCATCAGAATTCCTACCAAAAATGGGCCACTCGTCTGCACTCTCCATTCAACCTTCGTAATATTCAGCTTCACTTAATTTTAATAATCATTTCCCCAGCCTCACTCTCCATCAATGTTAGTTATATTACGGGCACTTTCCCTTCATCTTCCCACTCCCTCACTATCACCACCCCCACATCAGCACAACCTTTCTTCGATCATCATCTTTTACTTTGTGCATATTTCAGCTAAACCATCCATCACTTTCCCCGTCCCCTCACCGTCACTTTCCATACCCATGCCTCTCTCATTTTCTCTCCCTTTCCTCATCTGGCACAATCACTTCCTGTTACATTCATTTCTCCACATGAACTGTTTCCATCACAATACCTCCTTCACATCATTATTTTTCCATATCATTCTCCTCTATCAGCATCGCTTCGTCATCTTCTTTATCCCAAACTTTCCACTTCCATACCTCTCTCACACATCATCATTTTCCTTTACTTTCATCATGACTCACCATCACTCATCATAACAACCTTCCTTTTCGCTCATATTCACTCTCCATCATACTCTCATACTATATTTTTATTTGTTTATTTTCCTCATCACTTATTACTGTCGACATCACTGTCTAACCACTTGTATCCCTCACCATCAGTCCTCTCTCTCTCTCTCTCATTTTTTCTCCACAACCATCTTTTCACCGTCATTCTGCTCCACTATAATTCTTCCTCACTATCAATTTCCCTTACCTTCCCCTCCCTTCACCACTGCTGTCTCTTACCTTCTCCATCTATTTCCACCATCATACTCTCTCTCTTTCACTATCATTTTTCTTTGCCATTATTCTCTCTCTCTCTCTCTCTCTCTCTCTCTCTCTCACACCGTCATTCTTCCTCGCCCTCCACATTCCTTTCCATTGCTCTCCACCAACCTCATTCTCCTCCACAATCATTCTCTCTCACCATCACTCTTCCAACGCCTATCCAGTCTTTCTTCATCACGCACCACAATTCTCATTCTCTTCCGTCATCATTTCCCCTCACACTCACCCTTCCTCACTTTCCTCATCTCTTTCCATCACTCTCAACAACCCTCATTCTTCTCCATCGTCAATCTCCTTACCATCACTCTACCTCTCCCTACCCATCATTCTCTCCATCATTCTTTGTCACCCTCATTCTCCCTCACTCCTCCACATCTCTCTTCATTCCTCTCCACGACCCTCTTTTTACCCCCACCATCATTCTCCCTCACCATTACTCTCCCTTGCCCTCCCCATCTCTCTCCATCACTCTCCAACACTCTCATTCTCCCCCACTGTCACATCCCCCATCGCTCTCTCCCGGACACCCACCCACACTCGAAATTTTCTTCATGCATTCACGCACAAATTCCCACTTTTGCAAAACCCGGGACAGAGACTAATGTTCCTCTTTCCCTCTCATTTTCCCTCCCTCCCTCCCTCTCTCTCTCTCTCTCTCTCCCAGTCTCGCTCGCATCCTGTTTCTCCTACCCTTTCATTTGCCCTCCCTTTCTCTCCCTGCCCACTCTCTCTTGCATCCTGTTCCTCTTACCCAGTCAGTCTCCTTTTATCTTTCCCTTTCTTTTTCCAACTTTTTATATATTCTTTCGTTCTCATCTCCCTTTTTTTTTTTTTTTAATCCACTCTCTGTTCTTTTTTATTATTATTTTAGATTCATTTGTTCTTCTCTCCCACATCATTTACTCCCCCCCCCCTCTCTCTCTCTCTCTCTCTCTCTCTCTCTCAGTATTCATCTTTCTTCCTCCTCGTTCTCATTCACACGCTTTATTGCTCCCGTTATCGGCTTCTCTTACGTCTAATTTTTTCATATTTCCTTCCTTTTCTTCTTTCGTTTCTCTATTCCTCTCACTTCTACTATCCTGTTTCTCCCTTTTGCCTCCTCTTTCGGATCCTTCTCATTTTCAGTTCTTCTTCTTTCCGGCTTTTTCCCCTCCTTTCCCTCATTTTTCTTCCATTCTCCCCTCTCTTTCCCATAAAATCTTAATCGTACTTGCACTGTGCCATCTCTTCATATCCTCTTCACATATCTTCTCCTTCATGCATTGTTTTCTACTTTTTATGGCTTCAGTTGTTCCCCTTTCCCTTTCTTCCTCCTTCCTTCTCTCCTTCCCTCCCTCTCCCTCCTACTTTATCTAATATCATGTTTCTCCGTTTTGCACAGTCCTCCCCCCTTGGGGGTAGGGGGGGGTTCAAGAATACTCCCCCAGTACCCCTGCTTGTCGTAAAAGGCGACTAAAAGGGTTGGCGGAGGGTTAGTGCCCCTCCCTGGAAAACAACTAACTAGAAAGACAAACAAGAAACCTCGGACAAGGACTGACCAAACGATGACGACCAAGAACCGGACAAAGGACTTGGTAATGGCAACATGGAATGTAAGAGGAGCGAATGATGAGGTGAAAGAGAGAGAGATTGTCCAGGTGCTTGAGGGTGCGAAAGTGGATGTATGTGGAATAACTGAAACAAAATGGAGAGGAGAAAGTGTGAGAGAATGGGAGTATGGATGGGGTATATGTGCAGGAGTAGGTGAGAATGAGAGGGCAAAGGAAGGAGTATGTATAGTTGTGAGTAAAAGATGGAAGAAGAGCATCAGACAGTATGGATCACTTGGGTCAAGGATTGTGTGGGTAAAGTTGAAAGTTGGAATACAAATGTGGGCGATTGTGTGTGTGTATGCACCAACGCAAGATCGTGCTAGCAGAGTGAGAGAAGAGTTCTGGACAAATGTGGAAGTGTACATGGAAAAGTTTGGAAGGAATGAAAGTGTGTTTTTGATCGGTGATATGAATGGTAAAGTAGGGAATGTGAAGGTGGATGGAATAGTTGGTGAGTGGGGTGTGCCTGCTGAGATAGATGAGAATGGGAGTGCGTTAGTGGACATTTGTGCTGGGAGGGTGATAGCCAATACCCTCTTCAGATATAAAATGATCCACAAGTATACATGACGAGTGATGAGAAGGGTGGGTGGTGAACTGAATGAAAGGAGGGCAATGATTGATTATGTGTGTGTGGATGAAAGGATGCGAAGATGTGTAATGGATGCAAGAGCTTATAGAGGTTGGGGGAGTGGACTTTCTGACCACTACTTGGTGGTGGCCAGAATTAAGATCCAAGAAAGTTGGAGAAACAGAGGACGGGAGAGACGAGAGGAAGGAGTAGTTGCAAGGAGAGTGGAAAGGTTACAAGAGAATGAGAAAAAGGCAGAGTATAAGAGAGAAGTGGAGGAACGATTGGGCAAATATGAATTGGAGCAGATAGGGGACGTGGAAGGTGTGTGCAGGATATTTACAGAAGAAATATGTGCAGCATGTGATGTGGTGTGTGGAGGGAGGAGAAGACGGAGGGGGGTGCAAGGAACAGCGTGGTGGACTGAAGAGGTGAGACAGGCTGTGGCACAAAAGAAGAAAGCATACAATGAATGGATGAGAAATAGGGGCGTGGAAGAAGTTGAGAGGTGGAAGAGAGAGTTATATGTAGAATGAAAAAGAGAGGTGAATAGATTAGTAAGAGAGAGTAAGAAAAGAGTGGATGAGGAATTTGGAAGGAATTTGAGTGTAAAATGGAGGGACTGTAAGAAAATGTTCTGGAAAGACGTAAAGAGAGTAAGACAGGGTGGAAGTGACGTTAGCATGGGAGTGAAAGGATAAAAATGGTAGATTACTAGTGGAGAAGGGAGAAAAAGTAAGCAGATGGAGAGAACACTTTAAGGAATTGTTGAACATAGAGGATGGAAGTAATGCGAGTATAAGTGCCTGGGGAATGGCTGGGAGAAGGAGGGAGGTGAGAAGACAGGAAGAAATCAGTAGGATAGAAGTTGTGGAAGCATTGAAGAAAGTTAAATTGGGGAAAGCCCCAGGAATTGATGAAGTGTGTGGTGAAATGCTGAAGTATGGAGGAGAGATAGTAGTAGAATGGATGTGGAAGATGTGCAGATTGGCCTGGGAGGAAGGTAGAGTCCCGGGGGATTGGAAGTCAGTTATAATTATTCCCTTGTACAAAGGAAAAGGGGAAAAAGAAGTGTGTGGTAATCATAGGGGCATTTGTCTTCTTAGTATAATACGAAAAGTGTATGGTACGATACTTATTGACAGAGTTAGAGAAAGAACAGAGGAATTAGTTGCAGAAGAACAGGGAGGCTTTAGGAAGGGAAGAGGTTGTGTAGATCAGATATTCATTCTTAGATCTTTAGTGGAAAAGTTTCTAGAGAAAGGAAAGAAGTTGTATGCAGCTTTCATGGATTTGGAGAAAGCATATTACAGGGTGGATAGACAAGGATTGTGAATAGTATTAAGAATATATGGAGTAAATGGGAAGTTGTTGAATGCTGTGAAGAGTATGTATGATGGTGCGAAGGCTGCAGTGCGTGTGGATGGTGAACTAAGTGAATTTTTCTCTTTGAAGGTTGGGTTGAAACAGGAATGTGTCATGTCTCCATGGTTGTTCAATCTGTACATGGATGGGGTAATAAAAGAGGTACAAGGTAGGGTAGTGGATGTTGGAGTGGCCCTGGTGAGAGAGGATAGTGTTTGGAAACTCCCTGTACTGTTGTTTGCAGATGATACTGTGTTGTTGAGTGATGACGAAGGGGAGCTGCAAGGCTTGGCGGATGAGTTTGGGAGAGTATAAGAAACGGAATCTAAAGGTGAATGTAGGGAAGAGTAAAGTGATTGTCTTTGAGAGAGGTGAAGTCAGTGAATGTACAGCGAGGTTGGATGGTGAGGAATTGGAAAATGTGAGTACGTTTAAGTACTTGGGTAGTGTGATGAGTAAGGATGGAGGTTTGGAGAGTGAAGTGCTTGAAAGGGTACAGCAGGGAAGAAAGGTTGCTGGTTCTTTGAAAGCAGTGAAAAGAAACAGGGAAGTGAGCATGGAAGTGAAAAAGTTACTACACGACAGTATTGTGATACCAACTCTCACGTATGGAAGTGAAGCTTGGACGTTGTTGGAAGGACACAAGTCAAGAGTGAGAGCAGTGGAAATGAGTTATTTAAGATGAGCCTGTGGAGTCACATGGAGAGACAGGCTGACGAATGAGGATATAAAGGAGCGTTGTGGTGTTGATGTGGATGTGATAGGAAGCGTTATGAGGAACACACTGAGGTGGTTTGGCCATGTGGAGAGGATGGAGGGTGAAAGACTGACGAAGAGAGTGTGTGTGAGTGAGGTGGAGGGAGGATGAGGGAGGGGGAGGCCGAGGATGAGATGGAGGGATGGGGTGGAGAGGTATATGAGAGAGGGGGGTGTGAGTTGGAAGCAGGGCAGTGAAATGGCGGGGGACAGGGCGACGTGGAGGCGATTTGTTTGTGGCCACCCCAAACGGGATTGAGGCGTCTGGCAATAAATAGATAGATAGATAGATATTTAATTCTTACATTGGTTTCTGACTTATTTTTTGCCTATACTATTCCTTCCTTCCTTCCTTCCTTCTCATCCACTTTCTTCTACGTGCTGTGTCTTTCTCCCTTTCGCATCCATTTACAGTAGTTCCTTCTAATTCATTCATAATTTTATATTTTATCTTCGGATTCTCTTGATTTCTTTTGGTCATTTCTGTTCAACTGTTCACATTTTCATGATTCTCTGTCTGTCAGTCAGTCAGTCAGTCAATCTGTTTGTCTGTTTGGCTGTCTGTCTGTCTGTTTCTCTCTCTCTCTCTCTCTCTTCACCGCCCCGGCCTCCCATGACATACAGCAGCGAGGAGATATTTAGTGCTGGTGGCAGGAGGGGGACGGGACAGACATAAGAGGGAGGGAAACAGAGGAGCGGTGGGAACAATGCACTTCACTGGGGCTACATATTTCACAAGGGTCTGAATACCGCGGCAGTCCCTGGGCCTAAATTGGATATCGCTGGTCGGGGGTGCTTGCGCTTTGGGTTTATATATAGAGTACACGGAGTTCCCCAGCAAGTTTCAGTTATCTTTATTTCTGTGATTCATATTGTTTTTTTTTTTTTTGGCATTATTATATATTGAGGATATGGACATGCCCTGGCATGTTTAGTTATTTTATTTCTACTTATAAATATCCTCTTATTTATTTTCTTTCACTTGGTTTTATTTGTACAGTGATAGTATGATCTTGGCCCTGCATGTTTCGTTTACTTTCACTGCCTTTTTTTATACTTAACTGTGAACTTTTGCCTCTTGAAATACTCTTATCAATTTTCCTAAGTCGTCAGTATGTTTCTTTTTTCGAAGGAACATATGCCTTGATATGTGACGAATATACCGGGTACTGAAAATATATATATATATATATACTGTATAGTGTGTGTGTGTGTGTGTGTGTGTGACAAACAGAATGTCAGAAAATGACAATATTCCATATATGACTCTAATTACAAGGGACTAACAGTTCGTCAATGAAATACGTTAGAAATAGTTACATCAGCTTATACCATCAGAGAAGCAGGAAGCCGCACATTCTACAAGCACTCCCCTTGGTTCTTTTATACAGCCACGGAACACCAACATACTGTAACTTACCCATACATAGCCACATTTACATTTCTCTCCTACACACACACACACACACACACACACACACACACACACACACACACACACACACACAGGCACTTAGAGATGCACACGTATATTGGCACATATATCCGAGTGTGTGTAAGCCACGGACTGAGGCTGGGGTATAAATATTCAGGCAGTGCTGCGTGTATTTGGGAGTGTGTGTGTGTGTGTGTGTGTGTGTGTGTGTGTGTGTGTGTGTGTGTGTGTGTGTGTGTGTGTGTTTATGAGCATTTTAAGCAGTTTGTGTTCTTCACAGCTCCTCCGCAAATGTGTCTGACCAACTTTTCCTAGTTTTCTTGGAATTATGTCCAAGGTTTTACATTAGCTTATGGGATATTATGACAAGTTTGTGAAGGGAGTTACTTGCAGCAGCCCATGACACTAATTCTGTATTTGTTTTTCTGAGTATGAATATGCTCAGCTTTGTGTGCGTCTGTGTGTGTGTGCGAGTGCGAAACTGGTCGTTACCATGTGAGTGCACTTAAGAGCATTTCCAGACTTGCGTTCAGGTCCATTTGGCTATTGTTGCCGCGGTTCCCTAGGCGCCCCCTGCATTATACTTCTTCACTCCACCCCTGGTACTGCCATATCACACACACACACACACACACACACACACACACACACACACACACACAGATTTTGTTTTTATGTATCTGACTCTGGGCAAAGAATTTAGGGCCTGTTCCCCGTGGCCTAGCAGTCCACTTACGTGCCATAGATCTACATGTGTCATCATTTCTTCACTAATATCCATTTTGATATTGAATAATGGCAGTATTGTCTCTCTCAGGACCGGTGTGCTGGGATTAGCATGGATGTTTTATGACATCGTTGGGTCTTGCGAAAGATCATGAAAATCTGTTTTAATGAAAATCACATCATACTGACCCTTGACCGAGGCTGGGATGGAACTCGCATCCTTTCAGACAGCATAATCACCTCTCTAACCACATAACAACCCCTTCCCCCAAACTGTGGCAAATATCAGGATTCAGCAACCAAAACCTTTTCCCACGTAAGCTTCCATCCGAGGAGCAGAAAAAACAACAGCGTGTAAACAGTACATATGTTCACAACCTCGCTCCTCGGGTTCTTGATTTTTATTTGATTTAAACCTTGAATGACCCGGGCAACACAATATTTAGACTCCATTTACACGACAACATGGGCCATTCGGCGAGCTCGTAAAATATGCAAAACTCCTGGTGTGGATTTGGTACGAAAACACGTAATCAAAGTGAGCACTCCTGAAGGTTACACCGATCACGAATTCTACCTCAGGACATTTTTTGCGCCTTACTACTCTCTTGCTGACAACACCGGACAGCCTCTATGAGCATTTTAATATGGTGAATTTTATGGCTGTCATTTGAACAGCGGACACTGTGACAGATCAGGTCAATAATCATTAGTAAGGCAACATTGACAATGGAGCAATAAATTCTGCAACGAAAACTCGAAAAAAATAATAACTGGTGAAGTACGTTAATAATCAGTATTATCAGTAAAACAATATTATCATTAAAGTGTATTAAGTTCTGAACGAAAATTTAGAAACAATAATAAATGGTAAAGTAGATAATTAGAATAACGACGAGGCAGCTGGCAAAAACTGCTTTGTAAACAATATATAATTAAATTGGCAAAACTAAGGCAGTCCGTTACCATAGGCATACAGGTCCTTCTATGCAGTTGTCAGAGAAACACACCCCAGGATGTGCGTGACACCTTAATTATTATGAAATATACTAGGATTATCTTCTTCATAGTATCCTTATGATATGTCAGCTGGCTATATGGAAGACACAAGATTTTGATTATTAAACTATTCCGTACTCCATCTGAGGATCGACCTGGAGGAAAACAGCCCGCACCTCTACCATTAGACTGTCACCTTCCCCAACATCCATTTATGAGTAACGCATAATGATGATACTGGCATCATCATTATCATTATGATAATAATAATAATAATAATAATAATAATAATAATAATAATAATAATATCAATAATAATAATAATAACAATAATAATAATAATAATAATAATAATAATAATAATGATAACAATAATAATAATAACAATAATAATGATAACTAATAATAATAATAATAATAATAATATAATAATAATAATAATAATAATAATACCGGTAATAAGAATTACAATAACAGTAATAATAATGACAAAAATATTGTTCTCGATCATGTTACCCTTTGGTCAACTATATATTTTGTATTGTGTGCGATTCTATTTCATATATCTGACGTTTGTGTGTGACGCTTACTGTATGGGATACTTATTTTCAACTTTAATTCTATTCTCGCTATTTGCCAAGAATGGTCATGGTCAATACGCTGCCAGTATCGCATAAAGTAGTTAGTCATCATCAAAAAGTGATAAAGGGAATAAAACTCTATGATAAAGCGTGAAATAATACTACTCAATACTCTCTTCACGTGAGTATGGCCTAAACAGCCAACGCATTATTGTGAGATGTAACAACAGATTAGCAGTAGAATATCATGCTAGTCACGAGCAGGTGCTATGAAGGGGATGTAGAGTCGCAGCACTGTCTTTTTCTGACAATAAGTTACGTAAAATAGGAAAATAAAGGAAAGCAAAACAAAAGGACAAAAATTTGGACCAAGTTAAGGTGAAAAGAGTATCGTAATATGAAGGTACTCTCACTGCAGCTGCGGCCACTGTAGTTGATACTGTTGTCATCAGCAAGTATTTTTAGACTCGAGCTCGGCACTGAGGATTATTCTGTAAACACATCAAGGCAATAACACTTCCACGTACCCCAGCTAAGAGAGAGAGAGAGAGAGAGAGAGAGAGAGAGTACTAGATCCAATACAAAATAAACCTAAGAGAGAAGCAATAGGCACATTAGACAAAGGCGGTGGTGGCGGTGGTGGCAGGGGTGCAGGAAGGAGTGAGGGGAGGGGTGAGGGAGGCTGGGTCAGGGGTGCTTTTAAAAACTGGTGAAAAATGGAGGCGTCCCGACCCCATTAAGCCGTATCGAGGCCCCGTGAATACCTCCCTGGGGCCCCCTGATTAATGAGCCACAGAGGAATGCGTAAGAGGGAATTAGCTCAAGGTGTGTGTGTGTGTGTGTGTGTGTGTGTGTGTGTGTGTGTGTGTGTGTGTGTGTGTGTGTGTGTGTGTGTGTGTGTGTGTGTGTGTGTGTGTGTGTGTGTGTGTGTGTGTGTGTGTGTGTGTGTGTGTGTGTGTGTGTGTGTGTGTGTGTGACTGCTCTGTCCACATACTATTTAACCTTGGGAGACTTCGAACTGACGGGGTTATACATAATTTTTAATAACCCGTCGTGGTAGCCCGATTAAAATGAAAAGTATGTTATCACGGGACTGAAAGAGTTAATATGCCTGTTACACAATGCCTCCCCCTCCTCACCTTTTCAGCGTTAGGTTCACTTTTACTAAGACCGTGACGATCAGACTTGAAAAATGTTTGGGGGGAACTGGATATGGCCTGCAAAATGGAGTGCATGGAAGAACGCAGTGGAGGACGTTGATACTGTCTTGGGAATGGTTCTTAGGGTAGAAGCACAATGCTTTGCGGCTGTGGGATTTGTTTAATATAATATATTGATAGCGCACCATGTTCGACAATGAAATTAAATGTCATTCAGCACGATGGCATATTAATATTTACTATCAGTGGGCGACAAAGATATAGCTATAAAAGGACTGTTAACCAGACTTTTGTGTTTATAGCATTACCATATTTCCTTCTTTCATTCTGACTAACATCTGACGATTTTATCAAGTACTGTATTGCGAAATCTCTGCCAGTAGAGAGATTAGGAAATATCTCGTTCACCCTTTCACCGGTATTGTTGCACCAAATAATTTTATTTCGTGTAGCACCAGCAGTTTCAGTTATCAACGAGAAATCCACACCAGTCACAGGCGAAAAACTACCACTGGTTCCCATGTTATCCAGAGATGGAAACCTATCTACAATATGGTACACATTTCTCACCGGTCATGCATCAAGTAACTATGACGTCTGTGTTCCAGTCTTTTGTATGTCATTGGAGCTTCAGAAGTGCTCTCAACAGAGTGGTGGGTAATTATCGAAACAATGCTAAAGGATACAAGTGGAGGTTAATTAATATAACATAATACTTATGGCAGCCAAACACGGCAAAATAAGGGAACGGAAATAGGAGTAGTAATTAGAGTTTCCTGACCGTCTATCTTTTTCTTATACCTCTCTCTAGTGGGAAACACTAATGCTTTCATGACATGTATCTTTAAAGATTTCCGAGTCAGTACAAAAACATATGCATGTAGAGGAAAATGAACATCTAAATAGTCAAGCTGTGCATTTTTTTTTTTTTTTTTATGTGAGGAAGAAGGAACCAAAAGCCGCGAGCCCGCAAAATTGTTCCTTCCAAGAGAAAAACAAAATACGAGAGAGAGCCAAATTCAAGATCCGATCATTTCGAGATGCCTGGATACACCGTGTTTGAAAGACTGGAGATCATAGGAAGCAGGAAATACAGACAGAGGAAGACAGTTCCAGAGGTTACCTGTTGCACAAATGAAGGACTGGGAGTAACGGTTAACTCTTGCATTTGAGAGTTGGACAGAAAAGGGATGAGAGTATGCTGCTAGACGGGTGCTACGCGCCCGTCGTAGAGGTGGAGGAATGCATGCAGACAGTTCAGAGGAGCAGTGACCATTGAAGAAGCGATAGAAAAGAGATAAAGAGGCAACAGTGCGGCGAAGAGACAGAGGTTGAAGGGAGCCAGTAAGAGAAGAGTTAATGAGACGAAAAGACTTTGACTCATCCCTACTGAGAAGAGCTGTATGTGGGGAGCCTCCCCACACATGAGAGTTGTACTCCACACAGGGGCGGATAAAACCCCTGTATAGAGTCAACAACTGTGCAGGGGTGAAGAAGGAACGGAGTCGGCTTCTAATCTCTAGGAAGCAGATTTTACAAGAGATGTAATATGATTTTTCCAAGATAAGTCCCGAGTAAATGAAACCCCAAGCATGTTCAAGGATGATGCAGGATTAAGCTGAATATTATTAAACATTTGTGGGTACACCTGTGGAAGATTTTGTCAGGTGGATAGGTGTAAAAAGTGTAAAAACTGAGTCTTTGATGCATTAAAAACAACAAGATTATTTCTACCCCACTCAGAAATACGAGCCAAGCCAGACATTAGGTGTGCCATAGCCTCATCCCTTGTTTGCTGAAGTAACTGCTGGGTTGGACGTTGCGGGAACCGAATGGAAAGGTGAAGGGTGGAGTCATCAGCGTATGAGTGGATAGGGTTAGATTTACAGCTTAGAAAGGTCACTGATGAATAAAAGGAGGAGAGTTGGTGATAGGACAGAGCCCTAGAGGAACATCACTGTTAACAGGTCTAGAAGAAGAACGATGGCCGTCTACAACTGCGGTTATAGAACGACCAGAAAGGAAGCCAGAGATGAAGGCACAGATAGAAGGATAGAAACCGTAAGAGGGCAGTTTGGAAGTTAAAGATTTATGCCAGACTCGATCGAAAGCCTTTGAGATGTCCAGTGCAATGGCAAAGTTTTCGCCAAAGTCCCCAGTGGAGGATGACCAAGAGTCTGGAAGGTAGGTGAGAAGATCGCCAGTGCAGCGTCCCTGACGGAACCCATACTGACGATCAGAAGGAAGGTTGTGATAGGAAACGTGTTTTAAAATTTTTCTAATAACAACTGACTCGAAAACTATTGAGATACAGGATGTTAAAGCAATTGGACGATAGTTAGAGGGTTGGGAATGGTCACCCTTCTTTGGGATTGGCTGAATGAGAGCAAACTTCCAGCAAGAAGGAAAGGTACAAGTTGATAGACAAAGGCAAAAGAGTTTGCCTAGGCAGGGTGTAAGCACAGAAGTACAGTTCTTGAGAACAACAGGAGGGACTCCATCAGGCCCATATGCCTTATTAGTATTAAGGCTTGTGATGGCAGAAAATACGTCAGCTGAAGACATTTTAATGTCAGCCATGAGGAAGTCAGAGGGGGGAAGTGATGGAGGAACAACATCAGAATCGTCTAAGGTGGAATTGGAGGAGAAAGTCTGAGCAAAGAGATCTGATTTATCAGTAGAAGAAATAGCTACAGAGCCATCAGAGTATAAAAGAGGAGGGAAGGATGATGAAGTAAAGTTGTTAGAAAGGTTTTTGGCAAGGTGTCAGAAGGAACGGGAAGAATTCGAGTTGGAGAGTTGAGAGCATTTAGTACGGATGAAATTGTTTTTAGCTGAGCGAAGAACAGATTTTGCACGATTCCGGGCAGAAACGTATGAAAAATGTGATTCAGGGGTGGCTTGGCTCCAGTACCTTTTATAGGCCCTCTCCTTGTTGCGGACAGCATTAGAACAAGCGTGATGAAACCATGGCTATCTTGCATTAGTCGAAGGATACGAGAAAGAAATGTATGCTTCCACACCTGAGAGAATAACTTCCGTAATGCGCAAGGCACACTCAGATGGCTCCCGGCCATGGAAGCAATAATCATTCCAGGGAAAATCAAAGAAGTACTGCCTGAGGGCCTCCCAATCCGCAGCTCCAAAGTGCCACAGACGATGTTTCTTTGGGGGTCCACAGGCCGTACTGGAGCGACAGAACAGGTTAAGGTGATAAGGTTGTGATCGGAGAAGCCCAACGGAGAGAAAAGATTAACAGTGTAAGCAGAAGGATTAGTTGTAAGGAAGAGGTCAAGAATAATGGAACTCTCTCCAAGGCGGTCAGGGATACGGGTAGGATGCTGTACAAGCTGCTCTAGGACATTAAGGATAGAAAAGGTGTAGGCTTGTTCACCAGGTGAATCAGTGAAAGGAGAGGTGAGCCAAAGGTGGTGGTGAACATTGAAATCTCCTAGAATGGAGATTTCAGAGAAAGGAGAAATGGATAGAATGCGTTCCATCGTAGAAGTAAGATAGTCAAAGAATTTTTGATAGTAGATTTAGGAGATAAGTAAACAGCGCAGATATATTTAGTCAGAGAATGACAGGAAAGCCGAAGCCAGAGTGTAGAGAATTCAGAAGAATCGAGTTTAGGAACACGAGTGCAAGATAAGTCGTTGCGTATATAAACACAACAGCCACCTTTGGCTTTGAAATGAGAGTAGAGAAAGTAGGAGGATACTGAAAAGGGTCTGCTGTCAGTTGCCTCAGACAGCTGAGTTTCAGAAGGTGAGGTTTAGGGAAGGAGAGGTGGTGCTCAACAGAGCGAAAGTTAGAGGAATGGCCGCGAATGTTGCAGAAATAAGAAGAAGAGAGTCAGATAGTGGTTCCAGGCAGCTCGAGTCGTCACCGGGAGAGGGGAGGAAGGTGTGTCTGTCTGTGCATTTGTTCGTTTCTTTCAAGAGAACGGTAATAGATATCGACCCAGTTCTTTTTTTCATTAAGTAGGTGTAAGTCGAGGGAGTAAAAGAAAATTTCGAATTAAAAATTTTCCCATCGCGCGAGGATAACCGAGTGAAATTGTCGGAAATCGCAACATGCGAAAATAAGTTTTCGACTTTTTGGTCTCAGAATTAGTAAATGTGGGCTCAATAACGATGCGAAATTAAAGACAATAGCATCTGCACACATTCTGTGATGGAAAGGCTATTAGTGAGTCCCGCAAATTTTTGCGAGGAAGCACTATTATTAATACAGGAGCATAAAAGTAAGAATCTCTCTCTCTCTCTCTCTGTATACATCTGTGTATACAGAAAAAGAGGAAGAGGAAAAGGAGGAGGAAAGTAAAAAGAAAAAAAAAAGAAGACGGGATGTAGACAACAGAGGTTCGAACCCAAAGCGTTGGCTATCAGTCACAGAGAAAGCGACTGACGGGTAACTGTGTATTTTATGGAAATCTTTTAGAAATAAATATGGTATCATTTACGTTTTCTTTCAGCCTCTGGTTTCATAGTTTCCTCAAGTGACGTGGGGCTCCAGAGTTTTGCTGTGCTGGAAAGATGAAAAAGAAACTAACCGCTTTAAATTTGCAACAGTACAAACCTTTACACACACACACACACAGACCCAAAAGGTCTTACAACTAATACCGATGAGGTAGCATGGATGAAGTTCCCGGGTACAAGCTGCTATTTTAATAGTGACAGAAAAGTATAGCACGGAAGACTCTCCCCATTCACCTCTCCCACCCACTGTGCATAAACGGAAAAAGAAAGAGTACTTTATCCAGAAAAAAAAAAAAAAAAAAAATCGGGCTAAGAAACTTTATAGTAAGGGCAACTTTTAACGTACCAATAATTTTAGAGTAAGAAATCTTCGTGTAACTGAGTTCCGAACAGTTCAATTGAGAAACTGTCAGCTACCTTTGTTGGTATCTATTTTCAGGCTTTGCAGACTTTGCAGTTACAAAAGAACTTTCTCAAATAAAGCATCCCCCGTATCTCGCTGTTGGTTTGGTAAACTAAATATATATGTGCTGGCAGTCAATATTTGAAATCCATGAAGGATTTTGAAAACCTTGTTTGGCTGTCACGCAAACGCCTGGTCTCAAATGAAAATATATCCAGTGCAGCATTTTCTGATTTCTTGTACGTTTTATGGATGGCATAAGTTTCGCAGCCCCGTACACAGTTGTCTCGAACCACACAATATTCTTCTTCAGGATAGGCGACCACAATTGCACACCATACTCTACATGTGGTAGTACAAGAACACTGCACAAATTTGTATTGATGGCAGTCAGCATTACCAATGTGCATCACGCTGTGCCTGTCCAGGTTGAACGTCATTACCCGCCGGTCAGACCATTCCCTTTTCTTAGCCAAATCCATAGGCAGTTGTTCTATCTTCTCCAGTGACGAAGCTTTACCTCCCAGATTTGTACCGTCCGCAGAATGTGCAAGGACGGACGGACAGACGGACGGACAGACAGACAGACAGAATAACGACAAGGAACAGAGAAAGGAAGAGGAGAGAAACGCGAGGCAAAACCCTCCTCCAACGCAACTCGTCGACCGAAGTTGGGTGAAGAGAAGACAAAGTTAAGGAACTGATTAACGCAAAAACATTCCCGGTCCGGTCACCCAACTCCACAGGAAAAGTCTGAGGAAAGGTAACCAGAGGAGGAGAAGGAAGAGGGGGATAGCGAAAAGAGAGAGAGAGAGAGAGAGAGAGAGAGAGAGAGAGAGAGAGGGGGGGGAGGAGGATACTGGACTTGAAGGAAAAATGTTGGAAAAGGTGGAAGTGGCACTTAACAGAAAGAGAGGAAATATGCTGGTCTTTAAATGTTTCAAAAAAAAAAAAAAAATCACCTGTAAAGTGGATGAGTTAGGTATTTGAAAATACGACAAAGGAATGATAAAAAAAAGAAAAGCAACAAATAACAAAAAAATGAGAGGCAGGGGTTTATTAAAATGTATACGTTGATAACTACAGCAGTCAGAAAGCAGCATAACGATGGGATTTCGCAACTGTGTAAGAATGAGAGAACACACTACATGGTGAAAAAAGAGAAACAAAAAATCGGTATAATGTAAGATGCGGAGTGAAATGACAGAGTAGAAGAAGATACAGAAAGCAGAGTGGAAGTAAGAAATCACGAGAATGTGGGGCAGCTCGTTCCCCAAATGCTAAATAAAATCATCAAGAGCTAAGCAGAAATTAAACTCAAAATTTTACCAGTGCAGTGAAGGCGCTATGGAGACAGTTGTTTTAACTTTTTTACTACGGTGGGTTTCTCATTACCGAATAGTCATCTTTAGGTCGTGAAAACAAAGTAATGCAGTGTGACTGAATGGACAAATATCAGAAGTATAACTGTGGATATGAGAGAAAAATGTCAGTGAAGCTGTCAGGGAATTGGAAATACTAAGGAATCGGAATTCATGGAAAAAAAAAAAGAAAAAAAAAAGAAGTTCTAGGTTTGCAAGTATGTAAATTTGTAAATGCTGGTTTATCATACCTCAATGCAAGCGTAAAAGAAGTTATGAATACGAATTATGATGATGATAAAAGAAGTTATGAATACGAATTATGATGATGATGATGATGATGATGATGATGATTCCTCGTAATAGTAGCATTAGTACTAGGAGGACTACTGGACCTTGAAAGCAGGCTGTGAAGCCTATGCCCAGAGTCGGTCACATAAAAAAAAAAAAAGTATTAGTAGTAGTAGTAGTAGAAGTAGTATATTAATAGTAGTAGTAGTAGAAGTAGTATATTAATAGTAGTAGTAGTAGAAGTAGTATATTAATAGTAGTAGTAGTTGTAGTAGTAGCAATTGTAGTAGTTGCAGTGGTAGTAGAAGTTGCAGCTGTAGTAGTAGTAGTGGTAGTAGAAGTTGTAGCTGTAGTAGAATTAGTGGCAGTAGAAGTTGTACTGGTAGTCGTATCTGAACTGAATTTTTCCTAAATTCACTGGAGGGGGGTCTCCATCTCCATCATCCTCTCTACCGACCTGATAATAGCTGAATTATAGCGTAAAAAAAAAAAAAGGAGGGAGGGGGAGGGTCGAGGGCGATGTGGATCATGATTTGCAGCTGATAATACTATTATAGCACGTTTATAGTGTTTTGGTGTCACTCATGCGGGACTATGCTTATTAGCAGAGCATTATGTAAGCACAGAATGTCACCATTTAGGCCTGAGACATTGACTTACATTTGTTTTCCTCTTTACTGTAAAGAGTTTTCGAGTAGCCTATGGTTTCATAATTATCCAAAATAACACCAAAAGCAACATTCATTCATCCATTCATGCAATCCTACGTTGCCCGATGAGGAGCGTAGGAGCCCGGGGCCAGGCAAGTTGGTCCTGACATTTAAGGTGAGTGACCAGCCTCACTCATGCCGGAGTGACATTACGTGAACAATAAACCCCAACCTTCCCTTGGCTAGAAACCTTCACTGGCTCAATTCGATTGGAGCGCCGTAATTATCCACTAAACCACCAGGCGCAATAATTTGGCTATATTGTAGCTTTTAGTTTGGTAACCAACAGTTACAATATATATGAAATTTCAAAACATTCAACATACCTAGTATGCTCAGTCAAACGACAGCACAGTCATTCTAGTAGTTCACCTAAAACATACAGCAGCGTTTTGAAAATGACTGAAATAATGTATCAGTCTGGCTGACTCAGATCTGACTGATCTGTTTTCATTGGTCCTATAGCTGCACAATCCAAAATGCAACAGCATCCACCATTATATGGAAGCAATAACCACCTAAATTAGTAGGCCTACTGATGTGGATATATCATAGACTGTAGTGCAAGAGTCGACGTATCTTTGCAAAGTCCATGTCTTTTATATATATATATATAAACTCAGGTACAGATCTTCAGATCTTCAAAATCGCTAAGTTACCTTTTCCCAGCCTTCCATCTCACTCATTCCCTCTTCTCATTTCATTAGTATTAATGTTAACTGTGTACCTTCTAGATTTTTTTGCATTTCATTCTTTCTGACTAAACATCCACTCTTTCTTTTCATATGATATGTAAATGCTTACTCACTCCTACTTAAGTAAAAAATAGCCTTCATCGCATTAGTCCGTAACAAAAAAAAAAAAAAAAAAATCCCAAAATAAATCCTTTATATTATATGTGATTTTTATTGCTAGCAAAGCTTCCATTTTTTCCACCAATCCCTGCATTTGGACTGATTATAAAACACGTTCCATACAACTACGATTCCCTTTTCCTGACCTCAAAGCAGTTTTCTACCCCTACTGTCCGACTGATGATTATTCTTCTCTCTCTGCAACCTACCGGTGGTATTATTCACACTAGGTGGACACTCTAAAGTAAAAAGCTTAATGAAGGCTGTATCCAGTTCGTAAAGTCCTTTCTAAAAGCGTCTTCAGGTAGCAAAAAAAAAAAAAAAAAAAAAAAGCTATGTCCACAAGCTGAAAAGCTTGAAGAAAAAGACTGTTTTCAAAAGTATGTTAATCTCTTTACTTACTATATTCCTAAATCGCTGTCTGCAAAACAAGAACGGTGTATTGTTTTCATACCTATATCTCAATCTATTCATCCTCCTTTCATTACGATTATGAACTTGACGTAAACGTATATCTCTCCATGAGTATGGAACCACTTTTATGAAGTATTATGATGATCCAATTAGGAAGCAATGACATATGTACAGATTGCTTAATAACATATCATGTACTGATCCGCTACAAGCACCAACAATCTAGGGAAACCTCTGACGTTGAAGTTAGTCCTTCAAACTTTATCTGACAGTTTTCTTTGATTGGCCACCTCTGTCATTTCTGGCAGACTCAACTAAACATCACTGGGCTTCACGGAGAGCAGGTGTAACGTTGTGTCGCGTGGTGAGGTGTCTCTTGAGCGCTGTGCGCATACGCGGAATTTGATAAACTTGATGCCGTGGTCAAATGTCCCTTTCTCATTTCTTGCCAAGACTTGGACTGCGTTAGGTTAGGTTGGACTAGGCTAGGTTGGACTAGGCTAGGTTGGGTTAGGTTAGGCTAGAATGGGTTGGGCTTGGTTGTGTTGAGTTAGGCTGGGTTGGGTTGGGTTGGGTTAGGTTAGGTTAGGTTAGGTTGGGTTGGGTTAGGATAGATTGGGTTGGGTTGGAGTAGTATGCACAAATCACAGAATTTTCAGGACAACTCATCTCAGGGACAGCCACCACAGTTTACCTATTTTCAGAAGTTCCTTAATTTTCGCGCATAGGCAAAACCCCTAGGGAGACAACTCACCACTGGCGAACAACTCAGCACATAACACGGGCGACAACCAAGTCCCGAGAGATCCATAACGATCCCGCTGGCCTACCATGTTGTCACCTGTCCACTTACTGTACGTCCCCTTCAGACCCCTTTGAATTTTATCTGCCAGCGTTTACCAGCTTTTTATAAATAATATTGATGACTGGGAACATTCTCACCCTATATTCCGATTTCCTTAACCACTAATGCCGTGACTGCCTGACTTTGTTTTTGTTTTTTTCATTATACAAACGTTTGAGTAACCTACAAGTTTATGTTCTCCAGAGTGGATGGGTGGGGTGAGTGGGTGGGCAGATTGGATGTGTGGGGTTGGTTGGAAAGTGGGCTGGCAGGGTGGGGTGGTTGACTAGGTGGGTGGGCAGGAGAGATGGATGGATGGGCACTTAGTCGAGAAACTGATCCACGAGAGGAATTAGTCCATGGTAAGAATAGGTCCATATGGAAAAATAGGTCCATGGGGAATATGTCCCTAAAGAAACAGACCAAAGGAGGAACATACTTTAGGTTCATGGCAGGAACAGGAGCATGTGGGGAATCAGGTCCATAAGGATTATGTCCCCTAGAAATGGGCTCAATGGGTTCAGTGGGTATGAAAAGTCTGTGGAGGAAATAGGTTCATGAGAAAAAAATAGGGTCATGTGTGGATCTGATGCTTCCTCATGTAGAGAAAATAGGTCCATGGGTAAAAATAGGTCCATGGGAAAAACAGATGATGGATAAAATAGGTCCATGCTTAAAATATTTCTAAGGGGAAAATAGGTCCAAGGGGAAACAGATGCAAGGAGAAAAACAGGCCCAAAGATGAAAATGGGTCCATGGAAAGAAAATAAATCCATGGGGAAAACAGGTCCATGGAGAGAAAAAAAATCCATGGGGAAAACAGGTCCATGGAGAAAATAAATCCATGGGGAAAACAGGTCCATGTGGAAAATTGGTCCATGGAGAAAAGTAAGTCAACGGGAAGAACAGGTACATGGGAGAAAATGGGTCTATGGAAAGAAAAGGTCTATCTATCTATTTATCTATTTCCAGATGCCTTAATACCATAAGGGGTGGCCACAAACAAATTGCCTCCATGTCGCCCTGTCCCTCGCCATTTCACAGCCCTGCTCCCAGCTCACACCCCTCTCTCTCATATAGATCAGTGGAGAAAATAGATACACACGGAAAATATTTCCATAAATGAAAATACTGTATATCCATGAAGTAAATTATGCCCATGGGGTAAAATAAGTACATGGGGAATATAGGTCCATGGTGGGAAATTGGTCCAAGGAGGAAGCTCTGTCAGTGCAGGAATGAGTGGGTGATGGGACTGACACGTACGGGGTGTAGCCAGATCAGGGTTTAGATGCAATTTGCCGTACGCTTATTCCTGCAGACTTCAATGACATTGTTGCCTTTGTGTCAGCGCATAAATTCAAATGTGAATATATATATTTTAATGACCTAGTAATAATAATAATAATAATAATAATAATAACAATGATAATCTATCTATCTATCCATTGCAAGACGCCTTAATCCCGTAAGGGGTGGCCACAAACATATCGCCTCCATGTCACTCTGTCCCCCGCCATTTCACTGCCCTGCTCCCAGCTCAGACCCCCCTCTCTCATATACCTCTCCACTCCATCCCTCGATCTCATCCTTAGCCTCCCCGTCCCCCTCTCCCCCTCCACCTCACTCACATACTCTCCTCGTCAGTCTCTCACCCTCCATCCTCTCCACATGTGCAAACCACCTCAATGTGTTTCTCCTACTGCTTCCTATCACATCCATATCCACACCACAACGTTCCTTCACTTCCATACTTGTCAGTCTGTCTCTCCATGACTCCACAGGCTCCCTGCAAATAACTAATTTTCACTAATCTCACCCTTGATTTCTGTCCCTCCAACAAAGTCCAAGTTTCACTTCCATACGTTAGAGTTGGTATCACAATACTGTCATATAGTAACTTTTTTTACTTCCATGCTCACTTCCTGCTTCTTATCACTGCTTTCAAGGAACCAGCAACCTTTCTTCATTGGTGTACCCTCTCAAGCACTTCACCCTCCAAATTTCCATCCTTACTCATCACACTACCCAAGTACTTAAACGCACTCACATTTTCTATTTCCTTCTCATCCAACCTCACTGTACATTCACTGACTTCGCTTCTCTCGAAGACCACAACTTTACTCTGCCCTACATTCACCTTTAGATTCCGTTTCTTACACATTCTCCCAAACTTATCTACCAAGCCTTGCTGCTCCCCTTCGTCTTCACTTAACAACACAGCATCATCTACAAACAACAGTACAGGGAGTTTCCAAACACTGCCCTCTCTCACTAGGGTCGCTCCAGCATCCACTGCCCTACCTTGTATCTCTTTTATAACCCCATCCATATACAGATTGAACAACCATGAAGACATGACACATCTCTGTTTCAATCCAACCTTCAAATAGAAAAACGAACTCAGTTCACTATCCACACGCACTGCAGCCTTAGCACCCTCATACATACTCTTCACGGCATTAAACAACTTCCCATCTACTCCATATATTCTTAATACTTTCCACAATCCTTGTCTATCCACCCTGTCATATGCTTTCTCCAAATCCATGAAGGCCACATACAACTTCTTTCCCTTCTCTAGAAACTTTTCCACTGAAGATCTAAGAGTGAATATCTGATCTACACAACCTCTTCCCTTCCTAAAGCCTCTCTGTTCTTCTCCAACTAATTCCTCTGTTATTTCCCTAACTCTGTCAATAAGTGTCCTACCATATTCTTTTTCTATTACACTAAGAAGACAAATGCCCCTATGATTACCACATACTTCTTTTTCCCCTCTTCCTTTGTAGAGGAGAATAATTATACCTGACTTCCAATTATCAGGGACTCTACCTTCCTCCCAGGCAAATCTGCACATCTTCCACATCCATTCTACTTCTATCTCTCCCCTATGCTTCAGCATTTCACCACACACTCCATCAATTCCTGGGGCTTTCCCCATTTTAACTTTCTTCATTGCTTCCACAACTTCCATCCTACTGATTTCTTCCTCTCTTCTCACATCCCTCCTTCTCCCAGCCATTCCCTTGCCACTTGCACTCGCATTACATTAATTCTCTATGTTCAACAATTCCTTAAGTGTTCTCCCCATCTGCTCACTTTTTCTCCTTTCTTCACTAGTAATCTACCATTTTTATCTTTCACTCCTCAACTAACTTCTCTGGCACCCTGTCTAACTCTCTTTACCTCTTTCCAGAACACTTCCTTATATTCCTCCAGTTTACACTCAAATTTCTTCCAAATTCCTCATCCACTCTCTCCTTTCTCTTACTCATCTTCCTCTCTACATATAACTCTCTCTCTTCTGTCTCTCAACTTCTTCGACGCCCCTGTTTCTCATCCACTCTATGCTTTCTTGTTTTGTGCCACAGCCTCTCTCACCTCTTCATTCCACCATGCTGTTCCCTGCACCCCCTTTCGTCTTCTCTTCACCCCACACACCACCTCACATGCTGCACAGATTTCTTCTGTGAATATCTTGCATACACCTTCCACGTCCCCCATGTGCTCCAATCCATATTTACCCAATCGCTCATCCACTTCCTCTTATATTCTGCTTTTTTTCCATCCTCTTGTAACTTTTCCACCCTCCTTGCATGCACTATTTCCTCCTGTCCCTCCCTTCTATTTCTTCATTTCGTTTGGACACTGATTCTGACCTCCACCAAGTGGTGACCATAGAGTCCACTCCCTCAACCTCTACATACTCTTGCATCCATTACACATCTTCTCATCCTTTCATCCACACACACATAATCAATCACTGCCTTCTGTTCATTCAGTTCACCACCCACCCTTCTCATCACTCGCCACGTATACGTGTGGATCATTTTGTGCCTGAAGAGGGTATTGGCTACCACCAACCCCCTCCCGGCACAAATGTCCATTAAAGCACTGCCATTCTCATCCATCTCTGCAGGCACACCCCACTCACCAACTACTCCATCCATCTTCACATTCCCTACTTTTCCATTCATATCTCCAACCAAAAACACTCTCTCATTCCTTTCAAACTTTTCCATGGCCGCTTCCAAATTTGTCCAGAACTCTTTTCTCACTCTGCTTGCATGATCTCGCTTTGGCGCTTACACGCACGCAATCGCCCACATTTGTAGTCCAACTTTCAATCTTACCCACACATTTCATGAGCAATCTGATCCATACTCTCTTATATTGTCCTTCCATCTGTTACTCACAACGATACACATGCTTCTTTTGCCCTCTCATTCTCACCTACTCCCGCGCATATACCCCATCCATACTCCCATTCTCTCACACTCTCACCTCTCCATTTAGTTTCAGTTAATCCATAGTCATCCACTTTCGCACCTTCAAGCACCTGGACAATCTTTCTTTCATCTCATCATTTGCAACCCTTACATTCCATGTAGCTATATTATAATAATGATAATTGCACTATATCCTCCAATAATGTGAAGCAGTAACCAGTTTCAACTGTCTACTTTTGATTTCCTTCTTTCAAACCTCATCATTACTCATTCCCAAGCAGCTCACATCTTTTTTCACACCTCTCCCTCATCCCCCCCCCCCTCTATTTCCTCTTCGCTCCTCCTTCCACCTGCGAGTATATCTATCAGGTGTAGCTTATGCCATTAATTTATCCCTTTCTGTTCTCGAATTCTAGACCATGTTACACCAACATTGCCAGAGCTGCGTGTAACCAACCATACACTGCCATACGTCTTCCTGAGTCCAAGCCGACAGTACAGCGAACACTTAACCCAAGGCATCCCGTCAACGTATGGGTATGTTGCAACATTTTGCATTTGCCAGTCCCGTCGACGTACTGGTACGTCGCGCAATTGCAAGGTTCATAATTTGCACAATTTTCAATTTTCGCGCGATTTTTCGTACGTATACACGGGACACCTTCCTCTATTCCTCTACAAATTGCCAAGCAGGGACAATGCCTTACACCGCATAACCTCCCTCCCCCTGCATGCCATTGTCTTGGCAATTCACCTGTTACCAGTGACCTGGCCAATAAAGATATTCAGGCCAGAGTGATTCCCCAATCGATGACAATGTGGAGGACAAAGTTTACATAGCATTAGAGGAAGAAACAGTCAGAAATGATGATCACGTAATGTGGCAAAAAAAGGTCAGGTATGGTGATGAGTTAGTGAGCGAAACAATGCTTATAATGCCTATATTACTGTTTGAAAACCAATATACTCTCGTACTACATATAAATTCGTACCAAGTAAATAAATACATACCGTTTATGAGTGGTGTGAAATAGTTACCCTCCCATAGAACTTGTTTTCTTTGGTGCCAGCCTGTTAGAAAACTCAGTAAGGTAAGGAGGTACTGCTATCTGGATCGAGTATTTTAAACCTCAGGTGAGAGATTTCTCTATGAATTTTCGAAGTTTCTCACCAAAAGCGGAGGTTTTAGCCAAAAAAAAAAAAAAAAAAATCGAAAATACCTCGGGATTGGGGGGTGTCGGAGGTGCGAAATAGCACGGGGCGTGACGGGTTAAGGAGGAGGCCAGGGAGAGCCTGGACCAGTGTGGTGATGCCTAACGATTCACATGCGACATCATTCAGTATTACGACGACTGCCGTAAGGTGGGACAGATTTGCAGCAAGTACACCACCTAAATCTTCTGTTGTAATGTGGCCATCGGACAAATTCACAAGTGGTTCCCAAAACCTTGGCCGCGACCCAAATGAGGGTCGCCAGGATCAACCCGATGATCATAACCGAAATGAGGGTCGCAAGGATGCTCCTGAGAGTCACGGGATGGTTTGAAAAAAAAATAAATAAATAAAGATAAGAACATAAGAGTGAAGTTAAAAGTATAAAATAGTGCAAATATATTTACATCACATTTTTCGAATATAAAACATCACTAAGACTCTAGAACAGGAAAGCAGTTGTAAATAACATATGAAAAAACACTGAAATCATGTTTTCGCCCTGATGGTCTCCAGGCAAAAAAAAGAAAAAAAAAATCTATGTTCAATGTCGAGGCCAAAAAAGTTTTGGGAAACACTGGCTTAGAGCAAAGCTCCTATCTGGACTGCTTGCGATCACAACGCCAAGTAGGCTCTATAACGCTCCCACATCACACCCACTCTTCCTCATTTTGTTATCTGTCTAGTTATCACCAACATTAAACCTACTGGTTACTCAATACTATATTCCTCATTCCGAAGCTTTGGGGGCGGAGGGGCACTCACTCTGTCTCCTCGTTTCCGCAGTCCTTTATTCCACGTCACCCTGACATTATTGTAATATTCATGTGCAGTTACATGAAGACAGACTGACAAAACAAGGAAGTATATGAACGTTTGGTGCTAATGTGGATGTGCTGTAAAGCAACAGGAGTACTCTGAGATGGTCTGCCCATGTGAAGATAACAGACTATGAGAGATTGACTAGGATGTGCATGTGAGTGGGGTGGAGGAAGGGGAGGGGAGGGGAAGTGTGAGACTGTGGATGAGATGGAGGGATAGGGTGGAGATGTATCAAAGAGAGGAGGGGTGTGAGTTAGAGAGAAGGCAACCTAATGGTAGAGTTGTTGTTGATCAAATACCCTTTCACCCTTACCTTTTAACATTTTCCTCTAACACCTAACAACCCCTCCAGCCTCTCCCTCCCCCCCTTTTTTAGCAACGGTATTGTCTTATACTTATGACACTGTAACAGCTTCACAACACTCCAAAGCTCAACAAGTAGCAGGCCAGCTTCAGCAGTGCCTATTTTTACTAAATCACTGGCTTTGAAAAATACGCATGATACTGCTATACCAACATATTCAGTCTTTACCTTCTTCAGTCTAAACACACACATATTTAATCTCCATCCTCTAGTCTGTCTCTAATGAACCACTTCATATGGAAAGTTATCCCAGAATTCTAGGATCCACGTTGATATGTCAATGTCCCTTTCCTCATCATACACACAAGATTAATAAAAAGAAATCTCTTGTTATAATACCGCAAAATAAATCTCGTAAACACAATCCCTTAAAAATACAAATTAAAGGAAAAAATTTCTTAAAATAGTCCACAAAATGTTCAACACAACCTCAGATTATTATGCAAGCCTTAACTAGATCCCCACCGTAGCCTCCACAGACATGGAAAATCTTCAAGAATACAAGAGTCTGCCATAATAAAAGCAACAGGATGCACAAAGTCCACAAGCACATTGATCGCTTGCATCAAGAAACAAAAATAGTTCTAATAAAAGATCACATTAACATGAAAGGAACACAGCTCACTGCTTCAGCCTTCTTGCTGTTTAGCCTGGAGAATATATACCTCTCAATTTTTCCGGTCGTATACTATCCAAGGTTGTTGAGGGCCTGCTGGCCAGATGACTCGGTGTTTTAATATGCTGCCGCCAAACCAGTTTGGATTTAGGAAGGGCTTAGGTACCTTGCAATGCTCTTCAACTTCTCACTCATGATTTGCAGGCATTACTGGATATGGGACTTGAGTAAAGACTGACAGATCTTGATTTTAGTTCTCCGTTTGATTTAGTTAATCATACTGCAGCGTTATTTAAGCAGAATCCATCGGGATTAGTAGTTCTTTTTCAAATAGTATCTAGACTGATTTAACCGACAGACAGCAGCCTGTGGTGATCGATGATAATTTTAGTCCCCTTCGTACATCTAAATCTAGTGTACCACAGGGTAGTGTATCTGGACCTGTGTTCTTCCTCCTTTTTATTAGTACTGTAGTATGGGGTGTGAAGTCCTAGCTTAAGCGATTGCCTATGCTGAAGATCAGTTGTTTTATACTCTCACAGCTTCTGCCGGGAAAACCGAGGATGCCAATACTCTGAGGGATAATACATTAATTAGTGTTAGCTTGTGTGATAAATGGGGTATGAAACTAAACCCTGCAAAAACTCATATTTATATTGTTAAAAGACGTAGGACGCTTCTTCCTTCACATCTTTATATCGTTATCAGCGACCCTGTAATCAAAGAGTGCCCTTCAGTTAAGGTGCTGGGTGTCACCTTTCATGAAAAAGTAACCTTTGCACTGTACGCTCAGTTGTTTCATCAGTATGTGAGAAGGTTGACCTTCTACAGAATTGCAGAAAAATTTATTTGAGTAGGACTAGTGCTTGAAATTCTTTTTATTAATTCATCTTGTTCTTCTTTTGCCGAACCCTTACAGGGGCCGGCCATGGAACAGATTTGTCTCTGAATTACTTATAAGGAGAGTGTCACTTGTTCTAATCATACCCCATCCAACCCCATGCCACACCACCAATGCAGTTCTACACTGCCAAATTATAATATTGGTTCTCGCATGTGAACTCTGAGTTTAGAGCCTTCAGATACACATATAATATACAACGTATATTGCACGCACATCTCAAAAATATGAAACAAAAACTATATTAACATAAACAAATGTGAACAATTTATTGGCTATAGACCTCTGGCACCCCAATGCCGGACACGCCTCTCTCTCTCTCTCTCTCTCTCTCTCAATGTGGTTTTAGTACTGAGTGGGGAAACATTAACTGCTCCTCGTCCTCCCTCCCTTCTTCCCCTAATCCCACCTAACTAATGATATACACGTATATGAAATAAATATTTCTATGTAGTTTGGTCTTGCCTTTTAGAACGTCCAGCAAATAAAATGAACACTGCTCTAGCCTGCAAACTGATCTCCTGTGTGGCTGTGAGCCTAACTTAAGGATTTTGAAAAGTGTTTTTAATCGGATTATGTTTCTGTTGCCTTATGTTGCTCAACATCTTGAACATCACCATCTTATTGGGTCTCTGATTCTTCTAAATACAACTCTTAAAGCTGACCATCCTTTGCATTAAAAAAAAAATTACACAAACTTTTCAGCAAGTCCGTGTGGCCAGGTATTCATTAAACTTCAACAACCAAACCTTTCCTCATGCAATACATGACCAAAATAATCTGGAAGTTTTATTCCGTCAACCACTACACTCTGGAAAACTTCTAATGATAGTATGGGTACTGGGAGAGATCGGGGTTTTAATACCGAGGTTCATGCATTGTTGCCTAGTTAATAATTGCATCTTGGATGTTTCTGCTCCCATTAAGTCTGTTGCATTGGAGTTGCTTATAGACTCCTCTGTGGGGCTCACACTCCATCCCTTATAACTGTACTATAGTAGTAGAAATTATAACAACAACAACAACAACAATAATAACAACAGTAATGCTAATACTACACAGAATGCCTCAGTAACAACCCTCCTGTTCCACCCAAAACTGCACTTCACAGACATAAACATAAAACACAGCCATACAGGCTTCCAAACCTCCAGTCTAACAACATCCTTCCTCAAGCACGACGAAACACCCATTCCTCAGAAACTACCTTAACCAGAGAGACACGAGTACGATTAGCCAGATTACGATGCGGCCAACCGGAATCCCTTCTTCAGTACCCACACAAAATACAAATTCCACTATGCCAACATTGAAGTGCCGCCTCCTGTACCACAGTACACCAACTCACATTATCACAACACAAACGATCCTTCAATCTAACCTAAACAACGGATCTCTAGGAACGTCTGGTTGAAGTGCACGATTTCTTGAAGTTCAATGGATTCACATTCGGATGGACCTGAAGCAGTATCAACAACAACCTCCAGTCTATAATGACAGTTTCCAAACATTTTGAAACGGACAAAATTTTACTTCATCTGTTAATATCTTCGTACACTAGTGGTGTAATGTTTCCTCTTTCATTATCCCTCTCTATCATCAGTCTCAACCTTTCCGATAATCCTATCCACATGAGCCCTGAACTAAGCTGTAGGGACGATAGGTACTCTTGTCTCACACCAATTCTCGTACTCTTTGACTTAATTATTCATATACTCATACATATGTTTCACTCGTACCATAAAAATTCTTTATAATTCTTTTTATTTATACATTTTATTTTATTATTATTTTTTTTCACATTAAACGTGCTCAATATCTTGCAGAAACCCTTCATCATTCTCATGTATTTTTCCCGACATCCATAAATGCCAGGAATACTTTGCATTCTTCCTTCATGTTTTCTCCACTACCCGCTTCACTGAATAATACAGTACACACCATTCAGGACACCACCCTGATCAATACTCACCGGTTATTCTGGTACTGTGCCACCGTCTGTCACCATTCTTCTTTACACCTGACAATGTCATTGAACACCCAGGATATTTTTTGTAGCTCTATGACACATTCCTTTGTACAAACAGACAATAGCGATTTAGTTTTCATTTCCTCTCATAAATCTCGTCCCCTTACAGGCTTTGTGGCATAAAACATCTCTTAAAATTTTGCTCCATTCTCTCCAGTTTCGTCATCACCATATACCTTCCCATTCTTTTAAACTTCTCAAGTATTCTTCACTTTTATTACTAACGTACCGTACTTATGAACTCTACATTCTCTTGCAGCACCACCAGTCTCAAATCATATACTGTAAAGTTCCAGGCGTTCACTCTTGAAGGTGTGGAACAAGTTCGAGCGCGCAAGCCTTCCATGTATTTCAGCTGAAAGATGCGCCTAATTATAATGCACGTTTTGAAATTATACATTTCATTTCAAAATGTGAAAACTATAAGTTTTGAGACTCTTAATGCCAAAGTATGGCGAGCGTCACACACATGACTCAGTTTCTGTGCTCAGTTTGGCGTATGTTAGCTCATTTCACCAGTAGTTTGGCGTACTTTGAGAAAAGCTATTCTAGCAAACACCTATTACTCATCCAGAAACTTTGCAACGATGTGTGTAAGTCCGGTGTGGCTTTAATAATTTAAGAGATAAAATAATTTTTGTGCACAGTTTGGCACGACTTGTCTATTTTCAACAATATGGTGACGAATTTTACTATAAGCCGCTTTACTAAAATATTTTGTTTTGTTTTTTTCATTTAGTTTCCAGAACTATTCGTAGGTTCGCTGTGGCCTTAATAGCTTCTGAAATAAGACAGTTTTGGTGGATTGTTTGGCGGCTTTTTTTTTTTTTTTTTTTATTATGGTGGTGAATTCTGAGAAGTCATTTAAGTGGCACTCATCAATTTTTCATTTGCTCTCCTCCGATGTGCGAAGATCTGCTGTACTTTCAACAGTCTCCAAAATAACAAGAATTTGGTGGTATGCATAATACTCGTATATGTGAAATGATCCATGTAAGAAATTGTTGCTTATTTCTTAAACAGTTTTCCTCTTCCCGAAAAACTAACGCCTATTTTTCCCAAGATTTTTCACTAACGTTTTTCTTTGCTCTTTTTTTTGTTAATATTTTTATGTCTCCTACTAGGTTTATACTTCGCTCTTGATATCATCTAAATTTTTGTCTTGCATCCATCTAACATACTTCTTTCATTTGTCTAACGCTGCTCTTTTTACTTCGAAATACCATCATACTGTTCCTCTCTTTTCAATTACCTTACAAGTATCACCACACACACGTGTAAAATTCTCATCCAGCATTCCACAAAGCTGTCTAATTCAATCAATCAATCAATCAATCAATCAATCAATCATTTCCTGTGGAACCCTCGGGGATGCATAGGGCCTCGATGAACTCACACCACCACATCCTATCTTGTGCTAACTCCTCAAGATCTCCCCAACACTCATCTCCAGCTTCCCGTTTCATTGTCCTCACCCACGTCTCTTTTGGCCTTCCTCTACCTCTCCTACCAAGTGCCACCCACCCTGGTGTACCTCGTACTATTCCCTGTCTCCTATACACATGTCCTAGCCACTTCCATCGTGAGAATCTAACATATTCATCGACCGGCTGCACTCCCGTTATTTCTCTAATTCTACTATTTGGTATCCTTTCCCACCACTTAACTCCTAATATTCTTCTAAGTGCTTTGTTTTCAAACACCAAGAATTTATTTTCCATAGTCACTGTGCTGTACCAAGACTCGTGTCCATAAATTAAGATACTCCTAACCATTACCTTATAAAGTTTGATTTTTGTATGCACAGAAAAATTGTTATTATTCCAAATATTTTTAAGCATTCCCATTGCCTGATTAGCCTTCTTTAACCTTTCCTCGAATTCAAAGTTCAAAGAACCATCCTTGGCTAAATAAGTACCTAAATATTTAAACCTATCAACTTGCTTTACAACCATACCTCCAGTTACACATTCCTGCGCATTTTCCATATTCATATTGATTATTTCAGTTTTTCCACAATTAATAACCAAACCCACCTTGCGACCTTCACTCACCAAACAGTCCAACACTCTCTGCATCTCTTCTGGCCCATCACAAATCAAAACTATATCATCTGCATAATCTAAATCCAAAAGTTTCCTGTTCTCTCCCCAAAGTATACCTGCACCGGTTTCTGTTCCAACGTGTTTCATAATGTAATCAATGACCAATATAAATAGTAAAGGCGATAGAACACCACCTTGAATTACTCCGGACTTGACTTCAAACGAATCACTCAGACAACCATCAACCATCACTTTACAAAATGTGTCCTTATGCATGTTCATAATGACCCTCACAAACTCCTCTGGTATTCCATAATGTCTCATGATCTTCCCCATAGTCTCTCTCGAAACACTATCAAAAGCCTTTTCAAAATCAACAAAACAAAGACTTAACGGTACTCTCATTTCATTAACTTGCTGCATCAAATGCCTAACTATAAAGATCTGATCATTGCAACCACGTCCCTTTCTAAAACCAGCCTGTTCATCCCTCAGAATACCCTCAACCACCGGCTCCAACCTATTTAACAACACTCTACTGAAAACTTTCAAAGCTATCGGTGACAAAGAGATTCCCCTCCAATTACCACATTCACTCAGATCTCCCTTCTTCGGAACTTTAACAATTACACCGTTCTTCCAAACTGATGGTAGTAACCCTGTCACCCATATCTTATTGAATAGCTTGGTCAAGATCATTATTAATCTATCCCCCTCCACTTTAAACATTTCCGGAAATAAACCATCCTCCCCTGGTGCCTTATTATTCTTTAACTGTTTTACTGCTTTCTCCACTTCTGCAAGCCTCAACTCTCCTGTTTCTATATTTAAATCTTCCTGAGCAGACGGTATATCCTCTTCTGGTGGTATTGGTCTATTAAGAACTGTCTCAAAATGCTCTTTCCATCTATTTTTAATATCTCCATCTTTGGTCAATAAATTTCCTTCCCTGTCTCTAACTGGTATTTCCTTGCGTTTACCTGCATTACCACTCAGTTCTCTAATCGATTCATATGCTATTCTTTGACTCTGTCCATCATTTTTGTTTATTAAGATTTCAGTCTCTGCAACCTTTTCATCCACACATCTTCTTTTATCTCTCCTAGCTAACCTTCTTACTTCTGAATTCAAACTCCAGTACGCAGCTCTTGCTAATTCAATCTCTCGTTCATCAACGCATTGCATCTCACTCCTCAATTTAGTCTAATTCATTCGCTGCTAATTTAATGGCACCTTGTGCCAGCATTGTTGTAGTTAGTACAATTACATTCTTTCCCTCTGGAGAAGAGGTCAGTTTCAACGTTACCTACATATTTCAACGTTATTGTCAGACAACCCTCCGCACTGACCAGTCTCAACACCCATACCATCAACACACCCAGACCTACTGCTCTCACGAAGTACCTAATTAGTTAAACTGTTTTTAGAGCCCATTCCATTCTCCCTGTTTACAATGCTTATTCCTTATTCCTTACATTCCTTATACATGGCCTTCTTTTAGCCGTCCCAAGCTACGTCAAAATAACCATGTCAGTAAATGAGCGTATTATAGTTACTGGTTTTGAAAGCGGTTATGGTACGGGGTAAGATCGATTCAAACGTTCAATCTCGTATGTCTAATCTGTGGTTCTTTCATTATAAGTTAAACATACCAGCATTTACATGTGTTTACATATCAAAAGTAAACTCGGGCATTTGATCGCAAATGTTGCCATTAGTTTGACAACAGAGTTAACTATCATAAAACACTGTTTATATGATATGAAAAATCAGAGTAACTACTAATGATTTCACTATGACGCCTGTATTTTCATCAGTTCGGTTTATAGACTTCATGCTCTTTTTTTGCACTGTGAGACGCAGATATGTATATCAGTGCTGCACGTGCATCTGTTGTTGCTGTTCGTGTCCCAACACCATTTTTAAATAAACCGTCCTTATCCCCATGCTGGGAAAACCTACAACACCTATTTTCACATGTTATATCCCCACCCTGCCAAACCATACATACCATCCCCACACATTCCGCCCACTCGTCTCCATCCACCCCATCCTTTCTCTGTTCCTAACATAGAACTCGTACGAGAAATTTGTTTCTACTGACAGGTCTGACTCTCATTCTACGCCCGTCATCAAATGATGTCATCATGCCTCCCTCTTAGCCCGTACTACCCACTCTTTTCCACCCACCTCACTCATTTCTGCTGATCCACCTTGGATATGCACCTAACTGGCCTGCCTACAACACCCACCGTTATACTGTACCATATGCTTCACACGACATGCGCCCTACTATCCACTACCATCATAAACCATCCCGCCCATTTTATTCTGCCCGCCCCACCGTCTTGCAAGAAATATCTCAATAAACATTGCACCAGAAGGGCTAATTTTTTGGCAGATGCCTCTGCGTATGATCTGAAGCGATCAACACTGATCTGTATCCATTTAATGAAACTAAGGGACTTGAGCACCTGAACGACCTGAATTGTCATATCTTGAAAAATGCACTTGAGGGTTAATTTTTGGCATATGCCTTCAAATAAGTGACAACCTGAATCGATCTCCATTGACCTGAATCGACTCAAACTTACTAAAATACCCCTGATTTGATGTCTGTAGATCTGATCTTGGTTGAATTTAACTAGAATGACGAGAATGGCTCTAAGCATAGTTGATCTGACTGCGCCTGACTGAATCTGAAGACCCTGAATGGACCTAAACGCACCTGCGCTTACCTGTAAGCACCTGACTGAACGTCAGTGAATGTTAAGGACCTGAATGAACCGTAATTACCTAACTGGACCTGACTGGGGAAAACTGATCTCGACTTGCCCAAAAGTTACTTGACAAATTCGAAATGGATGTGGTGTACCTGACTGTATCTGAAGTAAGAATGATACACCAAATGGATCTAGCTAGTTCAAAACTGGTCTAAATGGTTCTAATTATCCTAAATGGACATGAACAGATCTGACTGAACTGGACTGGAGGAGAGGGATCATAATCGATCAAACCTCATATAAGTGAGCCAATTTTGACCTGAACGGCCCTGAACAGATTTAATTGAACATTAAAATATCTAAACAAATATGAACTGCCTTAAACTGACCTGATATGACCTGACGATCGAAATGGATGCACTGAACCTGATTAGAACCGATGTGATATTCAGTAACTTGAGTGCACCCAGCTGGACCTGAATGACGCACCAGATGGCATCACACTTCCATATCTCACTTCGTTTTCGACATCTATCTAGATAACTAGTTGTTCGTTTATTGCCAAACGAACGATTCCCAAGTTCATCCAGGGGGGCCGCGCGTAAAATCTCTCCAAGTCTCTCTTATCACAAACTTATCAAGAGTTCCTGTTGCAAGTTTGAGAAGTCCATTTCTTAAATACAGCTATATCATTACTATAAACTAACGAAACAACCAAAGTCTCAACAGGCGTAATGTGATTGGTACAGCTCCGTTCAGAAGTTCGTACTACACCCAGCGTGGAAGGCGCTAGTCTCTGCCCCTCCTTCCCGGATGACAGGTTACAGCTTTGGATCTCCCATGAGCAACCAGACTTTGGCTAGTATCAAAGCAGTGTCATTCGCTCACCGACTGTTAAATGAAATGAGAATTTTATTTTCATATTCACAGATATCAGTCAATTTTACTGCTGATTAAATGATGAAAGTATATTTATATTCGCCCGGCTTAAAAAAAAAATGATAAAATAACAGCAGAAAAGCACATAACAGAATATTAGAAGGTCGGCTATGAATCAGTATGATTATGCGAGTTAGTGAGTTATCGCATGTCTTAATCCCTAGACACGAGCAGTTTTTCAGCTAACCATCTTAGCTCAGTATTTATGAACACTTCTACCGTTTCAAGGAAAATCTAAGCAGCCAAAAATAATGTGTATGCAGCCAAGATATTCAAACATTAATTTTACGAAGTATCTGAACAGCTAAAATTCATGTTCATACTCAAAAGTAGATGAAGACGATTGGTGGAGTCTAAGGAATAATGGAAATCATATGTTTTAAGATGAAGTAGCTAACATGAGGTTTCCTCTACGCAACCGTCGGTCTCTCTCTCTCTCTCTCTCTCTGTGGGGTGTGGGAGGGGGTGTTCCACCGACGTGTTTTGGCTATCCTCTGCTCCAAGGTGAAATCAGCACCATCACGTGCCCCACCAAGTTGACATAAATCGGCGAGACGAGAAATTAGTGCTCTGAGGTCAAATTTTTCGAGCTACGTGATGATGGCTTTTCCATCAGGGCAACAGCGCATCAACTTGACCTCACTACAAAAACTGTGATGAAGTGGATAAAGAGATGGGAGGAGAGTGCCAACCTTCAGGACCAAAGTAAGTCTCTTTTGTATTACTGTAATGTTATGCTAATAATGAATAATTGTGAACATTAGCTCCCCGTTATATTCCAGTGCTAATAGAAACTAAAACTAGTTTTCGGCCCCTGTGGAAGATGTCAGTGAAAACAGCTTTATACAGTGGACTGGCGTAGTAAAGGGGTGGGAGCGGGGTTGCAACCTTCTCGAGCATCAGTTTTTGGGAGAGTGGCAAATTACATCCTGAGTATTATAGTCAACGTTCCCATTTTACTTTTTGACGTGGTGTGGGTGACTAATGTAAAGCATATGCAACAGGTGTAAAAATAGTAATTATTATGCATTATTTTCATGGCCAAATATCCCTTACACTACATCCACAATTATTAGTGGCTGCCAGAGCCAGCAGGCAGGGCCACACACGGTGGCCGATGTTCACTTCGCCTCTTCTGTTGCTTGTCTCACGTTCACACACCTCACATCCGAATATTCATTATGCCTAGTAAAGTCGTGATTTACATGCAATATATAATGTTCCGTGATACTTTCCCAGCCAATGTTTGCTGAACCTTGTCTTAATCTTTCACAAAATATCAGACTTCGGTTCAGTGATGCATTGTCCACACACTGTGTGGGGGGGGATGTGGGAGTAGGGGGGGAGTGTGGGAGTATAGGGGTGTGGGGGTGTAGGCCTGTGGGTGTGGGGGTATGGGTGAGGTGTGGAGGGTGTGGGTATGGGTGCAGGTGTGGAGGGTGTGGGTATGGGTGTAGGTGTGTGGGTGTGGGTATGGATGTGGGTTTGTGGGTGTGGGTATGGGTGTGTATGTGTATGTATGTGTTTGTGTCTGGGTGTAAGTGTGTCTGGGTGTAAGTGTGTCTGGCTATGGGTGTGTTTGGGTGTGGGTGTTTGGGTGTGGGTGTGTTTGGGTGTGGGTGTGGGTGTGTAATCACTTGAAACTCTTTGTATGGCATAAGGACGAAAATTATGGAGTAATGGCACTGGAAATGGGACAGTTTTGGAATGTGTGTGGCGTGTGTAAAGTGGGTTAAATAATGAATAATAGGAACTGAGAAATTGATGGTGTGAGGAGGCTTATTGATAACATAAACAGTTGGTGTGGTCATGAAGAGAGAATGGAGAATAATAGGAACTGAAAAATTGTTGGTGTGAGGAGGCTTATTGATAACATATAATGATATACAGTTGGTGTGGTCATGAAGAGAGAATGGATCTTGATAAGGTGGTGAAAAAGTAAAGTCGAGTTTGAAAGTCGGCGGAGGTTTGGATGTTGTAGTTGTTGTTGTTGCAACCCCAGGTTCATCTCGTTGCGATCCCAATGGAAATCAGAAGCTTCTACCCGTCGTTTCCAAAAGTCTTTGGTTGAGGTTATATTGAAAGACTGTGTTGCAATAGTGATGTGCATGTGGTGAATGAATGTGTTGTGGTGTGGGGGGTTGCCTTGCAGTGTGGGCAAAGTAACTTGTTTGTGAGTTGTATTTTGTGTCGGAACCGTAGCAGGGAACAGTGGTGACCACATCGCAGTCTGACTATTTTTTTTTTTTTTTTTTTTTTTTTTTTTTTTTTTAAGACGAAGATGCACTTGACAGGTTGATGATGGCTGGCTGAATGCGACATGTCCGAGTAGCATAGGTGTATTTCAAATAATTACCAAGTAATGTGACATTACCTGGTAATTATCTGAAATACGAGGATGTTATTTGGACATGTTGCATTCGGCCTATCATCACCAACCTGTCAAGTGCATCTTCGCCTCATTAAAAAAAAAAATGAGTATACTGTAGGTGTGTTCGTGTCTTTCTGGGTAGGGTTGATGAGAGTGTATGTCTGGTGGTGGTTCACGAAGCATGCTGTTTGTCTGAAGGGTTTGGATGGCTGAGGTGGCTAATGACTGTGTTTATGCACTATATGTCTGTGATTTGTAGTGTTGGGTGATCTGTGATTTGTATTATTGGGTGGAGAAGGGGGTATGTTGCTGAGATACTCTGTGTAGTGTTGGGCAGTTGTTCGTTTATTTATTTTTGGATGGCGGTGATGCAACATGAAATTGCAAGGGTGAGATGGGTACTGAGCTACAGCAATTAACTGTTTCACGTATTCATATGATCTTTGGAAATAATTTTGCATCTTGATGAAATTGATCTATAATAGTGATTTTGATGCATACTGTACTTATTCTTTAGGCTTTGTTCGTCTCCTTAACTCTGCTGACTCCCTTCGGTCTCTCTCTCTCTCTCTCTCTCTCTCTCTCTCTCTCTCCAGGGATGACCCGACCGGGAGAGGGGGGTCACCCCCCCAGTGTGTGTTCTGAGTTGGTCAAAGAATTTCTGAGTTGGTCAAAAATCGAGAAGTCACTTAGCAGGCTTAAGCTTTTAAAAACATAGGCCTATTTGCGAAACCAAACCAAAGAAAAAACGTTACATTATCTGATGGTTCTAGCTTGTGAAAGTGACCTAACTGATCAGTTGGATCTTCAAAAAAACTGCAAATTGGTGGAAACTCATGAAAACATGACTAAATTCTAAAAGCCATTATCATTACACAATCTGTATATACAGGTTGTTACTGCTGAATCCTTATTAATCCATTATCCACATTAACTTCAAGTTGACTCAACATTCGTTTTTCACCTTTTTACTTATTTGACTTACCAAGTGTGATTTGTGTATGTGTATGTTATTTTTTTTTTAAGTAGTCAGTTTAAGCATCTTGTATCTCTCACTGTATGAAAATCAGTGAACAGTAGTGCAATTTTGAATTAAGTTGTGTCTATATGCACCAGAAATCCAGAATGAAAGTTTGTTTAAATTTGTCACCAGTAAATAAATTACTTTCCAGGAAATACTGTAAGTCTGTTACAATAAAAATTACTTTCTTAGAAATTTGGTTTGTTTCCATCTATTTAGTTGGTCAAACCGTAACGTCAAACGGATCAAATTGGTCAAAATTGTCCTTACCCTCCCCCCCAATCACATTCTCCTCGGGCCATCCCTGTCTCTCTCTCCCTCTTCACACACACACACACACACACACACACACACACACACACACACACACACACACCACTGTTCCTCTGAATTCTCTGCTTGTATCTCTCCCCCATTACGACTGAAACGAGGCACTACTCGTAGCCTTGCCCCATCCTCTCACCCGCTCTGTGATGCATCTGTTAACTAGTAATCTGCCTTTCTTGTATACGACTAGTTAATTGTTGAAATGTCTTAGGATGTCTTTTTCCAGTGCATAGTGCCACATTATTTCGAACGCTGTGCGTCCAGGCATCTCAATTAAATGGATATTTGTGTTTACGTTTCTTTGGATGGAACTGACAGGGTTTTGATTTATGATGGTCACATACAAATCAGTCCTAGTCATTCTAAGAACGAGACTTCAATTCCCATCTCTTGATGTAGCTGTTGTTGTTGTTGTTGTTGTTGTTGTGTAATCCTGGTCTGTCTGGCCAAGCAGAGCCTTGAACCACGGTCAAGCAATTGCCTCTGCAGGGCTGTCCCGTGCAGTGATGGAGTGAAACTAGGATATCTGGCATTGAGCTGCATTTAGTCTCGCTACGCCACTATCTTTATAGGCAGCAGTTTGTTTAGTACAACTGTTGCCCTTGTAACAATATTTTCATATCATACACTATATTTTAGCACAAGTATAAATACTCGTAATGTTTTCCAAAACTAGACTTTCGGCGTTGATTTTTATTAGTGCCATATTTACTAAAAGCGAATACTTTCATGTTAGAAAGGACGGGAGCCTCTCGAAGAATCACCCAGGCTGGAGATGCTGCTATTGTCGCAGCAGCAGGGGCAACACCTCTTACGATCGCGGTGGCCATAAGGGACAGTCTTCAGTTAGAGGTGTCCGCGCTGACTGTCAGGCGAAGGCTGCATGACGCTGGTATACACTATAGAATTCCAGCAATGATGGAAAGTCTGATACAACAACACAGAGAAGGGAGGTTAGCCTTCGCTCAACGCTACTTTCAGAAGAATCTAGACTTTTGGTGGCGAGTCATCTTCATGGATGAGAAGTGTTTCTCCTCCACCTCATATGGTAGGGTTCACTGCTGGAGAAGAAACAACACCAGGTATATGATATTACCATTTTTATTACTGATAAAATTCCGTACTGTTATTCCCCCCCCCCCTCAAGGTTTCGTCTTCGTTGCAGTCATCTGTTTTCTGTTCACCCTCGCTGTTATAATAATTAACCGATATTCAGACTTTCACCTATGGAAGAGGTCAATAATGAAGCTGTCTTCCACAGTCTGCATACCCCTCCGTCCTTGATTTCCAATCTTTTAAAGGCAATCTGACCAGGCATCTAAAATAATCAGGATCCCTTGTTTTGGTCTTATTTTGTTCATATTGTCCTGGAAAAAGATATGATTCCTTCTACTCTTTGCCTCTATTTTCTTTGTATAAAGACATTAGTGCCGAGACATGTTCAGCATCGAGGGGCGTTTTACTGCTGACCAGTGTGTCCATATCCTGGAGGAACGTTCCCTGCCATCTTTACGTGCAATGGGTTTCTCGTTCCAAGATGGACCTGTAATTTCCATGCATGACCGGTGCCCCATCCACACCGCAAGTGTAGCACGGCAGTGGTTTCAGAGACAAGATATACTTCACCTCTCAGACTGGCCCGCCAAAGGGGCCAATCTAAATGTAACAAACATGTTTGGGCTGACATGATTAATACCTGGCAGCCAGGAGACCAGAGGACAAGAAAGGATCTCCTCGACCACGTAAACGCCCAGCAGGAACTTTGCCGGCGCAAACACGACTTCATCCGTGGCCTTGTAAGCTCCATGCCTGACAGGTTGCACGCAGTGATTGAGAAAGAGGGAGGCTGGACCCGATACTGATGTGAAAAGTTAGGCAACAGTTATCATTATATTAAGGATATGTATGCATATTATATAGATAGATAGATAGATTGATAGATAGATAGATAGATAGATACTGTAGATAGATAGATAGATAGATATAATAGACACAATAGATAGATATAATGGAGTTACAATAGACATATAGATAGATAGATAGATATAATAAAGATATAGATATAGATATGATATAGATAATTAGATATAGTATAGAGACAAATATAGAAATAATATAGATAGATATAGATATTACAGATTATACTCGTGTATATATATATATATAGATATATATATATATATATATATATATATATATATATATATATATATATATATATATATATATATATATACAGTATATAGATATTGTTGACTATAAAATAGAAATAAATATAAAATTATCTTTTATGTCTGAAAACTTCCATATAATTATGCTTGTATATTATCCACCTCCTATTAGATGCAAGATTACTCACACGTAATAAATATAATGTGTTCCTTGGCCTTCCCACACAAACAGGACGGATGAAGTAAACTATTGCAATGTCTTTTCCTCCACAATTATGCGATTTGTTAATGCGTCGGTGGTGGTGGACGGTGGTTGCGGCGGCGGCGGTGATGGTGGATTGTGGGTGTTGGTGGGTGGCGGCGGTGGTGGTGGGCGGTGGTGGCGGCGGCGTTGGTGGTGGTGGGTGGTTGTGGTGGGTGGCAAGTGGCGGAGGCTGTGGTGGTGGTGGCTGTTGTTGTTATTGTTGTTGTTCTTATGAGTTTGTGTGTGTGTGTGTGTGTGTGTGTGTGTGTGTGTGTGTGTGTGTGTGTGTGTGTGTGTGTGTGTGTGTGTGTGTGTGTGTGTGTGTGTGTGTGTGTGTGTGTGTGTGTGCGTGCGTGCGTGCGTGCGTGCGTGCGTGTGTGCGTGCGTGCGTGCGTGCGTGCGTGCGTGCGTGCGTGCGTGTGTGTGTGTGTGTGTGTGTGTGTGTGTGTGTGTGTGTGTGTGTTTCAGTGGGAGAATAGTCAGCTCACAAATCACTTATTGATTCATATCAAAGTTCTTCATTTCCCTCTATTTGTGTATTGTAACTTATTACTTGTATACATATTTTCATCACAACCGCATAATGTCCACGTATTTCCTTCATTAATATGTAATAATACTTGCCAATATCTGTATAAATATCCGTTTCATCTCAAATTTCGCATTCGTCGTGTGACTGAAACTGTTCCGGTATTTGCTGCTCTGTCTGTGGTGGCGAGCGGTTCGGGGTATTAACATGTCGTCCAGAAAGAGCGGACCGAGGCTTGTGCCTTCCACTTTGGGTGTAGTACGAACTTCTGAACGGAGCTGTACATGGCTCCCTTTTCCCGTGATGTATTCACCAAACCTCAGGAATATACATCATTCTCAGCCTGTCCCTGGTGTAAAAACAGGTACTCGTATTGTCGAGAGTTCTCTGCACTGATTCACATAGCCACTACCTAATCTCTCTCTCTCTCTCTCTCTCTCTCTCTCTCTAATGCCTTGGTTAGTATTCGAGGCATGTCAACGTTCATGAATGGTACTACCACACTTGTTGCTGCTTATTAATCATCCTTTCGTGTCGCGTCTTATCTCATGTGTTATTTCAGCCAAGGCAGGTCATTATTCAGCTGACAGTGACTCATAAGAGACTGCAAATGTTAAACCAACTAAAGGTCATACGTGCCCTTCTTGTCAAAATGATACTTTAAGAGACACTGAGTCAGTAATTTACCATAACTAATATTATGATGATCAGATTACTAACTTCACTGGGACAGGTGATGATGGAACGGCATATGGACATTTAAGTCATGGCGTATGTGTACTCATCAAGACAAATAAAATATCCTTAGTACTGAATGTATCGTATTGGTGGTGTTAACGCAGTACTGTGATGAGTATGTTAGGCTGCTCTCTGGTGCAACACGCCATCAGGTACATTGTGTGTGTGTGTGTGTGTGTGTGTGTGTGTGTGTGTGTGTGTGTGTGTGTGTGTGTGTGTGAAAGAGAAGAATGAATTCCAACAGCCATAAACATCATGCTACATACTAACTCTCGCCTGCCATTGAGTCAGTCTGAGTCACGAGGAATGTGAGTTAAAACTTTTGCTAATATAATAGCTTCTTATGAATAATTTTTGCTACTTCCCGACATGTTACTCAGCTTTGGAGAATGCCCTCGTGGGGGAGTGATTAATGAAGGCTGTAGGTAACCATTTACTTTGAGAGAGAGAGAGAGAGAGAGAGAGAGAGAGAGAGAGAGACTCGCTCAAGCTGCATAAAATCGCTTGGCACTAGGAAGAATATCATTACACGGACGCCAATGTACTGAGGGCGACCAGGAGATGCTAGAGAGCGGCCACTGTTAGTTTTCGCTGCTATTATTTCTGCTGCTCTTGATGTCTGGTAACGGTACTGTTGTTCATGCTACTGGTTGTGTTTCTATTGATATTACTATTGTAGTTACTGCTGTTGTTCTTGTTATTATTATTCGTGTTGTTACTGTGTTATTCTGATTTCTGTTACTATTGTTATGGTTCATGTTGTTGATATAGCTAATTTTGTTGCTATTGCTGTTTTTGTTGTTGCTGTTGTAGCTGTTAATACTGCCATATTTTTGGGTAGTGTTGTTCCTGCTCTATTATTATTCTTTGCTGTTGTTATTGCTGTTGTCTTTGTTAATACTGTTGTTGTTGGTATTACCCTCACTAAGTTACTGTGGCTATTATTGTTATGGTCGCTGTTGATGTGGTTATATTTCTGTTGTTATTTTTGCTAATTGTGTTCCCGTCTTTCATTAGTGCTGTTGTTATAGTTGTTGTTGTTACTGTAGATGCTGTTACTGATCTTGTTATTGTTATTGCTGTTATTGTTGCTACTGGCGTTGTTGTTACTGTTGTTAATGTCGATACTGTTACTGTTGTTGTTGTTATGTGAGTCTAGGAAAGATGTGTACTGTTGGGGCCTCCGTCACGTTCATGTATTGATTATCATGCCTCTGCCTCCTGGTCACGTCGTTCATTCCAATCTTCTACGAAAAGGTGGCGTTCTTTCAGAGGAAATGTTTAGTGGAGGGTACAAAACTATATTCTGATTCATTATCACTACTTTTCACCATGTCTGTAACGGTGTTTTTGTTGAATAACGTGAATAAAAAAAAATCAATCCCGTTATACCGATCTAAACTTACGAAATATGGTTCATCATTCAGACTGTATGTACAAGTATCTTTGCACGATTCTTTCCTCTCTTCCGCTCATGTATATCCTCTCTCTTCATACTCCTGCGCGTTCCAAGTAATCGAGAAATTGCCCGGCTTCCACTTTAGCATGATGTATCATGCAAACTTTTTTCATATTACAAACCACTCCGCTTCTCCCTTCCCTCCCGTCTCCTCCCTCACCGTTTTTATCACCTCCTCCCCCACTCCTTCATGCACCCCCACGAACAATGCTGACGAGCTGACGATCAATCACGTCAGCACATCATCCCTCACCTGGTGTCAGGGCTTCCTCCTCCCTCCCCTGCCTTGCAACCATTGATCAACCTGCAGCCATCAAAGCCGGGGGTGGGTCCTGGCCCTGCCCCTGGCCCACACGGGGGTCTCCTCTCTGCCTCGATACACAAAGCCCACCCTTTTCCTTACTTGCTCCTCCGACGCTGGCTTGTAATTTCCTGTGGTTAGTTGCATGCTCGCGGGGGGTAGCATAAGTCTGCTATTCCTCGCTGAATATGAGGATTTATGAGGTGAAGGTACACCGCAGGTTATGGAAAGGATCTATTTTTATGATCCATTGTAGGCTGGTATTCACAGTATGATTCTTGGCTCTTTATGAATTGCCAAATCATAATCACATTCGAAACACAGTATATCCTTAATTTAAGATTTATAATTTTCTAATGCTTTGGCTTTGGTTCTATACTACTGAGGTTTAAACCTTTTGAACCAACATTATTGTCGCTTGTTAATCAAATAAAAATTTAACTCATGTTGATGAACGTTATAGTCATAAATAACACACGATAATTTGTTTGTATAATAATCAATGCTTTACATTACTTCCCACTAAAAAACTGAGTCCTACCTCAGTTTCCATTGTCATCCATAGTTCAATAATCGTATGAATTTAACTGTGCCTGCCCTTTCTCGACATCAAGCGATGGAACACCACCACCAGAGTATAAATCTCCAAAATTTTCCGCTCGAGATCCATGCCCTTATACTACATGACACCCGCCGTCGTGATTATTCCCCACAACTCCAAGTGTTCGGATTCTGTACCGCTAGGATAATATTAGGACATAACGCGAGTACTAGGTGCTCGTCCTCCATGCTTACTATAACGCTAATCTGACTCTAGCTGCCCCAAATTACGTGGAAACAAATGTAAAAACCTTTTCACCACATTAGGATGCCTCATGGTACATCGAATGGTTTATTTTTGGATGGAACGACGGGCATCATTAACAGAATCTACTATGTAGGAAATTTTAAAAATAAAACACTGTCACGCAGTCCCTGTGGCATTATACTGATTAGTACTCACAAGTGACGAAGTCCTGATCGATCGTACATGTGCTTTTCGGCGGCAAAAATTGGTGATGATAATCCAGTTCTCGTGTTTATTGCAACTTCCCACACCACCTTATATGTCAGACTGAGTGGAGTTCATACTAAGCTCCAGGAACAGCTTAAGGCGCGTTCAAGATCGATTGACGCACCACTAATAATAGCATTTAGTACGTGGAGGAAAACAGAGTGGCTAACGCTGATACACTGCTATTATCTTACAAAGGAAATACTGACCTTTGTTTTTATATTCAGTTACTCTATGAACGAATCTACTCAATATTGTCTCGGCAGAAGGCAACAGGTGACTGTTAAATTAGATTTTTTTTTTTTTTTCACGTTATAGGCGTATGTGATAGGAAGCGTTAGGAGGAATACACTGAGGTGGTTTGGCCATGTGGAGAGGATGGAGGGTGATAGACTGACGAAGAGAGTGTATGTGAGTGAGGTGGAGGGGGGGAAGAGGGAGGGGGAGGCCGAGGATGAGATGGAGGGATGGGGTGGAGAGGTATATGAGAGAGGGGGGTGAGTTGGGAGGAGGGCAGTGAAATGGCGGGGGACAGGGCGACGTGGAGGAGATTTGTTTGTGGCGATCCCGAATGGGATTGAGGCGTCTGACAATAGATAGATAGATAGATAGGTGTTTTCGCCATTTTATCGTACCCTATTTGTGGCATAAAAAATTTTATATGCGGCACATTATTCATGTATATTCAGACGCTAACGGTGACCTTCACTTTCTCATATGAAGCACTCCAGAGCCGTATATATAAACTTCCTTAAGTCAAACTTGCTTAAGTTATTATACACAGCTATCAAACTCTGAAACCAAACTGCAGTGAATAGCAATGTGAAAAATGCGAGAAAGCACAAATGATTTCTAATAATATTTCACAGTCATGGAGACTAACTTATTGCAAGAATCGGCTACGACCCTTTGTGAATACGGTCTCACTTCCTCCACGCTGTCGACACACACACACTGGCAGTCACTGGTCACGAACAACACTGAAGCAGAAGAACATTAGTGACGCATACCTGCTTGATTTCACACGTGGCCCTCCCTTCCACTCTCCCTCCTTGCCACATTGGTCCTTCTTAACACTCTCAGGCTCATATGACTCACGCTTGGCTGGGATAAAGTCCCTCGCGTTAGCTGGAATAAAATACTTGTTCGACGACCATCAAAGAGTTAATGGTGACAGGATTAACACTCATTTTCTATGCTCAGTCGTAGCTCAGTAAAATCGCTTGACGTTACCTGGAAGAGAATATTAAACTTCTTTCGACACTGAGAGTGAATGGTGACATGCTCATATTATCAGGCCTCTGTACTAACTCCCAGTAAAAAAAAAAAAAAAATCGTCTAAGGTTAAATGGAATAAAATACTGGATTTATCTGGATCATTAGTGTGTAAAAATTCTTTCGCAGTCACGAAGTTTAACATAACTTTTTATTTTAACTTTATACTCCCATTCTCTCAGTCTCTTCTTTGAGATGATATTTTAAAAACTGATTCATGCAAATTCTAGGCAATTTTAATCAGGCTAACTGCTTCTTTTGTAGTGACGTATATTACGCTTACGTATATTTAGGCTTATTCTTGCTATACCTCCAGGCGACTCGACTCGGTTTAGGAGAGATTTTTTTTTTTTTCCCCGATCTGAAAATGCAAGATACAGCTTCCACTGACCGCTTAAGTACAAGAGGGCTTGAATAAAGTCATTTGAAAGAAGTAAGAATAAAAGAAAAGCACGTCATTTGAGGGAGGGGATAAAGTTTTTTTCTCGGCACGTACCGCATTTTCATATGGCGCTTTTTCAAAAAATTCATCATTACCCTATTCTCTTAACCTGTTCAATATGATGACTCTGATTTTATTATGGTGACCCCACGACAGTATTATTCGGCTTAACTCCTCCACTTTGATGACATTATATATATATATATATATATATATATATATATATATATATATATATATATATATATATATATATATATATATATATATATATATATCTTCGTACGCCTATTGTGTCTTCTATTCAGTTATCGTTTTTTTTCCTCCACCTCCCTGTCATTGAGGACTTGAAAATTTAGGTACATAATTCTATGTCAAACATTATTCCTGTAGTGCTAATTTCTGTGTCCAGGCTCTGATGATGAAACATGTGTTTCGAAAAGTTGGTCAGAAATAAACATATTATATATATATATATATATATATATATATATATATATATATATATATATAATATATGTATATATATATATATATATATATATATATTTCAGACTCCTGGTCATCCTCCTTTCGGGACTTTGGCGAAAGATTTGCCATTGCACTTGACATTTCAAAGGCTGTCGATCGAGTCTGGCATAAATCTTTAATTTCCAAACTGCCCTCCTACGGTTTCTATCCTTCTATCTGTGCCTTCATCGCTAGCTTCCTTTCTGGTCGTTCTATAGCCGCTGTTGTAGACGGCCATCGTTCTTCTCCTAGATCTATCAACAGTGGTGTTCCTCAGGGCTCTGTCCTATCACCAACTCTCTTCCTTTTATTCATCAATGATCTTCTAAGCTGTACATCTAACCCTATCCACTCATACGCTGATGACTCCACCCTTCACCTTTCCATTCGGTTCCCGCAACGCCCATCTCAACAGTTACTTCAACAAACAAGGGATGAGGCTATGGCACACCTAATGTCTGACTTGGCTCGTATCTCTGACTGGGGTAAAAATAATATGGTTGTTTTTAATGCATCTAAGACTCAGTTCTTACACCTATCAACCCGACAAAATCTTCCACAGGTATACCCACAAATGTTTAATAATATTCAGCTTATTCCTGCATCATCCTTGAACATGCTTGGGGTTTCATTTACTCGGGACTTATCTTGGAAAGATCATATTACATCTCTTGTAAAATCTGCTTCCAAGAGATTGGGTGTGCTAAGCCGACTCCGCTCTTTCTTTACCCCTGCATAATTGTTGACTCTATACAGGGGTTTTATCCGCCCCTGTGTGGAGTACAACTCTCATGTGTGGGGAGGCTCCCCACATACAGCTCTTCTCAACAGGGTGGAGTCAAAGGAGTCTCATTAACTCTCCTCCTCTTCAACCTCTGTCTCTTCGCCGCACTGTTGCATCTTTATCTCTTTTCTATCGCTACTTTAATGGTCACTGCTCCTCTGAACTGTCTGCTTGCATTCCTCTACCTCTACGACGGGCGCGTAGCACCCGTCTGGCAGCAAACTCTCATCCCTTTTCTGTCCAACTCTCTAATGCAAGAGTTAACCGTTACTCCCAGTCTTTCATTTATGCAACCGGACAGCTCTGGAACTACAGGACAGCTCTGGAACTGTCTCCCTCTGTCTGTATTTCCTGCTGCCTATGATCTCCAGTCTTTCAAACGCAGTGTGTCCAGGCATCTCAAAATGATCGGATCTTGAATTTGGCTCTCTATTGTATTTTATTTTTCTCTTGGAGGGAACTGTTACTGCGGGCTCATGGCCTTTGGTTCCTTCTTCCTCGCATATATATATATATATATATATATATATATATATATATATATATATATATATATATATATATATATATATATATATATATATATGTGTGTGTGTGTGTGTGTTACCTGACTGAAGGAGTTAAGGGGAGACCTTTCTTTAGGATAAGGTTAAAGGAAAATCATTGGCATCACACTGGGTGCGAAAAGTTCTTCCCATTCGAAATCAAAACACCTTTTAGTAACCAGAACGAAACAGAAACTCTGACATCGCAGTTAAGAAGTTCAATATACAGTCCTTTCTGCCTCAAGTACTGTTCAGGTGTTCTGGCTCACTATGTCCATTTTATGCTTCTTCTCAGCTTCGTTTCTTTACTCTTTTCCACGCTCTCCTTTCCATTCCTCAGATTTTCCCTTTGACCTTCCTTTGGTCGCTTTTTTTTCCAGTGTTGCATTCCAACTATCGCCACAGGATTACTTAAGCAACTTGTGAGTCATAGGAGTCTGTGATAGTTGATACTGATACCACGAATACTCTAATGGTCGAAACATCTATAGTACCTTCGTCCACCTAACGTTAGATGATTTTATTCAGTTGAAAATGGGTCATGAGCAGCCTTAGAGCTGATTCTTCACCCCTTCCCTCGCCATCACACTAAGCTTTGCACTCTACCACTATGACTACTCTGCTTCTTGCTCTCATCCAAACTTCCCACATCAACTATTCACAATCGTAGTTCTCTCTGTCTGTCTGTCTGATTTTTTTTTTTTTTTTACTTTTCTTTCAGTCTTCCATTTTTATTCATTCGTTCTCCATCATTACTGCTCATCCGCCTTATTATGATTTCCTCACTTTCCTTCTTTTTCAACTAACATACTTGGTGAGAAACTGGAACTTCATAGACTTTATCCTCCTGGTCGAGTCACAATGTGTATTAACATTATCGGGGATCCATGACTTACTCTCTGCTAAATATAGTCATATGGCGTTAGGCAGGATAAAATGCTAGACTTGTCTCGACTCTGGGAGGATTAAAAGAATAATTTTGTACTTCCCTGTCATTTTCCGCTCTATCCTCTGCTTTATTTCCCAGCAACCTCCCTTCCCCTACACGCAACAAACATAATTCTTTGCTCACAATTCCCTCAGCCATATTGTAAACTGCAATAGAGCAACTTCCTGATATTCACCTCGAAATTCCTAAATAGTATTCCTCTTTGAAATCGACATCCTGTATAAATATCATTTAGTTATGGGGCTGAGCTCTGTCAAATCCTCTCAGTTTCATTTGCATTGTAACCAGGACTTTTGAACTAAAGTACGATATATGGAAAAGTAGAACAGAATGCGTTTTTAGTACCAGAAAAATCGATGTTCACGATTTTACTGCGCTCGAGGGACAATAAGTGTCTTGGGCATGCATTTTGTTGTCGTTTTTACACCTGTGAAAATGATTCGATGTCACTGTTTCTACTAAGCTCCGTTTTCCAAGAGAGAAAGAGCATAGTGTGTGTGTGTGTGTGTGTGTGTGTGTGTGTGTGTGTGTGTGTGTGTGTGTGTGTGTGTGTGTGTGTGATACTATAGTGAATACCTTAGTCGATTTATTTTGTATACATTACATGCACATTATATTTTCACATACAGTTTGCTGTTAATTTTTTTTTTTTTTATAAATAACAGAACGGAGGAAGGAAAAACAAATGGGTAAAAAAAAAATAATCCATACACCAGATTACTGGTGTCCTCTGTTCATAAAATATCTGTAACAATTAGACTTGAACAGTTGTGGGTTGAAATTTGGAGGAAAACAACTCTGGGGAAGCGAGTTCCAGAGAGATGCAGTTCGGGGAATGAAAGAATTCTGATAGGCAGAAGTTCTGCAATATGGTTGAGTGACATTCCAATCATGAGCGCTACCAGATGCCCGTGTAGCACGAGGGAAGGCACAGAGAGGTGGCACCATGGACGCAACTTCGTCTGAGCATTTGCCTATAAAATATCTGTATAATAATGCAAGGGAGGCAACATTCCTCCTTACTTGCAGGGGAGGTAGTTTATATGTAATGGCAGGGTTGTTAATGATTCTAACAGCTTTATTCTGAATTTTGTCTGGTTGTCTTAATGCAACCTCTCCACAACCATTCCACAAGGGTGAGCAATATTCAAGCTGAGAGCGCACATGACTCTTATAAATTATAGTTAACTGCTCATCCGCGAAGAAGTTACGGACTCTGTACAATAATCCAAGTTTCTTTGAGGCGGTTTTAGCAAGTGATCTGACATGAGAGGTCCAGCTGAGGGCAATGTTAAGTGAGACACCAAGAATTTCAATACTTTTGGAGATGGGAATATTAGTAGCACTGAAGGTAATGTACGAATCTGGCAATATCTGTCTATTAGTAAACTGTATATATTTAGTTTTACTAGCATTAAAAGAGACAAGGTTGTTTTGTCCCCATTCACTGATTGTAGATAGATCTTGATTTATGGAGATGGCTGTACTGAGTTGAGAGGTAGAGATATTAGACTTTGTAAATGGATGTCTGAGTGTGAATGAACTATGTAGTGTTGAGTCATCTGCATATGAGTGAATGGAATTGTGAGTGACAGATAAGAGATCATTAATATGAACCAGAAATAGGGTTGGCGCCAGAACTGATCCCTGCGGCACGCCTGCGTTAATTGAGTGGAAATTCGAATATACATCATCTACTTTTACTCTTATTTTCCTGTCACTAAGATAAGAAGAAATCAAAGGAACAAAAGAGGTTAGTCCATAGCAAGGGAGTTTGGACAGCAGGGAACGGTGCCATACTCTGTCGAAAGCTTTAGAGATATCAAGAGCTACTGCATGAGTTTCTCCAAAAAGATCAATTGATTGATGGATGGTATGAGTTAAGAGATTGAGTATGTCAATGGTGGATCTTTCGTGGCGAAAACCGTATTGTCTATCACTAATTAACTTGTTGGATTCAAGATGTTTAACAATATGCTTATTAATTAAAGTTTCAAATACCTTACCAAGAGAAGATGTGACAGCTATTGGTCTGTAATTGGAGGGGTCAGACGAAATTCCTTTCTTCGGAACTGGGTGGATATTGGCTTCTTTCCATGAATTTGGGAATAAAGAAGTACGTATGCATAGTCTGAATAATTTAGCTACGACAGAGGCAAGTTCAGGGGAACAGTTTTTCAAAACAATTGGCGGAATTCCATCTGGGCCTGGAGCTTTGTTGGTAGGTAAAATGTCTAGGATGGATTTTACATATCTTGTCTGTATTTTAAGTGGGGCAATTTCGGGAGAATCAAGTTCCAGTACTGAGACATTCTGGTTGGTATCATCTATGGTAGAGTTTCTGGCAAAGGTACTAGCAAAGATATCTGCTTTCCCACGTGGGTCATTTGTAATATTGCCATCTGAAGATTTTAGTGGGGGAATGGAAGATGACTTGTTAAAGTTATTATTGAAAGAATTAAGAGTTGACCAGAATATTCTATTGTCATTAGGGTTGTTAAGTAGTTTTGATGCTTGCTTTTGAAGAAAGTCTGATTTAGATAGATTTATTACAGCTTTTGCATGATTTCTAGCAATTTTAAATTGGGAGAGTGATTCAGATGTTTTTTATTTTAAGTAAGAGTTATATGCTAATGACTTCTGGGCTGTTGCTGTGGCACAATTGCCATCAAATCATTTTGGAGAGTTTGATCTTTTTGTGAATTGTTGACTTGGTATGAATAAATCCATACCAGCTAGTATTAAGTCGCAGATGTGGGTCTGGGTAGAATTGGGATCACTAGAGAAGAAAGACTGCCATGGAATATCAGCAAGATAATTTCTAAATCCATCCCAGTCTGCCCTGTCAAAGTGCCATCGGGTCACCCTGACAGGTTCAGAATGGGGAGGTGTAGGAGGGTTAACTAATGAGGCTTTGATGAGATTGTGGTCAGAGGATCCAAGTGGTGACAGTACCTCTAACCTGTATTGATCTGGATTATTTGTCAAGAATAAATCCAAGAGATGGGCATTATGGTCAGGATTATCAGGTATTCTGGTTGGTTGCTTTACCAACTGGGTGAGGTTAAACGATTCCGCAAACAGCTCGCATTCTAGACCAGCGTCGTCAGTCCGGGCAGAATGTAATAACCAATCAACATTGTGTATGTTAAAATCACCCAAAATGGTAATTTCATTGCCAAGGGCAAGGTCAAGGTTACTCAACTGAGTGGATATGGAATCAAATACACTAGGTTCCGAAGAAGCATTGGGGGAACGATAAACTACACAGATATATTTGGTAATGCTTTGGCAATTTAATTTATATAATGAGTAATCAAAACTGTATGAAGTGAAGTTTAAAATAGTGTCAACTGCATATTGGGATTTGATATAACAACAGGTGCCGCCCTTGTTACGAAAGTTTGTAAGGAGATGGTAACCGGGAAAACAAAATGGAGATATATCGGTAAAGGGCGAGATTTGTGGTTCTGTGAGGAAAAGGGCCAAAGGGGATATGGACTGAAGGAAAAAATGAACCGAGTTTAAATTTGTGGTAAGGCCGCGGATGTTGGTAAAGAATAAGGCCGCACCGTCACCTCTTCGCCGACGAGCATTCCCGGAAATAGCAACAGTCACTGCCGGCACAGTCGCTTGATGGCGACCGGGAGGACCCTGTGCCTCCAGCCCTACCCTGCCGGTGGTGGCAATCCGAGGTACCACCTCATTTGATATTAAGATTGCAGTGTCACGGGGTTTTTCTCTAATAATCACAAATAAAGAATTAGTACTGTTAGCCTCTGGAGAAATTTACTTCACCCCTGACAATAAATAACTAATACTAATAATAATAATCAGGTTCTTGCTGATGCTTTAACTCATATCTGGCACAACGGATTTTAAGTTAATACAACAAGACTGGTCTAAGTACCAGTTATGAAAGCAAACGTTTATGCAAGCTAGGAGCTGTATGGAAAATAAGCTTAATTATGGAGAAATGAAACAAGATTTTACTTTACATTAAGCTCAAGGAAAAGAACTGTTAAATTTATTAATTACAAAAAATAAATTTAACGTTACAATTCAAATCGAATCAATGAGACGCACTCACCCACTCACGCAATAGCTAAATACTTACGCCTAGGAAAAAAGACACCTTAATTAAACTCTTATAACTAGGATTATACAAAAAGAAATACCGGTCGATGAATGCTATGTATCACCCGGGGGGTGGGAGGACTGGATTAACTGTGAAGTGGAGTTTGGGTACTAGCTGACCTCTCACACTGCTGGCACAGGACCTCTCTCCGTCACAGCAAACACTAGACTGACTAAGTCGTGGGAAAGACAAAGGGAGCAGTAGGCCGCATTTTTAACGGTCAAGGCAAGCAGAGGAGAACAATAAAGAAACAATAGTATCGCTCAGTACAGCACTTAGTGACGTGCATTAAATCGGTCACTTTTGAAAACAGTGACGAATGTTTTGAAAAGTATACCCCGAAATGGAGAGAGAAACGGTTAACTGAGCGATACACAGTGAGTTTTCCACTAATAGTTCGTGGCTTCTCACAAAAGGGAAATGTCGCGAATTGATTCGTGACATTACGCCCCATGAAAATTAAATCTTTCTTCCTTCAGAAGAAAGATTTCAATATACATACATATAAATCCTAACTCAGTCACACAAGATTCACACTGTGGTGTGTGTGCTATCCTGCTACAGGAGAAAGTCGCAGTCGCCAGTGAGCGAAAAAAAAAAACTCGTATTTACGTTAATAAAAGCAAGCTTGAGGGAAAAACTCCGTGACGACGGTGAAAATCCTGTACTCAGGTCAAACTGAGCGAAAGTTCGCTACATTTACATTAACATCTAATTGTTATGTAGTGTAGTGTATGTAATACACGGTGTAGGTGTGACAGTTGTAGTGTATCTGTACCTACGTGTAAAATGACAAATGCAAATTTATAGTAAAATAATGATGACGAGGCAGAAGAGAAGGGGCGGCAGTATGCGACAGGAACGACCAGCTGATCTGCATGGCAATGCTGCACCCACCAGCTACACCTGCGAAAGGAATTAAGGTGGAGCATCAAAACTGTTATTTCTCTCTCTCTCTCTCTCTCTGCCTAGCAATCAGTACTTGTCATTATTAACCAGGAAACGTAATTCTTGAATTCACAAATTGCTTAGAACCCTTATAGCTTACTGGTTAACGCTTATTAACTAGGAAATGTGCCAGTTCTTGAATTACTCAAATCTCTTAGAACGGGCAGTTTACGAGTTAACCTAACATTATTAACCTGGAAACGTAATTCTTGAATTCACAAATTGCTTAGAACCCTTATAGCTTACTGGTTAACGCTTATTAACTAGGAAATGTGCCAGTTCTTGAATTACTCAAATCTCTTAGAACGGGCAGTTTACGAGTTAACCTAACATTATTAACCAGGAAACGTAATTCTTGAATTCACAAATTGCTTAGAACCCTTATAGCTTACTGGTTAACCTAACTCTACACTTACGACTAATACAGGAAGCTGAAAATCGCTACGCAATCTCGGGCAGGTCACGTTTTAACACCCACCGTGGGTGTGAACACTCATGTGGTAATGTGCATTCTCCGGGAATCCTCAGAGAGGCCCACAGCTCGAGACGTTCCACAAGGTAATTCGTACACAGCCTCGGACTGTCTCTGCAGGGTTCTCAAACTTCCCCCTTAACTTATGGTATACATGTATGTACAGGCCCTGGATATACTATGTCCTGTGGGGCCAACAAGTGAGACATCAGGTCTACACTTTTGACTAGGAACCAGGCTGGTCCTTGGATTACTCAAATCTCTTAGGACGCCTATCTTACGGAACCCAGCATGCAACAATTGCCCATATTAGTCAGCAGTTAGCAGGCAAGCCATCAGGTCTGCACCTACGTTATCACTTCCCTTGATGTATCTCACAACAAGGTTAAACTGCTGTAAATACAGTGTCCAGCATGTCAATCTTGCATTAGCCGTCTTGGTCGTGCTAAGACTAGTGAGTGGCATATGATCAGTTTCCAGAGTAAATGGTGCCCCAAAAAGATAATAATAATATTTTTTAACACCATCAACCACAGCCAAGAGTTCCTTCTCAACAGTACTGTAATTCCTCTCAGCAGGTTTTAGCCTACGGCTGTGGTATGCCACTGGGAAGATTCCACCTTCCGATTCCTGCATCAATACGGCACCTACTCCATCTTGTGAAGCATCAGTGCACAGTATGAAAGGTTTGCTGGAATCAGGCAACTGCAAGATAGGCTCCTTGCACAACATGTTCTTAAGAGCAATAAAGGATCTCTCTTGCGCTTCTCCCCATTCAATGGTGTTTGGAGCATATTTCCGTAGCACTTCGTACAACGGTTGGGCAATGAGAGCAAAGTTGGGGATAAAACTCCTATAATATCCCACTAGGCCAAGAAATGCCCTAACCTGTTTCTTGGTCACGGGTCTCGGGGCTTCTCTAACTTTCCTGATCTTGTCACCCTGACACCTGCAGTGATTGTTGCCAACAATATGACCGAGGAACTCCACCTCACTGTCAGCAATCTTGCATTTGCTAGGCTTCACAGTCATGTTGAAACTCTGGAGTCTACTGAAGACAATTTCCAAGAGTCTGAGGTGCTCCTCCAATGTGGCGGAATGAACGAGGACATCGTCAATGAACATCTCTACTCCTACAATACCATGGAGCACTTGTCTCATGGCACGATTGAATACTGCTGGGGAATTGGTAAGTCCAAATGGGAGGACTTTATACTGGTACAACCCCCTAGGAGTAGCAAAGGCAGTGAACTGACGACTCTCAGGATGAAGGGGAATCTGGAAGAATCCCTTCGCTAGGTTGAGCTTCGTGAAATATCGTGACCCTGCCAGCTTGGAGAAGATGGCAATATGGTCACCCATTGGCTCAGCATCCACTTTGGTGATTGCATTGAGCCTTCTATAGTCGCCACAAATCCTGACTCCACCATCTTTCTTGCGGACTACTACCATCGGACTACAGTAAGGAGATGAGGACTTTTCGATAATGCCTGCAGTCTCCATGTCAGCAATTTCCTTATCTACTGCACCCTGTAGTCGCATGGGAATCGGATATGGCTTAACCTTTATAGGAGCATTGCTGGTCAACTCAATTTTATGACGCGCAACCTTTGCAAGTCTAGGTTGGTCTGAGAAGACATCAGCATACTGACAGAGCAGTGACCATAAGGCATTCTGGTCCCCTACTGCTTAGTCAGGGTTAAGTAAAACATCTCCGACAGTCTCTTCCTGATGGGACTGAGCGGTTAAGGGCTCGTCATCATGGTCATCAGCTGGGATCACTGCAGCTGCCCCGGTTTCTTCCAGTGGCTGGTCACTATCATCAGCTACTCGTAAGCCAGTCTCCTCAGGGTCTGACTCATGATAAGCCTTCAACATGTTAATGTGGAACCTTTTACGAAGATTCCCCATCTGTATTATATAGCTGAGGTCTGAAATGCGCTCTACTACATCGAATGGACCCTTCCACTGCGCCAATAACTTGTTCTGGGCAGTGGGGAGTAATACCAAGCATTTATCGCCTGGACTAAACTTCCGAAGCTTTGCCTTCTTATCATAATAAGCCTTTTGAACTTCACACGCCTTGATCAGTTCTTCCTTAGCTAACTCGCACGTCGACTGGAGGCGGTCAGCCAAATCAAGGACGTAGGTGTAGGTGGTCTTGACTTCAGGGTCGGGTTCTTCATCGTCCCATAACTCACGAAGGACTTGAAGTGGGCCCCGGACCGACCTCCCATACACCAGTTCAAAGGGTGAGAATTTCAATGAATGCTGTGGGGCTTCTCGATAAGCAAATAGAAGAGGAGCAATGAACCGCGGCCATTCCTTTGGCTGTTCGGCGGTCATGCGCCTCAACATCTTCTTGAGAGTTCCATTGAACCTCTCACACAACCCGTTACACATGGGATGATACGGCGTAGTTCGTAAGCCTCGGATGGACAGCAACCTGAACGTTTCGTTCATCATTGCCGAAGTGAACTGCGAACCCCGGTCACTCAAGACCTCCTTAGGGATACCTACACGACAGAACACTTCAATTAATGCCTCAGCAACAGTGACGGCCTCTATATTCTTAAGGGCCACGGCTTCAGGCCATCATGTGCTGAAATCAACTATAGTGAGGATATACTTTGATCCATCACTAGCCCTAGGAGAGATTGGCCCAACTATGTCAACTGCTACTCTCTCGAACGGTTCAGAGATTATGGGCATTGGCTTCAATGGCGCAGGACGGACACGTCCCCGGTCAGTGGTACGCTGACACACATCACAAGAACGTACGAGCCTCGTTATTTCCCGTCCCATTCCTGGCCAGAAAAAGTCAGCATGGATGCGGTCAGAGGTCTTCTTTTGACCCATGTGGCCTCCCATCGCTGAACAGTGACCTAATTCAAACACTGCTCGGCGATACTTTGCAGGAACGACAAACTGCAGTCGAACCTCACCCTGGGGTGTCTGTGACTCACGGTACAGCCGTCCTCGCTTACGAAGGAACCTGGCTTGTCCTCCCCGTGAATACTTGATCACTTTACCCTCCAGCTTCTTGCGCACTGAGGCAAGTGTCGAGTCAGTCTGTTGCTCTTGGACAACATCTTGACTACGAATCAGATCTTGCGGCATTGCGACGGTCAACGGAGTGACGCGATTTGGAGCCTTGGCCATGGCTCGTGTTATCGCAGCAGCCGAAGTCTGAGTAGCAACATCTACGGCACAACTATTTTTGATGCCAGGTATGTTGCCTAAGATGAGGTCAAATAAAGGTTCTGGCATGACAACTGCAGCTGTCAAGCCAGTGAAAATGGAGACGCCACCTGGATACGTGCCTCAGGGAACAATCTCACTGATCCATCAATAAGTCTAACTTGGATCTGTCGACCTGTATACTCATCAGGCCGAACTAAACTCTGCTTAACAGAGCAACCTGAGGAACCATTGTCCCTCAGAACATTTACAGAAACACCTCCCACAGACCCTGGCTGAACAAGAAAGGCAGTGTTGCTGGTGGAAGGGTCTGAGGAGGTAGCAGCCAGTCATTCATGAGACTGCGGAACAACCGATGCAGCAAACGTGGCGCCCTGGGAACTAGGTGTCTGAGGAGAGTTCATGGTCGGAGGGGGACTTGTGAAGTGTTGGGAAGTACCTGTACTGGTAGAGATGGCACCACCGGGTACTTGTGGAATGAAGGCTGCATTTGCCTCCTGCCTCCGATACACTAATTGACCTGACTGAGGGTTACATGGCTTGTCCTTGTATTGCTGCTGATGCTTGGGAAACTGCTGCTGGTTGGGGTGCTTGTTGTACCGCTTCCACTCAGGTTTCTGCGTGTTTTGCCCCTGGTCCTTCTGTGGTTTGCTTGGACCCTGACCATTACTCTGAGAACGGCCTTGGTGCTGGGATTCAGTCTGAGACGGCTTCCCAGACTTGGCAGTATCTTTTCTGCTCCAGGTGTTTTGCTTACGAGCTTGATACCCGTATGCAGTAAAGAATGCGTCAGCCTTTTCTGCCATTTGGCTGGCATCTTTCACCTGGCAGATCTTAAGCTGTGCTATGAGCTCAGCTGGCCACGACCTCTCTAGCTGTGTACGCAGCATAAGGTCAATTATCCCCTCACGCGTGGAAGGAGTTTCATCTTTCTCCATCCACTCATTTAAGTAGGCTGTGAGACGATCAAGGAACTGAACAGCTGTCTCCTTGTCTTGGAGACGAGCTCGCATGAACTGAACTTTGGCGTCGTCTACTGTGAGACCATACGCCTTAATGAGTGCAGCTTTCATCATCTCATATGTGAGAATGTCTCCACGAATTCTGTGGAGAATATCGAGGGCGGGGCCCTCAAATAAACTAAGGAATTGGATCCGCTTAGCTGCCTCATCCAGTTGATACATGTCTGCCATGTCCTCAAAACGAGCTATGTACGGCTCGATTCGCTCGCTTTCCTTGTATGAAGGAAGCTTGATGAGTGGGGTCGCCAGGACATGTGCAGGGGAAACGCTCGTGGAGCTTGGACCAACTGCACCAGACGTGTCTGAAGCCAAGGAATCTCGCTTGAGCTTCAGCACTTCATGTTCATGTTCTCGTTCTTTGTCTCGTTGTTCACGCTCGTATTCGCGCTGTTCTCGCTCTTGTACTAGCTCGTGTTCGCGCTGTTGTCGCTCTTTTTCTAACTCGAGCTCGCGTTGTTTTTGTTCGTGTTCACGCTGTTCTCGCTCATATTCGCGCTGTTCTCGCTCATATTCGCGCTGTTCTCGCTCATATTCGCGCTGTTCTCGCTCATATTCGCGCTGTTCTCGCTCACGTTCACGAGCGTCTTTCTCACGTTCTTGCTCGTAATTAAACCGTGAGAGAACGTAACTCTGTATTTTCTCTGGGTCAGTGAGACCCATATCTTTGGCTTCCTGTACATAAGCACTGGCTGCCATGGCGCTAATTTATTAAGCAAACGAAACTGAGCACTGACTGCTTAGCAAACGAATGCTAATAATACAAATAAAGAATACAGACACAAGCTAGTGGTGACCAGTCTTATCTAGTTAACTGGCAAAGAATAAATAAAAAATGCAAATGACTGGGAAGACAATAATAAACACAATGGGTACGGCGACTTCCCAGGAGCGAACAAAATCGTCTGGCGTTACCAAAAATAAACTAGAGTTAAGTATTCTATTGATTAATAAAGCAAAATTCACTTGCTAAATTAAGGGTAAACACCAGTAAGCTTGTGCCTATAAACCTTAATGGTAAACACCTAAATATGAATGAGTGAGCACTATCTCGTGAATAGCTTTAGAGCTAGGAGTTAATATCCTGGAATGAGGTCGCCAATTGTCACGGGGTTTTTCTCTAATAATCACAAATAAAGAATTAGTACTGTTAGCCTCTGGAGAAATTTACTTCACCCCTGACAATAAATAACTAATACTAATAATAATAATCAGGTTCTTGCTGATGCTTTAACTCATATCTGGCACAACGGATTTTAAGTTAATACAACAAGACTGGTCTAAGTACCAGTTATGAAAGCAAACGTTTATGCAAGCTAGGAGCTGTATGGAAAATAAGCTTAATTATGGAGAAATGAAACAAGATTTTACTTTACATTAAGCTCAAGGAAAAGAACTGTTAAATTTATTAATTACAAAAAATAAATTTAACATTACAATTCAAATCGAATCAATGAGACGCACTCACCCACTCACGCAATAGCTAAATACTTACGCCTAGGAAAAAAAGACACCTTAATTAAACTCTTATAACTAGGATTATACAAAAAGAAATACCGGTTGATGAATGCTATGTATCACCCGGGGGGTGGGAGGACTGGATTAACTGTGAAGTGGAGTTTGGGTACTAGCTGACCTCTCACACTGCTGGCACAGGACCTCTCTCCGTCACAGCAAACACTAGACTGACTAAGTCGTGGGAAAGACAAAAGGAGCAGTAGGCCGCATTTTTAACGGTCAAGGCAAGCAGAGGCTAACAGTAAAGTAATTCAGCAATTGTGAGTAATTAGTCTCTGCTGTGTACTGTTGAGAAAGTTTATAAATTCTCGTTCTTAGAGAATCGTGCATAAGCCAGCGTAAAGTAATCGTTGCTTGATGTAGCAAGACAATCATTGTCTCTGCTCTTCAATATTATTGAATATTATTATCAATCAAATAATATTTAAGCATATATTTATATTTTAAAAACACCGTGATATTATAAAAACCCCGTGACAATTTGTATCACCCGGGGGGTGGGAGGACTGGATTAACTGTGAAGTGGAGTTTGGGTACTAGCTGACCTCTCACACTGCTGGCACAGGACCTCTCTCCGTCACAGCAAACACTAGACTGACTAAGTCGTGGGAAAGACAAAGGGAGCAGTAGGCCGCATTTTTAACGGTCAAGGCAAGCAGAGGCGAACAATAAAGAAACAATAGTATCGCTCAGTACAGCACCTAGTGACGTGCATTAAATCGGTCACTTTTGAAAACAGTGACGAATGTTTTGAAAAGTATACCCCGAAATGGAGAGAGAAACGGTTAACTGAGCGATACACAGTGAGTTTTCCACTAATAGTTCGTGGCTTCTCACAAAAGGGAAATGTCGGGAATTGATTCGTGACATGCAGCGGCCATTACTAAAGATGTGAATAGAAGGTGTGATATGTTATGCGCATGTAGTGTGGTGTAGACAGTTGAAGGTAGAGGTATTATGAGAGCATGCTGACCTACTCTCTGTGTAAATGAATGCACTGAAAATGTTCAGAAAAGGAAGATGGTCAGGATCAAGTCCTGAGGGCTGGTGAAACGGGAGCTCCAGCTCTCCCTATCACCAGCTTGCCATCAACCTCGGGAGTACTGCCCTGTTCGACTGGTGCTACAGTCTAGACTTGCTCTAAAAGTGTACCTTTTTTCCACACTGATATTACAAACTTCACAACTGAGGAGAGACAGAATACAGCCAAAGGGAATACCTGCGGTTGGTGGTAGGTGCAAGCGTCCACCATCCACACAGTTAATACAGTGACTCTACACTCAGAGAAGTGACGATCCAAATGGTTTTCTTTAACACAGGAAACCATTTACTACAGTCGGTGGTATACACATAACCAAATATGTGCTTTGTGGTATAATGGCATAAGGTGATCCAAACTAACCTGACTTACATGGGTTTACAGTACATCCATGGGGATGGTTGGGGTTTATTGCTCACATAATGTGGCTCAGTTCTGAGCTTATGTTGACTCTCTCATGAAATGTTGGGACTAAGTTACCTAGTCCCAGGCGTCTAGACTCCTGATGGGGCAATATGTGGTGGCTGATAAAAATACATCACGTAAGAGAATGGTACAAGAGTTTTTATATAACTTAAGTGCAGGAAGTGCATGAGAAGGGGAAAAATACCACCTTATGTTCCCCAACTGACTCTGTTTTGTAGAACAAACTAAATAAAACAGCAGTTGAATGACACGTACCACAAGAACTTTGCCTTGCCATTTAGACCCTGACAACTCTCTACATCGACCAGTGGGATCCCACAGACAGCCTGGAGTGAGGGTGAGTGATGTGTCTTGAAAGATTATGTTGCCATGTTTCCCGCGTCTCTTCCCTTAACTAAAACGAATTATGAATTTAACGGTAGATTTCGGTCACTACTATATTTGTAATGGATATAATTTCTACCAACCATTATCACTAATAACTGTAGAGTAAAACGATTACAGACAACTCTCAAGTCATTTTTTACAATGCTTTTATGAAACGCATGGAAAGGTAAACAGCCAAGTATATATATATATAGATAGATAGATAGATAGATAGATAGATAGACAGATAGATAGAAAGATTTGATACGTTTAATTAAGTAGGCATTATTACACCCGCGCTCAATAGCGCGAGGGGGTTATGTATTAGGTCAGGTTTGTCTATCCGTCTACCCTGTCCCCTGCTTGTCTGTCTCTTAGTAAGATAATGGAGATAAAGTATTATATGGAAATGCACAAAAATTTGGCATATTGACAGAGGACCGTCAGAGGAACAGGCGATTCATCTTTGGCCGGAAAAGTTAATAGGTCATAGGTCAAGTACAAAATCTGCTCAAGCCTTTTAAATGGTTCTGAGCAAAATTCGAGGATGAGTGCGGGAAAGGGTGGAGTGATTCAGCTGTGAGAACAATTGATCAAAGGTAAAGGTCACATAGTGATGCCATATGTTCTGCTCTTTAGCTCAAATAGGTCTGATGCGACTGGGAACAAATTGGCAGAATGGTGAGGGTCCGAGGATGAAATTAATCCATTTTCAGAGTAACAGAGCAAAAGTCAAGACTACAGGGTGAAGTCAACTTTAACAATTTGATCCGATATGAACCAAACTTACCTGAGTTAAGGGTCAAATACGGACGAAGAAATTCGATTTTTAAAGTAATTACTCATTGGTGAAGGGCACAAGACTGGGTCAGAAGTTCATTCTTAAGGTCTTCTACATGATCAGCTGTACATTTGACTCTATCCACTTATATGATCATTTCTCCACCCTTCACCTTTTCATTCGCTTCCCGGAGCGTCCGTCCCAGCAGCTACTTCAACAAACAAGGGATGAGTCGCTTATATCTCTGATCGGGAAAAAAGTAATCTTGTATTTAATGCTTCAAAAACTCAGTTCTTATATCTTTCAACCCGACAGAATCTTCCGCAGAAATATCCCCTAATTTCTTAACTATATTCAGCTCAATACCGCACCACCTTTAAACATACTTGGAGTTTCATTCAACCGGGATTTATCCTGGAAAGATCACAATATTATTTCTCGTGTAAAATCTGCTTCCAAGAGATTGGGTGTGCGAAGCCGACTCCATGCCTTCTTTACCCTGCACCGTTGTTGACTTTATACACGGGTTTTATTCGCCCCTGTGTGGAATACAACTCTACTGTTTGGGGAGGCTTCCTACATACAGCTCTTCTCAACAAGCTGGAGTCAAAGGCTTTTCGTCTCACTAACTCTCCTCCTCTTACTGGCTCCCTTCAACCTGTCTCTTCGCAGCACTGTTGCAACTTTATCTCTTTTCAATCGCTGCTTCACTGATCACTGCTCTTTGGAACTGTATGTTTGCACTCCTCCACCACTACGGCGGGCACGTAGCGCCCGTCTAGCAACAAACTCATTCTCATCCCTTCTTTGTCCAACTCTCTAATGCAAGAGTTAACCATTACTTCCAGTCCTTCTTGCATGTAAAAGGTCAACTCTGGAACTGTCTTTATCTGTATTTCCTACTGCCTATGACCTCCAGCCTTTCAAACGCAGTGTGTCCAGGCATCTCGAAACGAACGGATCTTGAATTTGGCTCTCTGTTACTTTTGTTGTTGTTGTTGTTGTTGTTTTTGGAGGAAATAATCTTGTGGGCTCCTGGTCTTTGGTTCCTTATTCCTTGCACGTAAAAAAAAAAAAAAAAATGTCATGTCTGGGCAAACTCTATCATCAATTCTGATTTATGGTGACGATTCTTGCTATTAATATTAAATCAGAAGCATGAAATGTGCTTCAGTTCATCAAGTCTACATGATATTTTTTCCATAATTAACTCATTACCATAAGAGTATAAATATCACTTAACAAATAAAATATATGAATACGTACGGACGGCAGTACGCTCAAAACTATTGGAGCAAGATCGTGCCAGTAAAACGATATGTATCCAAATCCCATCCCTACGGGGAGGTCCAGGCACTAGGCCTACATGAAAATTTTACAGTGACTAGGTCCAATATTTCAAATGGGACGGAGATGTGGGGAGCCCAATGAAGAAGCCAAGCGCCTGAGTTGGGTGCCCGAGCAGCCCCTCTCAAAAGCTAACTTGAGCCACCGTTGGTCTTACTTTGAGCCCCTCATTTGGGAAGACCTGGCTAAGCCACTATTTCAGGTGTGCCGCCACACTGTCTATTACTAAAATAACCGAGGAAAACTTTAGGATGGAAGAAGAATAACTTCGTTACTTGTCTGAGACAAAATTATTCAGAGTCCTGAATACATCCGGAATTCAGCCGCGCAAGCCACAGGCGTCTCTTCAGTTTTAATGTGTTTTCCCTGTTTTCGAACATCTCCGATAACCTATAATACTTTAAGTGTCTTCTGTTTCTATCCTTCCTATTATGACAGCCGTGGATGGGACAAGAATATACAAGTTTTCAATCCAGGAAATGAAAGGCAGCTAGCATAGCGTGCTGTTTACTTCCCCTGTCATGACGGAATTAGTTAACTTTCAGTCCATATTCAAACCGGTCAAATCATGTCCTCAAGAGCTAGGCGTTTCTAGCGGAAATGAAGTTCAAAATCGCATGAATCACATGAAGAACCTTGGGGACAAAAGGTGATAGCCTGTATGGAATGAAAGTAATTATTTACCGTGTTATTTGCCATTGATTACAAGCCCCAACATTCGAAGGAACGATATCAATGAAAGCCAAAAAGGAACGGGTAGAATATAACAATAAAATTTAAAAAGATTTTTTTTTTTTTTAATTCACAACCTTAGGTATGGCTTTAGTTCATTAAAAGCAGTTACTCCTAAACGCCTAATTTTCTTCGAGGAAAAAATTAAGAAAACGATATTTAAAGGTAGACTTTCCTATTGTTGTCGCGACAGTTGTCCGGAAAATTCTCCTCGAGGAGTCCAGCGAGGGCCAAGCCCTACATATCGATGCTGAACGTTCCACTAGTGTCACCATCCAGCATTACGACTCCTACCTTGGCGTGAGACACACCTATGGGAAGCACTCCACTCTCACCCGCCACTGAGATGTGGCCGTCACCTCATTCCCCTGAGGCATCGCGGCCCAGGGAAGAGAGGGACGTGGAGGAGGCTAGAGTCGAAAGAGAAGTCACTACTTCCTCTGGCTTCTCTTGATATATCACAGCAGCTACACCCCTTTTTCCTCCAACGACCTGTCTGAACAGCAATATAATATCTCTTTCCAATAATCTCTTCGAGAGGGTGGTCACAAAAGACTATTCAGCTGGGGTTGGCTGGTGCATTGTTTGGGGATGGTTCTCATCGCTTGGGTTCGGGTCTGCCTCCTTCCTCCCCTTGCAATTCGATAAGGGTTGATCTTATTATAGCTGAAACGCTGGGTCGCAGTTGTGTCAACACAGGGGTCAGCCGAGATAAGCTACGGCTAAAAACTTCACTTGGACAGAGGTAGGGCCTTCACATGGTCAAATCCCAGATTAGTGGCAGGACTGCAGCCAGTAACAATACCTTTTCACTCTCTTTCTGCCCAATTTTCTCACTATCGGGTATTCTCGGTTCACTGCAGTATTCCATCACCACTACTAAACACTTTTCCTTACGAAAAAAATCCATATCCACATCACATCTTGATATTTCATCTTGTATATGTTGCTGGACTTCTGCAACCAATAATATATAGTCTTACCTGCAGTCTCTTAATTCTCTGAATTCGTTATTCCATGACAGTAGCAAGAAATATTGGTGACATTTGCAGAATATTAAAGTTCTATTCTTAGCTTTTGTAGATTAATAAAAGACTCTCAGGTCATTAAAGCAAAAGGCTATACCAAACTCGATGTGCAACCAAGATGCAAATGAATATATTACAAGGCTCCTAAATAACACCTGTGCATATGATTCAGCTGTGATACGATTGCATAAGGAGAACAACAAATCAAGATTGAGAAGAGTGTGAGACAAGATGAAATTTCGCTACAGTGCCTTTCAGAGTTCCTTGATATTTTTTTTTTTTTTTAAGAGCTAAAAGAGGGAAGAAAAGACTTATAGATTAAAAGAGAAATACTCGACACTTAAAGGAGGCTGATGACACTCGGAAATGGAAGATCAGCCAGTGATAATGAGTAGCTTCAACAAAGTTTCAGAGGGAGTTAGAATGAACTGGGTGTCAAAAAAGTGTTCTTCAGCACTAATAAGAAAACAGAGTGTATGACCGGGTCATGACTGCGACCATGTATTATTTCATCCAAATTTCATGCAAATACATGTAAATGCCCTACCTGAAACACTGCGCCCCCAACTCACTCACCTACTTCCCTTTCTCGACTGTCCCCGTCACTAAGATAAGCGAACCTCAGCGTCAAATATCATACGATCCTTGCTATAAATTAGTTAAACCACCTGCGAAGACCAAACATGCAGACATACAGCGTCGGTCGTTAAGTCATTTCCAATTTCTCTGAACAACGTTGTAAAGGTGACAGAATAAAGTGAATGATACGAAAGTGACAAAATGGCAGGAGTGGAAACGGACAGAACATGTAGCTGGGAAGGAAGAAAGTAAACAGAGAGAGAGAGAGAGAGAGAGAGAGAGAGAGAAGTAGAATGTGGAGACACGAAACAGAAGTGCATACAGAAGTAAAACAAACTGGAAGGGTCAGGCGGGTCATAGAGAGACTGGAGGAGACTTTCAGTAATGGACTCTTGATGATGATGATGATGCTAGTGATGATGAACGGGCCAACACACACTCGTCACACACACTGCCAGCTATTGAGCCTACCTCTCTCTGCACTGCCTAATATCATAAATTTCGCCATTGTGTCTATCTACACACTTAATATTTCTAAATGTGTTTCACTATATGCCACCTCTTGTAACCATTTGCACAGTAGTTCTCTATTCACTCATCTATAGATTTTCCCAGTATCTGGAAGAGCACAATAATTTCTCATACCTAACTCTACCAAGTTTTCCAGACAGCCGAGCAGGTCTTTTTTGAGTCGGGGTGGTAACTGTCTTTTAAGCACAACTGTCCAATTCCTTTAGGGGGTCAGTAGGTCTCCTATCCGTAGAACTCTTGACTAGTAGGCTACCTTCGAAAGTACCTACCAGTGCTAATTACCCTTGGGAGACGAGATTTTTCAAGAGATGCACTTAACTCGGAACAGGATATTTCAGTGATAACTGTTAAACCACTTACTATTAGCAGACGACAAACTTGAGTGCCCAAGATGAGGATTTGTGCTTCTCGTGTTACTCCGTCTAGATGGCCACACCACAACAACAGCAAGAAGCTGATGAATTACTGGAAAGAGGAAAGAGAATACAATTTGGGTATACATAACGATTTTGAAGTAATTTACAAGTATAGATTGGAGAATAACATTAGAGTGGCAGATTTGGAAAGTAATGCCGCAACGCCGTGGGCAAGCACAAGTTAGCCAGTTTGCGTATTAATGATCGCTAACTTTTTTTTTTCTTTATATCTCCCACAATGAACACTCACTCTTTTCATTCCTTTTGCGGGCACCGTGTTTCACTTATCGCCTTGTCATGTAGTGTCTATTACCCTCTACACCATCATTCCACCGTCTTCCAGTAGTTCCCAGTGCAATTCATTCGACATTTCGCTACTTTCCTGACGACTACTTTTTACTTGCGTTTAATGATACCAGGTATATGAGAGCTATGTGTGTTTTCTTACTTTGTCTTATAGTTATTGTCACTGTTGTTACAGTTCTTGTTCTTATTCTACCTGGCTTAAGTTTTTAATTAAATTATCATAACGTGTATGTTAGCAAACCGTCAATGGTCCCAAACACTCACTACCATCCCAACCCATCCCACCCATTCCTCTCCACTCACCCATTTATGTCTTTTTCTTTTCTTTATTTTTACCCCTTGCCCTGCCACAGTGAACTTCAGGAGAAATCTATACCCACTACCAAACCCACCAGTCATGCAACGACCACCTTCACTGGGTAAACTCACCTAGCCCTACCCTACCACTCACCACTGTCCCAGCCATAGAGGTAGGTCCCAGCCACTCCAGCCCACGCCTGTCCACCCAGTCCCAATTCTAGTAAATATAATAAAAATGGCTACCGGGGCTGTGCCAACCGACCTAGCTACAGCGTATGCATTCACACAGTGTTTTACCAACTCTTCCTCCCTACTCGTCTCCGCTCATCCCACTTGGTCCAAAGATGCCTAATTCGACATCTCAAAACCAAGAGACGTAATAGGACTAGCACAGGTTATATAATAAAAACCTGAAACTATATGTTCTGGTCTGAATCTATCTGAAAAGCCTAAAGCATCCTGAAAGGGCTTTAAAGACCTGAACTGTCACATAAAAAAAAACACTGCACCGATAAAGCTTAGTTCTAGTACCGGTACATTTTTTCAGTGTAAGCCCTAGATCAATATGTATGGACCTAAATTGGCATGGCAAACCTGAATTGGCCTGAAATAAAATAAACTGACTGAAAGAATTCTGAACTGATCTACATGGGTGTGGACATGACTTAAATGAAACAGGGAATTATGGTGACCAGTTGATTTAATTGGACCTGATATTATCTGAGTGGACCTAACTGGATGTGAGGGATCTAAAGTGGTCTAACTAGGCCAGAGTGGACCTACATGAACCTGAACCATAAGGGACCTGAAGTAAACTAACTGGACTGAAATGGATGTGATGGGCCTGACTGAGCCTACCGTGGCATTTATAAACCTGCATGAACATATATGGCACTGAATAACTCTAATTGGTCCTGAATGAACTTGAACTATTATGACTGAGCTTGACTGTATGTAAAGATCCTTACTGAAAAGAAATGGCCTGCAATGACCTAGTTTGATCTGAATGGTCCGAATTTGACAATAATGGACGAAAACTGATCTGACTGAACCTGAATTGCCAAAATAGATACTAACTGCTATGACTGAAGAAGGCTGATATGACACAAAACAATCGTCGTAATTATAAGGGGCTTGAACTGACTACTGGAGTTTTTTTTTTTCAAACGTGAATATTCTTTTGACGTTTATACTACTTGATAGTTATGAAATCTAATAGTTATGCCGGCACGACGCAGGTACTTCATCAATGAATACGCTTAATTCAGTCAGGTCGCAGCCTCTTGTTCCGTAATATCCCCTGCCTGTTCTCCCCTCATTTCACTTTCTAGCATTTCAATATCTACTCCCTCTCATCTTGTCACATAAATTCTTCCCAGTCCATCTCAATATTTCTTCATTTACTTCCTACATTTTCCCTCCCTTCCTCTAATATTTCACAGATCTTCCCCTCTTACATTTCATAACACTCAGAACCACTCTCCTAAACTCTTCCTACATTTATTTTGAATTCCTTTTACAGTCTCCGTGTTCTATCTTATAATACCATCTATTAATAAGTACTGTGAATGTTTGTATTTAAAAGAAAGAGTCAAAGGCTGGAAACGTGCATTAAAAGTTGCTTTGCCAGAGAGACAACAAAAGGGAATAAAAAAATCAAAATCCTTTCAGTTCAATATGCCTGTGACATTACGCTTCAAAGACTGGAGGTCCTACTGAGAGAAAAATACAGACTGGGAAACAGTTCCAGAAATGACCAGTTGCATACAGGAAAGGTTTACAGTACAGCGACATCTTGTATTAGACAGCTAAACATAAATAATAATCTGGTGCAATAAACTGGTGCTGAGCGCCTGCCTCATAGGAGGACGTGTGGACTGACAGTTCAGCAGGACAGTGATCACTGAAAAGGCGACAGTAGAGGGAAAAGATGCATTAATTCGGTGGAGAGGTGGAGGGTCGAAGTTGATGGGAGTGAGTAAATGGAGAGGAATTAGTGAGACGAGGACCCTTTGGCTTTAGACTAGCCGGATATGATGAGTTCCCTACACATGGGAAGAATCTCCCACACAATATCCAATATGGCCCTTGTACAAAGATAGCAAGTGCACAAAGGTAAAAAAAATAAAAAATAAAAGGTAATTGTTTAGTATACCCAGTCTCTGGAAAGCGGAGTATGCATGGGTGGTAATGCGACCATTCCATGCTAAGGCCCAAGTGAAAGATACCCCAGGATTTTTTTTTTCAATGATAATGGACCGAGTATTGTATAACTGACTAAAAAGGGAAACAATTGTGGAAAATTTTGGAATATCTTCAGGTGGTGGACAGGATAACGCCTCACTGACATATAAGGTACCGTCTTAAGCGGTGTGTACCATGGGACCCCGTAAAGATGGGAGTATATAGGGCTCCATCGTGTATATATGTATATATAGCTACATATAGATAGACAGATAGATAGACAGATAGATAGATAGATAGACAGACAGATAGACATAGATATAGATATAGATATATACAGATATATATGTATATGGAAAGAAATGTGAAAGTGTGAAGAATGTAAGTGGTAGATTATTATTAACCCGTGGGGATGTAGTAAGGACCAGATGGAAAGAATATTTTGAAAGTCTGATGAATGGGAATGGAAAGAACATAGCGACTGTTTACATCACTGGTTTGAAGGTGTGCAGAGAAGGAATGCCGTGCCAGGAAACGTGACACTTGCCCAGGTGAAGCACGCTGTGAAGCGGCTGAAAAATGGGAAAGCAGCTGGGGATGATCAGGTGTATGCAGAGATGATTAAGTGTAGTGGAGAAAGCGGAACGAAATGGTTGTTGGAGATATGTAAGAAGGCTTGGGTGAGTGAAACTGTGCCAGCAGAGTGGAAAAAGACTGTGATTGTATCCTGAACAAGGGTGAGCAAAGTGAGTGCAAGAATTATTGTGACATAAGTTTATTGAGTGCGGTAGGGAAGGTATATGGAAGAACTATTATAGAAAAAGTAAGAGAGATATCAGAAGTCCTAGACAGTGATGAATAGGGTCGCTTTAGGAGTGGCAGAGGATGTGTGGATGTTTGCAGTGAGACAGATAGGAGGGACGGCGTGTGAGAACGACTATAAGGTGTTTATGCCATTTATGGATCTGGAAAAAGCATGCGACAAAGTAGACAGAGAAGGATTGTGGAAGGCTCTGCGCGTGTTCGGTGTAGATGGTAAGCTGTTTGGTGCCGTCAATAGTTTTTATGATGGTAGTGAGGCATGTATGAGGGATAAATGAGCATCTAAGTGAATGGTTCACGATCATTGTGCGTGTGTGACAAGGTTGTGTGATGTCCCCATGGTTGTTTAATATATTTATGAATGGTGTGATAAGTAAAAACACGAGTAATGGAGAGAGGGAAGGCGTTGGTAATGAATGGTAATGGATGGAATACCTCAAATTTGTTGTATGCTGATGATGCAGTGCTACTTGCAAATGCCGAAAACGAGTTTGGTAGACTTGTGCAGAGTCTTGTAGATGTCTGTGAGGATCGTGCCTTGAGAGTAAATGTACAAAAGAGTACTGTGATGGTTACTGAGAGAAAAATGACTGCCAGTGTGAAATTACTGTGAAATGAGAGAGACTGGTATTGGTGAGACGGTTCAAACACCTGGGTAGTGTGACTGAAAAGAGAGGAATATGTGCAAAAGAAGTGGAAAATAGAGTGATATAAAGAAGGAAAGTAGCTGGTGCTATCAAGGCCTTGATAAAAAAAAATAGAGGCTTGAGTGTTCCAGCTACGCGGGGCTTAAATGAAGGCGTGTTAGTGCCAACTTTAACATATGGTGTGGCATGAAAATAAAAAGTAAAGAGTAACAGCAGTGGAGATGGGACTGCTGAGGAATGTATGTGGAGTACAGAGAGTGGATAGGATACGAAAT
>NC_137021.1:15687500-15695000 GCF_032717465.1 Coenobita brevimanus
AAAAGTATTGCTGTTAAAAATGTGTTCAAATGGTAACACTCATACAGGACAGTGGACAGAGAGTGAATGATGAAGTGGAACGACACTGTAATGAGAAGAAGAAACTAACACTATCCTCATACCCTCTAGTCTATCTGCATGTATGTGAGTTTTGAGTACAACTGGCCATAGAGAGATCTACATTAAAGGGTCATGGGTAATATATTCACACTCTGAAAGAAAGACCAGCATCTTTTTAGCCGTGTGTAAGCTTCAGGATACAGCAACTAGTCACACCTGAAGAACTCAGACATAAGAAGCCTGTCTGGCATTACATGTACTCACTCTTTTACAGCCAAAAGAAAATACCCAAGAAAGTCTCGGTCACAGAAAAGGGATAAAGGCCAAAAGTAGAGTACATGAAGCACTTAATTTCAACGCTTCACCCATCAGGGCTTCTTCAGGTATAACATCCGTGGACAACACTTCTATAACAGTCCCCAACCCGATTGGCGGCCTAAAAACGACTGTTAAACAATCTTACACTACCTGCTTAACCTGGCTGTCAGCTCGTTAAATGATATGCGAGTAGCTTCTTTAACACAGAGAGGAAGTGAGGGAACGCTGTTTAATGTGGATGTGTTGGAATGCATTAGGAAAAGTACCCTGAAATTGTTTGAACATAAGGTGTGAATGAAGAATGAAGGATAGATAAGGAAAGCGCATGTGAGTGATGTGCAGGGGGGTAGGGGGGAAGCTGATGAAATGAAGGGAAGGGGTGGAGAGGTATAAGAGGAAGAAGAGAGAAAGTTGGAGAGAAGGCAGACTGAGGAAGTACGACAGGGTGGTATGGAGACGATTCCATGTGGCCACCCTTTCCAGAATTTAGTTGTCTGGCTGTATAAAAATAGTACTTGAAAGCGTGCTCGTACTTCTTTGAGACAACCTCTTTTGATGTTTCTTGCAGTAGTACTTAATCAGCATTTAAATAGATGACTCTTGTTAACTATGGAAATTACAGCATTATATATGTCATGGGTTGACTAACTGAGAATGACGACCCAAAATAATAAGGGACAAGGTAGGATAAGGTTTTGAAGCACCGACAATCCCAACGCCGTATTGTGCCGTATATTATAAACCGGTATGCTAGGCCAAGTTGCAGACATTCATATTTTGATCAAAATGTTTCCTCAGCTCCATGGTTCACCATAACTCTGCTTCCCTGCTGCTCCACATTCCACAGAACGAGCCAGACTTTTAGTACCAAGTCACTCTCCTCTATAGCCTCACCAGCAAGTGCACTACAGACACCATATCCTAGAAAACTACAGATGCTTTACTGAAGTTTACTCGTCTTAACGTCATAATTATAACTAAAAAGCACTGAGAGAGCGCATACCTCAGCAAATGCCATTGCCATTAAAAAGGATCCGAATCTGGAAGTTTGGAGATCATTGTGTGGAAATACATAAGATCCGGATCCGCCCCCGACTTTAACCAATTGGACCTTGACCCATGGTCTACTCTTCCACAAAATTTCATTGAAATTGACTGAACTCTTTAGGAGATATTGTGCCGGATACATACGATCCGGATCCGGATCCGCCCTAAATTTTTTCATTTCTTTCTTGGCCCATGGCCCATCCTTCCGCAAAATTTCAGAGAAATTCATTGAAAACTTTTGGAGACATCGTGTGGGCAAACAAACAAATAAACAGACAAACATAGGTGAATACATAACCTCCTCCAACTTTGTTGGCGGAAGTAAGGAACTTATGCGTGAAGTTTCCTTGTGCTTCAGTACCAATCAAACCACAATAATATAACCTCTACTTGACTGTAATAAAGTTTTTTTAGTCTCGTAAAATCAAAAGGTTAATTTCTGGTGCAAGTGTAGTTCACTTGCTTCCAGTGAACTTGAAAGTTATAATCAGCAACAAAGTGAACATGTGAGTTACATGGAGAGTAGATACCGTGTAGCTGCAAGTGGCTTTGTTCTGCTCCTCTTTTCCTCATACAACGACTCATGAATGGTCGGACCAATATGGCCACCGACGGCCGAACAGTGCTATCTATAAAAAGGTTGATTATACAGTGTGTGTGTGTGTGTGTGTGTGTGTGTGTGTGTGTGTGTGTGTGTGTGTGTGTGTGTGTGTGTGTGTGTGTGTGTGTGTGTGTGTGTGTGTGTGTGTGTGTGTGTGTGTGTGTGTGTGTGTGTGTGTGTGTGTGTGTGTGAGAGAGAGAGAGAGAGAGAGAGAGAGAGAGAGAGAGAGAGAGAGAGAGAGAGAGAGGAGAATTTCATTGCATAAACCTTTCGAACCTCTTTGAGGCTGCCTTTTGAGTAAATAAGAAGATGGGTGAAAGCATCATACATACATGAAGGCTTTGTTGCATCAGGTGACAGTACATGCTGAGGAGAGAGTCAAGGAAGAAGATTAAGGAGAGTAAATATGCAAATTGGAAGGTGGGTTGGGGTAGGAAGCAAGGTAGGAGAATTAATAAGGTGATAAGGTGCGTCTGGGGATGAAGACGGGGGTAGATGGGATGCCGGGACGAGGCTTGGTAAGTAGAAATTTATGTGATGGTGTGGGATAAGGAATGAGGGTGACAAGGGTATGAGTGACTGGGATCAGGAGAGTGGGAGAACAGAAAGCTTAGGCAGAATGCGTAATAAGCGACACAACAACGACGAGGCTTCCACCCAGGTTAACGTTGCTGCTGATTCGAAATTGTTTCATTTAAATGTATATGTATCTTTAAGATTACTAATATCTATCTTAATAACTGAATGAACTTATCAAGGCAACAGTCGGTTATTCAGCCCTTTGCCCATACTTTCCAAGTACAGTATATCACTTCTGTCGAATTACCAACTTTTAACACAAGCGTTATACGTCAGTATGAATTATATTCTCTCAAACCTTTCTCCTTGCGTCTAATGATGAAAACTAATATCCACCAAAATCTATACTGGTTATTGTTTTCCACTGTGTTTTACGTGTTGTGGTAGGTTTTGCTGGGATCATTGCATGAATTAACCAGAGACAGTCAGAGGCGAATAAACTGCTCCATGATCCGTATTCTTATTAGCTTTGGAGGCTCTCTAGAGCTATTTTTTCTCATTATGTTTCTGTAGGTGGCACGGTAATACGAGTATATATGTTACAAACATCATTCAAGGGTGTGATAAAGTGTAACATGCAGAATAAATAGTTAAGAAAATGGTGTTAGAAATCCTCCCAACCACAGAAGATTCCGGCCTCAAGATAATACCGAGTTGAAGAGTACATAACATCTCTCAGCCCGGAGATGCTGATGACTCTTGCAGGTAGACGTCATATTTTAACACCTTCATTTACTTCTTCAAACCGAGGATGTATTTTTTATTCTGATCAGGCTACTACCAGTCTTTTCTAAGTAAATCTTGAGAGATCTCTGGCAACGAGGGAGTAATTACGCCAATATATAACACTTCTAGTTCAAAAAAATCTCTCTCGAGCTGAATATAATCGTTTGGGGAGAGAGAGAGAAAAAAAAAATACGTCCTCGAAATGATGGGGTTCATGGCTGCATCGTACCTCGGAAATTCGAAGTCTCCCAAAGCCGAATAAAATAATCTGGAGGAAAAAAAATATAAACTAAAAAGACTTCCCGGTGCTGATCGGATTAAGTACCAGGCAAGAGTGACGTTCATGGATTTAGGAGTGACTGTGGAGTTTGTTGGGGAGATAAATGGAAGGAAGAACCCCCCCTCCACTCTGTGTGTGTGTGTGTGTGTGTGTGTGTGTGTGTGTGTGTGTGTGTGTGTGTGTGTGTGTGTGTGTGTGTGTGTGTGTGTGTGTGTGTGTGTGTGTGTGTGTGTGTGTGTGTGTGTGTGTGTGTGTGTGTGTGTGTGTGTGTGTGTGTGTGTGTGTGTGTGTGTGTGTGTGTGTGTGTGTGTGTGTGTGTGTGTGTGTGTGTGTGTGTGTGTGTGTGTGTGTGTGTGTAAGGAGTGCAGAATAATGGTCAAATAAATGAGGAAGTAAACTGAGTTACCTGGAGGAATGAAATTTAAGAGCATGCCAGATATAACTTCACCACCAGGAATATGACACCAGTAACTGCATTCTCTTCAGTTCATGAGTCTAGCTGGCTTTTCTTCCTTTACTGTTTGTTTCTGTCAATAATACGTCATTATTTTTTAGATTATTTATACAGTTCATGGTCATACGAAAATGATGCAAGCAACCTGTACAAGGGAATAGCGAAATGTAAAGTAATTCATCTAAGGAAGGGATGATACTGAAGAAAGCCTCCAAAGCTCATGACTATATGGTTCCGTGTGATAGGACTGAATCAACCTTTAGGTATTGAAAGAATGTGCTGAGTGAATTACTGGGCTGTTGGGTGAGTAAAAGATTGGAGTGATGGAAAAATGCACCACGAAAGATGTACAGTAATATCGAGACAGAATATTCACAATAGACTTGTTAATAACTGTGTACTGCCAAGAGCAGAAGCAAGTTAACAACTGATACACATAGTTTTTTTTTTCTTTTCTTTTCTTTTTTTCATGTGATGCCGTGTGGTCCATGTTCATGCAGTTAGTTTTAATAATTGGGCCTCACTCTTTGCAGATTTCATTTAGTTCCATGGTATTCAGAATTATTAACTTGGCCTTTTACAGATTGTGAAAAAAAAAAAAAGTTCTCATTAAAAACTGGTATATTCATGAGACTCACTGTAAGTTAATAGTGTATTAGTTTAAATACACTATGCTATTATGATTGTGATATCGTTTGTCTCTTATTTTTGCCACTGCCAGGCACTTTATTTAATATAGGAGACTGAAAGGGATGTGAAGATTCCACAGAAGAGATGTGGACGGAGAGGTCTGAGCAGCGGCCACTAGAGCTACAGAACAAATCGGTTAATAATAATTTTCCTTTAGTAACAAAAATTATTTTTTTTTTATCAGACATTAAGAGACTTAGGATGATCCTGCATTTTTCTACTCGCCCTTCCCCCCCACAAAGAAATGATAATTAACCTCTTAACAAGATTTCTTTTCCTGCTAATTTCCGACAATTTAATTTAGATTAGGAAAGACTTTTCGAACTGGAAGGGATAGATATAACCCTACACTCGTGCTCTTCTGATCTGGATAAAATCAACTGGAGGAACTAAGAAAAAAATAATGTCATCACAGAGAAGGATTAAGATGAAAATGGCAAGTATGTGAATCCCCCGGCTGGCTTCAGTCCATCTCCTCATTTTCGTCCTTCAGTTTGGCCTTAACACCTTCACACCGTTGACGCAGTTATTATTTTATTTGTACACTGTTCAGACGACTTTATTCAGCTTATGTGATACTGATATGAACTGGAAGTATTGGGTAAACCTTAATAAACCACTTCACTACTACAGATGATTTCCATTGTGAAGAAAGTCGTCTGGAGATAGCAAGAATAAAAAGGTCATCAGGCTGAAGAGGTAAAGGCTCCAACATCACTGAGGCTTCAACCAGTTCATTATCATCATCACATCAGCATCATCAACACCATCAGCATCAATCCCACCTATGGGCTGGAGTGAGGACGGATTCAGTACATCGCCCATTTCTTTCATATCTTCATTTTCATCTTGTCAGTTTAAGATGAGGTTATGTACCCTATGTCAACTTGGGTCGGGGAGGGGAGTTGTGAGATGATGCCACTTTTATTCCTTCACAGAGTTGTAGCGTACACACACACACACACACACACACACACACACACACACACACACACACAAATTAACCCATAGAATCAAATGCCGAATTTTTCCTACTTTCAGACGATTTTAAACGGCTCAGGGAGTGATATCAGCTTGTGGAGGGGTGACTGGAGACCACTTATAATCCCATCACTACAACTGGTCTCTCCAAACTTAATAAAATTGTAAGAAAGTAGTAAAAATGAAACAGAATGACACACTGAATGAAGGGGTTCTCTCTCTCTCTCTCTCTCTCTCTCTCTCTCTCTCTCTCTCTCTCTCTCTCTCTCTCTCTCTCTCTAATATTAATATATTTATTTAGACACTGAAATACATCTGGCTGGTTTAATTACCTATCACTGAAGTTTTTGGTAGCCAGCTGATTCCTGTACATTTCTTTCAGTCAGCTTGGACGTAATCCCTTCAACCCGAGAACGTCCATTTCTTGTTTTCTTTCTACCATCAAAAACCCATACTCAACGATTCCGTTAAATTCTGATGGATTATATCTATCACCTCCAGTTATACAGATCTTTCCTAAGGTTAATAAATCTGTTTGAAAGTGGAAAAATAGAGCAAAATATGTTTTTCAGTTGAAGAATTTGGCAAGGGATTCTATTATGGGAAAAACTCATCAGGAGTTATCCAGATGTAAATTCCCAAGTGTACCTCAGACACTGAAAAGATTATTACAAGTCACAGATACAGACCTGAAATCCTTGAATTTCCTCCTCTCCTCCTCCTCCTCTCGTTCTCCTTCCCCTCACATCCCTTCACTTCCCTCCACCCCAGCCCCTCCCCTCGGTCATCCGCCCCTTTTTTCTGAGTGTAAACAGGGCACCAATGAGAAAATTAAATTCAGAATCACTTAAATAATTTGATTTCAGAGACCGTTGGTCGAAAACCCCGTCTGAACAAGAACAGAAATTTTTACTAAAATGAAGGGAACTCCTGGGGTATCTTGACTTTCACTTGAGTAACACTTCAACTGATATTGCCTTTCAGCTTGTAGACAGACCTCGAACGGTCTCATATATGCCTTGCTGCGCGCTGTTACGTTTAATTTCTTTCCGTTCAATGTTTTCCAACCAAACGAGCAAAGAATGAAACTACCCCAAGACTCAACATATCTCGTAAACACATCACTAGCCTTTTTGCTTAATATTTTCCTACGTATTCAAGCATGGGATTCTACCATCCGCTCTCTGGATGTACTGTAGTACCATCTTTAAATGTTCTTCACTGAAAGACAAACCAAATTAGATTGTCTGTTGTAGCTCAGGTGGTTGTCACATAAGCAAATGAACACCTGATGGTCTAGTACATTTAGGTGCTCAAACCGGATGTCATACCTAGGCGTTTACATATGGGGGTGGCTGGGTTGTGTTGCTCACGTATGGTCGTCACTCAGGGAGAGGCGACTGGTCATTGTCGCTTTAAATGTCCTATCCCGGTCTCCTACTCTCCTGATGGACCAATAAATAATTTGATGATGGATATCTCATACTCTAAAGACGCGTCTACACGTAATTCTTGCTAACAAAGGTGGCAGTTCTATATCACTGTAAGAAGCTCCCACCTGCACTCGCCAGCGTCCAGTAAGACCACTTGCATGGATTACAGTAACGCAAAGCTCCCTCCCGCGCCAACAAGCATTTGGTGAGGACGAGATCAAAGTTTATAAACACACTTTTGGATAGATCTGTAAGAGTCAACTTCATTTTTGCCAACGTCAGAATGTAGAGTTTTGTCGTACCCTGTGACAGCACAAGCGAATTTACTTCT
>NC_137021.1:15697500-15885000 GCF_032717465.1 Coenobita brevimanus
CACACACACACACACGCACGCACGCACGCACGCACGCACGCACGCGCGCGCGGCTTCCTTAGGGTCCATGCTCCACAGTAAACATTAGGTTTGTACGCTGTTTTTCCTTTACAGTGTGCATGTACATTATCTTCAGTGTGCATGAATGTGCATGTACGCTTTTTGTGATGTTTTTGTGTGTTGTTTCCAGCGTACATGACCGATTATTTAAGTACTGATGTATAGTGTTTATAGCATGCATGTAAACTGCTTACAGTGTGTATGTACGCTGTTTTCAGGGCGCATGTACTATGTTTGAGTGTATATTCACTGTTTTCAAAGTCTATATACAATGCTTTTAGTGTGGATGTACGCTGTTTACAGTGAGATTGTCTGCTGTTTTAATATTAGTGTGCTTTTTTTCGTTATGCGCAAAATTTTCAAGTTCTTGCATTTCGTCTTGCTTTTCCACAATTATTGACTTGTATGATTCATTTCCTGTACACGCGATTGTGTAACTGAAGTCAGTTTTTTGTTCTTTTTGAGGCGAATATGCACTTGACAAGTTGATGACTGACTGAATGCAACATGTCCGAATAACACTAACCCAAATTTCCCCCTCAGATATATGATGTTAATTAATAATGCTAACGAGAAGAGAGATTATGAAGTAATGTCCCATTCGGCCACTCATCACCAACCTGTCAAGTGCATCTTCGCCTCGATTTAAAAAAAAAAAAAAAAAAACTGAGTAGTGCATGACTGGTACCTGAGCTGACTAGTTGACAGAAGAAATCCGGATGTAAAAATTGGATTCTTCAATTTTAAAATGCCTTAACGAATCACACTTTCTTTTCCCGAAGGTACTATGAACAGTGGCAAAAAAAAATGTCGAACATTTCATACTCGCATCTTTTGTCTTGTATTCCAGCTAACATTACGTAATTTCATTTAGTTCTAACGAGTCACAGAAACCTGTGTGTTAATAGTCACCATTAACCATCTCATAGTTGGGAAAACTCTAATATTCTATTCTGGCTAAAGTCATACGATATATTAAGTAAATAATAAGTCGGAGGAGCTTAGGAGTAGTAACTGTGTCAACAGACTGCAGGCTAACACTCCCTGATCAGACCTCTTCCATCTAGCCTACAATACGGTACAGCCACGGACATAAATACTAATCCACACCATAACTATGAATGACGAGAAAGTAAGCAGTGCCAATTCAATCACAGTAAGATGACCAACAGAATCTTAAAAACTTTCCAGATCACCTGAGTTTCATAACTGTTCGAGTAACAAAAGGAAAAATATTATTATTCACAGCTGCACCTCCTGGCTGCGATGCGACCACTCATATTCCCTCAAAAAACAAAAATTATCCAACTTATGGGAGAAAACAATGGTGATGTGTGTCTTGTTCTATAGTGCCGTGAAGTATTGTTTAAAGAGAAGAACTATATTCACATACCTTTACTGTGTTTACTGTCAGGATAGGACATTAGGAGAGTCCTACTCGGGCCTAAAGTGTTGCATCCTCTTAAGGAACATGAGCCAAACTCTCGTCACCTTTTGAGTCTTCGTAATATTTCTGCCTTAGTAATGTATTTTGCATATTTTACCATAACAATTCTCAGTGTGCTATGTACAGTATATCTTTAATATGGACATACTCGAGATCATTTACATGTAACTGAACAGTAAGATGAATTAAGCCCATAAATCACTGAGGAAGAGATGTTACGAAAACCTTATCTATCGAGCAGCGGTCAGCAAGTTCAGTGTGTAGGTATGATTTTGAATGGTAGGAGAGGTAGCCCACCATCCACTCACTTTGTAATGCTACCTTCACATGACGCTAAACAGACTGACAAACCAAATGGCTTCTTGCATTCTCTGAAGCCATTTGTTGCGTTGTCTGGTAATCATAACACCACCTGGACACCATGTGATCTTCTATATTAAGGCGCTCCAAGTGGATGTGATCCTTAAGGTGTTTATTCAAGGGAAGGCTCGGTTATTGTTCACACGATGACACTCAAGAACGGGAGACCGGTCACTCTCGCCTTGAATGTCTGAGTTAAGTTGTTTTACCTCAGGCCCTACGCTCCAGACGAAGCAATAAAAGACTACGAGAAACAAAAAGGGATAACTTTTCCATTGGAGGATATATCTTATAAACGGTGAAAATATCAACAAAAATGCAAATGTTTTTCGATAAGCAAGCGAACATCGAGAATTATTGAAAATATGCTGTATTCCACTGCAAAAGCCTTAAAAGATAACACTTCTGGGGAGTTAGAGACCGCTCAAAATGATTTCACTGGCAATTCAACGTTCAAAAATTAACCCATTTTTAAGATGACTTCTTTTAAAGCTCATTCTTTACATTATCAGATGATTTTATTCAGCGCTGGGGAACTCCAGGTTAGTGGGGGGCTAATGAAGGCTAATCTTACCTTCCATTTCGAAATGTCTCAACTAAATAAAACTGTCGAGGGACAGCAAGCTCAAAATGAAAATACGTTCTATGGCGGCAAATGTTAACAATGTATCTGAGAGTGGCGTTCATGTGACTAAGCTGCATAAAATTCTTAAAAAAAAAAAAAAAAAATGGGAGTGCTTTTATTTGCTTCATTCTGTCAGGAGTTCATTTGTAGCCAGGAGCAGACAATTACTCGAGTATGCAAATAATAGCGTCAAGCAACATACACATTCACACTCGGCACTCTTTTCTGCCTGCCTGCCTGCCTACCTGTCTGTTTGTCTCTGTCTGTCCGTCTGTCTGTCTGTCTGTCTGTCTGTCTGTCTCTCTCTCTCTCTCTCTCTCTCTCTCTCTCTCTCTCTCTCTCTCTCTCTCTCTCTCACGTACACCTGCCACTGTAGAGCATCCCAGGAATTAAACAGCTTTGTCCCTCACAGTGCCTTTCAGAGGGTTCACTTCCCCACACATATTCCTGTCACGTCTCATCATCATCATCATCATCATCATCGTCATCATCATCATCATCATCATTATTCTAATCTGGTTCTCGTCTAGAAGGAGGGGTTGAGGTGGGATCCATAACCAAGAAAAAAACATTAGCTCGTCTAGACCAAAAACGCCATTCTTATATTATCTTGCTATTTAATTAAACTAAGGGGAGACGTTTCACCCTGGGGGTTTCAGAGAACTATAATATTCAGCAGTTCTTTCACAAAACTAGATCACTCCAAGCTGAATTAAATTGTCTGTTGGTGCATTGTATTAAAATGTAAAATACGTCACCTCATTCAAGAAGTGATATGGGAAATCTGTTGAGGGAATGAGGGTCATGTATAACAATATGAGTCACACATCCTTCATGTCTGAGAATTTCGACCCCTCCTCACAACATCTAACTACTATATAACGCTGCTTAACCATTCCATTTTTTTTTTTTTTTTTTTTTTTTTTTTACGTGCGACCCTAATATACAGTACTTTTATTCAGCATTACACCGACCACTGTTTGTGCCGACAAAAGAAACATTCTTTTAACTCATCAATACCGTGGTAGCTATATTGTTTCACTGTTGGTGTGGTTAGATTTTATTCAATTTAAGCGGCGTTCTTGTGAAATTTTTAGAGTAAGATGACTTGCATCACCTTGATGTTTGACGTCATCAACTTGTTCGGGGAGCGATAATCCTGTTCTCGCGGAGCCCAGACACCAAATGTCTGGCATCATCAAATACCATGCTGGACGCTGCTAGGCTGGTCGCCACAAAGGTAGGTCCAGGACAACATTTATCGGCGCCAAGGCGGCTTCCCTCTCAGACGTAAATATAATCGAAGAAAAGGTGATAACTCTCAACTTCGGCATTTTACCAAGGGAAGGCCATCTGCTATTGAAAGGCGTGAACACTACGATAAATATGAGATGAAACTGTTTATTTGTATGTATACATAACATCTGAAGCCAAAGCACTGACTGAATTTTTTTTTTTACCTCCCTCCAATGACGCCATTTTCTTGAGATCAGCTGATTATGTTGTCCCAGCGACCACCTTCTGAACACCAAAGCGGCCCAATTGGTAGACCAAGCGGGATTTTTTTTATTAAAATCTCGCTAAAACACGGCTGATTATTAACACCTCTCGTAGTTGCGGGATTAACTTGAGAGAGAGAGAGAGAGAGAGAGAGAGAGAGAGAGAGAGAGAAGGGTACACCGTCGGTCAGTAGTTAACCCTCTCATGGTTGTCTTTTCGATCTTATTGCAACTTACGCTATTCAGTTTTATTCATCTGACGTAAAATCCTGAGAATGGTAATATTGGTACCATTCATGTTCTCTTGGACTCACGGTCGGAATAGTTTTAATATTCTTTCCCAGCTAACACCAGATAATTTAATTCATCGAACAGTGAGACATGGAAGGGTGTCAAATAGAAAAAACAATTCAACTGATCTAAAAAAATGGCCAAATGTAAACTTTTTTTTCACTCCGAACAGACAATTTCTTTTTTTTTTATTTCGATGTTCTGAAATAGTTCATCCATTCAGTCTGCATTTGGCATGCTGAGGATAAGACAAAAAAAAGATGGATTCGATTTCAAGAAAAATCAGTGAAAGATCGAAGTCACAGGGAAAAGTCATTGGCCAAATTCACAGGGCAAGGACAACTCCAACAGTTTTGATCTGAATTGAACTAAACTAGGCACAAGGGTTAAGGCTCGGACAAGAACAAAAGGATTCAGTTTTGAAAACAATCAATAAAAGCTGATGGTCAAAGGGCAAGTTCAAAGTTCGATTCGCGTAACAGTGTGAACAAATAACTAAAATAATTTTGATCTTATTTGGATCACGCTTGGTGGATGATTTAAGGAACGCCAAAGGAGCTAACCTTAGGTCAATGATCAGGGTTCTATAGCAATATAAACAGTTTTTATCTCATACAGAGTAGACTTTGTCAACAAGTTCAAGATAAAAAAAGGTTAATGAGATTCGATTTTCAGAACAGTCAAAGGTTAAAGTCACAGGGAACGGTCAGAGGTCAAGATCACAGTGGTCAAGGTCACAGGGAATGGTCAAAGGTCAAAGTTACAGGAAAAGAGTTGAAGACCAAGGTCACAGAGTATGGTCAAGGGTCAAGACCACTGGACAAGATCAGCTCACTTTCTATCTGACTTGAACCAAACTTGGTGGACGGGTTAGGAGTGAGGCAAGAATGAAGGAACTGAATTTTAAGAGTAAACTGTCGAAGGTGAGGGTCACAAGGCTTAATCAAACCTTCGGTCCTTAGACCAGCTCGTGGGCATGGCAGGTGAACTGTTGAGAATATGCCTACTTGTTCTATTTGAATTTGGCACTTCTCGGGAGGTCTCGGCATTTAATTCGAAATTATCAAATTTTATTCAGCACGAAAAAAACTATTTTGCAATGCACTTCAGCAAGAGAACGTTTAGATTAATGCTTATTGACCGCATGGAAGATGTGCAGATTGGACTGGGTGGAAGGTAGGGTCCCGGAGAATTGAGTCAGGTATAATTGATCTCCTATTCAACGGAAAGGGGGAAAGAAATGTGTGGCAATCAAAGAGGTGTTAGTCTTCTTTTCTAGGAAAAATATATAGCAGGATACTTATCGACAGAGTTAGGGAGGTAGCCGAGGAATTAGTTGAAGAAGAACAAGAGAGTTTTAGGATGGGACGAGCCTGCGTAGATCAGATATTTGTTCTAAGATGTTTAGTCGAAAAGTACTTAGAGAAAGGGTAGAAGTTGTATGCTGCCTTCATGGATCTTTAGAAAGCCAAGGAACGTTGAAAGTACTGAAAGTATTCAGAGTAGATGGGAAGCTGTTGAATGTTGAGAAGAGCAAGCATGAGGACGCTTGTTTTAATGCAAGGAAGAAGGAACCAAAGGCCAGGAGCCCCCAAATTGATCCCTCCGAACAGAAACAAATACAATACAACAGAGAGCCATATTCAAGATTCGTTCATTGCGAGATGCCTGGACAAACTGCATTTGAAAGACTGTAGATTATAGGCAGTAGGAAATACGGACAGAGGCAGACAGTTCCAGAGTTGGCCTGGTACATACATGAAGGACTGGGTGTAACGGTTAACTCATGCATTAGAGAACTGGACAGAGAAGGGATGAGAGTTTCTTTTTAGATGGGTATTACGCGCCTGCTGTAGTAGTGGAGGGATGCAAACAGACAGTTCAGAGGAGCAGTGAACACTGCAGTAGCTATAGGAAAGACATAAGGACGCAACACTGCAGCAGAGAGATAGCGGTTGCAGGGAGCCAGTAAGAAGAGGAGAGTAAATGAGACGAAATGTCTTTGACTCCACCTTGTTGAGAAGAGCTGTATATGGGAAGCCACCACACACGCATGTGTTTTACTTCACTCAGGGGCGAATAAAACCCGTGTCTAAAGTCAACAACTCAACAATCGTGCAGGGGTAATGAAGGCACGGAGTCGGCTTAGCACACCTAATCTCTTGGAAGCAGATTTTACATGAGAGATAATATGTTCTTTCCAATATAAATCCCGAGTGAATGAAACCCCAAGAATGTTTAAAGATGATGCAGGATTGAGATAAATAATGTTAAAACTTGGTGGGTACTCCTGTGGAAGATTTTGTCAGGTTAATAGATGTAAGAGCTGAGTTTGTGATGCATTAAAAACAACAAGACTACTTTTAGCCCAATCAGAGCAATAAGCCAAGTCAGACATTAGGTGTGCCAGAGCCTCACCCCTTGTTAATTATATAAAGTAACTGCTGAGATGGACGCTGAGGGTATCAAATGGAAAGGTGGAGGGTGGAGTCATCAGCGTATGGGTGTATAGGGTTGGATGAACAGCTTCGAAGGTCACTGATGAATAAAAGAAATAGTTGATGATAGGACAGAGCCCTGAGGAACACCACTATTGACAGCTCTACAAGAAGAACAGTGGCCGTCTAAAACAGCAGCTACAGAACGACCAGAAAGAAAGAAAGAGATGAAGGCACAGATAGAAGGAAAGAAACCGTAAGCGGGCAGTTTGGAAATTAAAGATTTATGCCAGACTCGATCGCAACCCTTTGAGATGTCAAGTACAATGGCAAATCTTTAGCCAAAGTCCCGAAAGGAGGATGGCCAGGAGTCTGAAAGGTAGGTGAGACGATCGCCAGTGGAGCGTCCCTGACAGAACCCATACTGACGATCAGAAAGAAGGTTGTGATAGGAAAGATGCTTTGGAATTTTTTAAAGAACAGACTCTAAAACTTTTGAAACACAGGAAGTTAAAGCAATTGGGCGATAGTTAGAGGGTTGGGAATGGTCACCCTTCTTTGGGACTGGCTGAATGATAGCATACTTCCAACAAGAAGGAAAGGTAGAAGTTGACAAAGGCGAAAGAGTTTACCTTGGTAGGGAGCAAGCACAGAAGCATAGTTCTTGAGGACAACAGGAGGGGCCTGATCAGGACCATATGCCTTGTTATTATTGAGACCAGTGATGGCAGAAAATACGTAAGTTGAAGAAATTCTACCATCAGCCATGAGGAAGTCAGAGGGGAGAAGTGATGGAGGAACAACACCAGAATCATCTAAGGTGGAATCGGAGGAGAAAGTCTGAGAGAAGAGTTCAGCTTTATCATTAGATGAAATAGCTACAGAGCCATTGGAGTAGAAAAGAGGAGGAAAGGATGATGAGGTAAACTTGTTAGAAAGGCTTTTGGCAAAGGTGCCAGAAGGAGAGGGAAGAATTCTGGTTGAAGAGTTCAAATCATTTAGTACGGATGAAATTATTTTTAACACAGCCAAGAACAGACTTTGCACTATTCCGGGAAGAAATATAAAAATGATGAGATTCAGGGGTGGGTTGGCTCCGGTACCTTTTGCAGACCTTATCCTTGTTGTGGACAGCAATAGAACAAGTGTAATTAAACCAAGTATTTTTTTGCATCAGTCATAGGACAAGTGCTCGTGTGCCCTTCAGGCCCCTCACACTTGCTCCTGCGGAGGGCTCCCACGTTTATGTGCTGTTCTAGTGTAACGTTGTCACTTGGATTTTTTGCAGCTAACCAACTGATCGTGTTAACTGCAGCTTCGGGAATGGAACCCAAGTTGTCCAAACGCAAGTCCGAAGTACACACAGACACACGGCTACTGCTACAGTTTATTTTAGTTCTACCTCTGGGCAAAAAATTCTACGGAGATCCTATGCTGGGCTCTGGGAGCAGCGTTTTTTGGTCGAAATGTGATCGCTCATTAAATATAGTAAAAGTTCTTTCAATCGTGATGAGACCAACTTTGTTTTACATCAGCGATTTTTTTTGCGATTTTAGTGCCAATTTTGGTGCGATTTGAATGTGTAGTTTCGACTGCCCAAAATACACACACATACAGACAGACACACGGCTACTGCTATAATATATTAGATATGAGAAAGGAATACCGGTATATGCTTCTATGCCTGAAAGAATAACCTCGGTAATGTGCAAGGGACACTCAGATGGCTCCTGGCCATGGAAGTAATAATCATTCCAGGAAAATCAAAGAAGTACTGCCTGAGGGCCTCCCCATCAGCAGCTCCAAAGTGACTCAACCGACGCTTCTTGGGAGGGTCCACAGGCCTTACTGGGGCGATAGGACAGGTTAAGGGGATAAGGTTGTGATCAGAGGAGCGCAACGGAGAGGAAAGATTAACAGCATAAGCAGAAGGATTAGTTGTAAGGAAAAGGTCAAGTATGTTGGAACTCTCTCCAAAACTGTTAGGGATACGGGTAGGGTGCTGTACCAGCTGCTCTAGGTCATTAAGGATAGGAAAAATGTAGGCTGTTCACCAGATGGACCAGTGAAAAGAAAGGAGAGCCAATGGTGGTGGTGAACATCGAAATCTAGAATGGAGTTTTCAGAGAAAGGAGAAACGGATAGGATGTGTTCCATCTTAGAAGTAAGATAGTCCAAGAATTGTTCAACGTCAGTAGAATTAGGGGATAAGTAAACAGCACAGATAATATTTAGTCAGAGAACGGCAGGAAAGCCGAAGCCAGAGAGTAGAAAATTCGGAAGATTCAATTTCAGGAACACGAGAGCAAGATAAGCTGCTGCGGACATATACCGGAACACACCAGCCACCTTTGGCTTTGAACTGGATACAGAGAAAGTAGGAGGATACAGAGCAGGGTTTGCTACCATTCGTCTCAAGCAGCTGAGTTTCAGTTAGGAAGAGAAGGAGAGATTTCGAGGAGGAGGAGAGGTGGTGCTCAACAGAGAGAAAGAAGAAAGGCCGCAAATGTTGCAGAAATGAAGATGTGAGTCAGACAGTGGTTCTAGGCATCTCGCTGGGTCGTCACCCTCCCCCCCCCCCGGGGGACTCCGAGGCTTAGTTATGAGATGCATTTTTTTTTTTTTTTTTTTTAAGGAAGTGTTAGCGTGTAATGTGCATGTAGTATGGCGTTGACAAGTAGAGAAACTTGTATTGGAGAGCATGCTGGCCTACTCTCTGTGTTACTGAAACACTGAAAAAGTTCAGCAAAGGGATCAGGATGGTCAGGAGCTAGTCAGGAAGGCAGATGAAACGGGAGCTCCAGCACTCCCTGTCGTCAGCTTTCCATCCGCCTTGGGAGTACCACCCTGCCTGACTGGTGCTACATTCTACTACTGCTTCGGTTGCAGTGCGTGTGGATTGCGAACTAAATGAGTTTCTGATCTATGTTGGATTGAAACGGGTGTGTCATGTCTCAGTGGCTGTTATATATGGATGGAGTTATAAAAGATATACACGGTAGGGCAGTGAATGCTGGAGTGTCCCTAATGAGAGAGGGTAGTGTTTGGAAGCTTCCTATATTGTGGTTTGCTGATAATGTTGTTTTGTTAAATGAAGATGAATGTGAGCAACAAGTCTGAGTGAATGAATCTGGGAAAGCATTTAAGAAACGGAATCTAAATATGAATAAATATTTGAGTAAAATCATAGTCTTTGAGAAAAATGATGTCACAGAATGCACAGTGAGACTAGATGGTGAGAAAGTGGAAAGTGTGAGTGCATTCTGGTGCTTAAGCAGAGCGATGAGTAATGATGGAAAATTAGAGGATGAAGTGCTTGAAAAGGCACAACAGGGTAGAAAGGTTGTTGATTCACCGAAAGCAGTGATAAAGGATAGGGAAGTGAGCATGGTTTAAAAAAAAAAAAATTACTGCATGACAGTACTGTGATCCCCAGTCTAACATACGGAAGTAAAGCCTGGATCATACTGGAAGGACAAGAGACAAGAGTGAGGGCAGTGGAGCGAGTTATCAGACAGAAGCATGTGGAGTTACATGGAGAGACAACCAGACAAATGAGGAAGAAGAGGAAAGTTGTAGTACTGACGTGGTTGTGACTAAGATTGTTAAGAAAAAATACTCTAAGAAGGTTCGGCCATTTGGAAAGGATGGAGAGTGAGAGGCTGCCTAGGAAAGGTTATGTGAGTGACGTGGAGAGAGAAAGTAAGAGGGGAAGACCAAGGATGAAATGGACTAGTTATAGTAATTCAGTGCCAGTTTCTACAGTAGCCTACATCTAAAAACAAGCCATCTCAGATTCAATTATCCACTTCAGCCCGAGGACGTAGTTTTTTCTTCATTTTAGAAGCTGTCGGACGATCCTGTATCTGCAGTCTGTACATATGAGGACTGGACCTTATCCTCGGTAGAGAATGAAAATCAGAATTAACCCTTTTCCATGCTGGTGAAGTACAGATGGGGAAGAGGTGCCTATAGGAGAGACGCATGTGAGCGTCGACGTGTTGTCACTGCTCTGATTGTGTGTTGCTGTCTGTGTATGCCCTCAGTAGAACCAACTGGGTGCAAACATATGCATTCACATGAAGGGGCATACTACGAGCACCCACTTTAAATGTCCGTAACGGCTGGCATGCATTCAAACCCAGGTCTAGAAGCACAAACATCACGAAACGAGTATGTTACCAGTCGAGTCACCGCAACTCCATCAGATGATTAATGGAGACTAAAGTAAATCCTTCTGTTCGAAAAGCCTCCCCTAAGCATAATATAAACGTCCGGAAATGGAAAGAATAAAAGTCATCCGACTGAAGGGTTTCAGTTACTTAAGTTCACTCAGGATACTTCGGATCCATTCATACCCATTCTGCACAATCCATTTATCTTTTTTAATCACTTCAGCCATGTGCAATCCCAGTCAGAGCAACTGAGGCTCCTTTGTCAGTTCAGGTCTTGTGAGGTAAATTTTGGCCTATTAAGGTTAGTTCAGGTCCATTATGAATGAAATCAGGCAGTGCTGCACCGTATACCCGGATCCGTCGTATCCGGCACCTATCTGTTATCTTTCCTATCTGGTTCATTTTTGCTCTTCAGCAAATATCCGGCAGGATGCAGGATATTTACAAATTTGATCAGTGTTAAAAAAAAAATGAAGCTGTAGGCCGGGCATGGACCAATTTTACTACGCTAGTTCTGCAAATTAATTTTATTAACTGATTTGAATAGCTGAAGTACTGCAAAATAGGTTGACTATTTTTAATAAAAAATGATAATTCCCACCGTTTTTCGATTAAGATGAAAATACAGTAACCAATGCAACCAGGGTATATCAACCGTTAACGCAGGCTTACCCTTACAGTACATGTACGTCACTGACTCAGGACTTAGCTGACTAACCTGATGGATAATGTATATTTCACATATCTCATGCCCAGTTGATAACACACACAGACAAATTTCAGATGAAAATAAGTATACATTCATATTCTCCAACAGGTATATTCTTCAACAGGCATAAATATATTAACAATACATATAAATGATAACGCGCCTGATTTTATTACGTATATACGGTATCGGCAATAAATCACTGAACGACTATCGGCACCATACTACTGTGTATTCTAGCTGCTGCCGTAAGTCTCGATACCCACACCACCACCTCAACTGAACCAGGATAACCACAAATTTAGGAATAACTGATTATTTATTCTAATACACAACTTTCATCACACTGATATCAGAATCTAGACAATTAAGGCAACCCGTGTATACCGTAAGCTTTTGAACATCTTACAAAAAGTGTTAATAACCATATGGTAAATGTAAATGTGTTTTAATATGCTGCTGACGGATACCAGATATTTTAAGTATTCGGTATCTTAGGTAACTACAAGCACCAAATTTAATCTTACCTTAAGTAAAAGTTGGTCTTGTGTACCATTTTCTCAGCATAATGAGTATATTAACTAAATCACTTTCCAGATATCCAGCTTGAATGATCACCAGGTTTATATCTGATATTTGACTTTTGAAGTTTACCGGAGATCCAGTATCCGGTTATTCAAAATGGCTATATAATTGCTATCCAGCTTTTGAACTTTGACAGATTTGCCGGTACCCGTTACTCGCATGTCTGGCAAACTCGCTGTCCGGTGTATCCCAATAATCAGGTGAGGAGGCAGCTTAAAAATGTGTTATGATATTCTCGACACATCAGACCAGGCTGACTATATCCAATCAACTTCAGGTTCTCTCAGATCCGTTCATGTAACTGAAGGTTCACGATATCCATTCAGAGCAATTTATACTGCATCAAGTCAGGCTTACTGTAAAACTATGTGCAGAATTAATTACTATCCTGGGAAAGGTTTCCGTATAATAATGATAATAATAATAATAATAATATTATTATTATTATTATTATTATTTTATTATTATTATTGTTATTAAAGATAAATTATTATTATTATTATAATTATTATTATTATTAAAGATAATAAAATATTATTATTATTATTATTATTATTATTATTATTATTATTACTATAATTATTATTATTACTACTACTATGATTGTTATTATTATTATTATTATTATTATTATTATTATTATTATTATTATTATTATTATTATTATTATTATTATTATTATTATTACCACTACTACTACTACTACAAACTACTACTACTTCAAATATTATTATTACCATTATTATTATTGTTGTTATATGGAGGAAAGGTTCGACTAGGGTCGACAGAGTGCAGTTGTTCAGATGAGCTGGGATGGAAATGGGTCAAAGGACAGGATAGGCGGATTACAACCTGTGAAGCCGGTCATTTTACATGAAGCAGTGTTGGCGGCGGGAAGCTGTGTCATAAGAGGGTGCAGATATATGGGCATAGTGGGGAGAAAGAAAGCTGGATGGGCCAGTATGGTGAAGGATATTGTGACAGGGTGGGTGTAGTACTATCTGTGACGCTGGAAATAATAAACTGGACGGTATTGGAGTAGTGGAGCATAAAAATTAACATTTCCTCTAAGAACTACAACAGCAACAAAAATAAGAAGACAGGTTGCACACGGGACTCTCTTGTGCAGGACGCCCCATATACTGTGTCTTCTTTGTCCCTTAACGGGGAACTTCTCGTGTGTTGTAGGGAAATCGCAGTCGGACTTACGGATGTCTACCCTGCAAATTTCCCCTTCCTCTAAACCTCTTATTATACCATAGCGATTGTCTTTTTTTTCCCGCTAATTACATGGTTCATCATTAATGTCACGATCAGTCGTTTCGTTTCGTTTTGTTTTTAAAGGCTCCAACATGCTTACATGCGTCGGCTTTGGTCACCTTATGGCAGATCATGCTGCTCGATGTATGGCAGGCTTCCCATTCAAAAATGGCTGCACCCCTGTCACATGCAGACTGAACCGTTCCCTTAACACACGAATTATGCCGATCTTTCTGTATATTGCCCAGTGAGGTAATGGCAGACTGTAAAAAAAAAAAGCGTGATTTAAACTAGGCGTATTTGGGGAATGTTGGAAACGACGAGGTAATGGCCGGATGAATGAAGTGTGAGTCACGCCTTCCACTCCTTTGCATGACCTCATGGTGGTACTCCTTTGTGAATCTCTCTCTCTCTCTCTCCGTACAGTTTTCTTACGTGCATTTGTCTTCGTTGTCCTGCACTTCCTTCGGTTCTCCCAGATTTCTGTTCCCACTAAATTCTCAACTTTTCCCCCGTGTTTTCCTCTCGCCTCGTACCCTCCCTCTTGACCTCCCCGCCGTCTTTCTCATTTTTCTTGCTCCATCCTCTCTCTCTCTCTCTCTCTCTCTCTCTCTCTCTCTCTCTCTCTCTCTCTCTCTCTCTCTCTCTCTCTCTCTCTCTCTCTCTCTCTCTCTCTCTCCATTTATCTATCTTTCTCCCTACATATCTGTCTGTTTTTCTCTGTCTATATATTAAGAGATTAATGGTAAAGCATGGTTTTAAGTTGGAATTCTGACTGTTCATAATATTTTAAATTAGAAGAAGAAATAAGATTACCGTATAAGGTGCTCGGTAGGCCCGCACCTTCTTAAGTAAAAGATTAGCTTAATTTTATGAATATTTATTTTTAAGGTCAGAGCAGTTTTCTTCAACGTGTGTTGTGTAGATGATATTTCAGATAATGATATACACGCCATAAAATAAAGGACTGTTTATACTCAAACTCATGAGCCAACTAAGTGCTAGGAATTTAACCTTAATGTAATGAATGCTACCGTCCGAATACGTTTAACTTATGTATTTATAGGGTAAATGTGTAAAAATTTATTTGCATAGCTCCTTATTATTATAAAATTTATTGTCTAGCTATCTATCTATCTGTTTGTCTATTGTATTCTTGCAATTCGGTGACTTTGGTACATGTGTTGCTACTGATGTTAAAGCCGAATCACGTCGTCGGGACCTTCGGGTCTGTGTTGTCTGTGTGTGTATATATATATATATATATATATATATATATATATATATATATATATATATATATATATATACATATATATATATATATATTATCTCTCTCTCTCGTTCGCTCCCCCATTCAGTAGTCTTCTCCTCCGGCATATCATTTTCTCGGCCCCCTCTTTGTCTTCCTCTCCTCTTACCTCATCTTACCCCCTTCACCACTATCACATTCCTACCTTCGTCTTCTCCTCCCCGATCATATTTCCTGCCCTTTCGTCCCTCTCCCTCCCTCCCAACCTCCTCACTCACATTCTCTCTCCTCTTCACAATCTCTCACTCTTCCTTCCTTCTCTCTTCTCTTCCCCTTCCCGTTCTCTCTCTCTCTCTCTCTCGGTCCTTTTTCAGGCCTTGCGTCAGGTTTATATAATATTTTTCTTCCCTCCCTCCCTCCCTCCCTCACACGCACGTTTTTCCTTTAATTTTGCCTCTGCGTTCCTCCTCACTCTCACCTTCGATCCCGTGCTCCTAAATTCCTCCCACACCCTCATTTCCCCCAAACATTTTTCTTTCTCTCATCACCCCATCCACCTACACACACACATTCTTCGCTCCCTCTTAATACCTCCATTCCACTTCATCTCTCTCTCTCTCTCTCTCTCTCTCTCTCTCTCTCTCTCCTTGACATTTCCCTACCTGTCTCTCTTGCTCTCTACTTTTTTAAACTTAAACTTTCCCTCCCATCTCCGCATCACTAGTTCTGTCTTCATTATATCTTCCATATGTCTATTTCCAATCTTTCATTTTCTCCTCTCACTCAATCCCCATTATCACCTCTCCCTCCACGATCCCCTTCTACACTTTTTTTTCCCCCTTCTTTCCCTCCTTCCTACCCTCATCATACCTTCTCTCCGTTATATCAACTCTACGTCCCCCTCTCTCTCCACCCACTCTCCTTTCCTTCGTCTTCCCTCACTTCTCCATCTTTCCCTTCACATCCTCCTCCACCTCCCTCCATTTCTCGTTCAACTCTCCTCCTTCCCTCCCTTATTCCTCCTCTCTCTATACATAATCCTCCACCACTCTTTCTCTTATCCTCTCTCCCACACTACTCTCCCACACTCCTCTTCATGTCCCTTCATGATTCCCTCCTCCCTTCCAATTCCTTCTCGCCTCCCCATCCCTCCCGGTTCCCTTTCTTTCCCTTCCCTTCCTCCCAGGTTCCTCTTTTTCCCTGTCCAGTCCCCCCTCTTTCCTCCTCCCCTTCTCTCCCTGATCCTTCTCATTCCTTCCCGCTCACTATCCTCCCCTGCCTCCCGATTCTCTCTCTTTCCTCTCCGTTCTTCGCCAGTCTCCCTCTTTCCCTCCCCCTCTCTCCTAAATCCCTCTCTTCCCCCTCCCTCCCTTCCTCCCAGTTCTCTCTCTCTGTCTCTTTCCTCCTCCTCCTCCTCCTCTCCCAGTCCCCCTACCCAAACTCTGACTGGAAACTCCACTGCCCGGCCGAGGAGCAGCTTCAGTGTGGGTCACGCGCCCGCCCGGAGAAGGTGTGGTGATGCTTGTTGCTCCTAGAGGCCTGTTTACTCGTGCCCACCTCGCTTCCTTTATTGACATTCCGCTCCTGACTTATGGGGAGCTTGTCTGGAACGAGGGGTGTGGATTTTGGAGGGGCACTTGTCTTTAAATGAAGTATAGTGCGCCGTGCTTGTGGCATTCTTTGCAGTGCTTGCTTGATAAGAAAAGTTGGAAGTTGTGCGTTTGGGAAAATCCTGTTATTTGTGAACAACGGATAATTAAAGTGTTTATGTTTGTGATAAGATGTTTAATGGCCATTGTGGTGAAGTGAGTGTCTATTGCATATTTTCATAGTAAGAATGATTACAAGAATGTGATCTTTAATTTATTATAACCGAATTCCCCTTGGGAGGGAAAAAAGTGTAAAAAATATAGTCACTAATGAGGCGCTGGTAATTACAAGTACGAAGTCTAGATTATGACACCTGCTTTGGAGGATAACGATAATTAAAGTGGTGATAATTAGATAATTAAGTTAATGAGTATAATTATCATGCCTGAAGGCTAGCAATTCCGGCGTAAATATTACAGATAAAGGGGCGTTAAATTCCAACGATCTAGTGTAATTAGAACGGAAAGTAATTTCAAAGTCTTTACTGCCACTGACATAAATAAGTCGTACACGCCATCAGCTATACATTCCAACCTGCAGTTTGTTCTGATAATAATGATCCTAGTAAAAAAATAAAAAATAAAACATAATTTCCATAACTATGAGATATTTGGTAGAAACAACTGCGCCGCCCGAGATTCGATATTCATAAATTTTTTAAATATCGTAACCAATACAGTTTTAACCCCTTTAGTAAGATGTCATTTCTATAAAAATATTCATACCCGGTACTACAAATTGACGTTTTTATTATGATCAGGAGGGACCTACCAAGAGATGGCGTTAGATATAGCTCATTACCCCAATCTCTACGAAAAATCTTCCTAAAACTGACTAAAATCGTTTGGAGATGACCAGACTACGCTACAAAATACGTCATCATACGGAAGTGGTTAATCACCTACATTAATCTAAAGTTTGTTTTCGATTACTGATATTCCTAATGAAATCTAATTCTACATCATTTCTGCTACATTTAGTGCATAAGTAAAGGAAAAAGACATAGATGGTTACGGTGTCTCTATTACCTAAATAAAATGGACTGTCGTAAGCTGGAATGCATAATGAAGTTCCTTGTTCTTGATCAAATCTTAAATCGTGATACAGTTTTAACATTCCTGGTGCCCTGGGATTCACCTGAGCACAGTTGAATCGGCCGAAGCTGCCTAACACATAATGTAAAGAAGGTAATTCGCAGCCAAAGGGTTAACTAGTACTGTCACCTGCATACATGATTTCCAAGGGAGTCTCGGGTAACGGCGTGTTCTGCCACTTCCTGTGTTCAGCTTTATTTCTTTTTGTCCACTAAGCCTTAAAAGCCTTAAGCTTTTCTTTGTATTTTATTTTTCTTTATTAGCGTGCAGTGGAAGTGACTGGCCCTCCCCCTTCCTTGTCTCCTCCTCCCGTCCCCTGGATCAAAGGTTGAGTGGTATTCATAAACTTAAGCTTAACACTTTCAATGCGGTGAACTCTTTTTCATTTTTTTTTTTTTCCTTTTTTCCTTTTGTTACTCATGCCGTCACCAGACGAGGTTATCCTGTTTTGGTGAGAGTTTTCGATATGGAGGGTTTAGATGCAGCCTTCATTGCACCTAACTGCTAGAGAAGTCTAATGTTGAATAACATCGTTTAACAGTAACAAGAACAACAACAAAAAGTCATCGGATTTAGAAATTTAAGCACGGTATATGATCATTTGTTAATACTTTTCTTAACGCATTCTAGTACCAGACGCTTCCCAACCAACTTGAGCGAATAATACCGTAAACATACGGCAAAACAAAACTGTTCATGATCATTTTGAACTACAATAGAGGCACTTTTAATTGTGAAAGATGGTTCACTCCGTGAATCCGGTGACATCTTTTATTTAGTTGGTTCTTCTTAACTCCAGACGATTTTATCAAGCTTTGGAAATAATCTTCGAGAAGAAAGGGTTAGATACGCTCTTCATTAACCCCTTCACTTAGAGGAAGATCTCCAAGATGCATGTAACACCTAGTGTACGTTGGCTTGAACAAAAACTGACAAGACATTCTCGCGCTGAAGGGGTTAAGATGCTTTCTGGATACTTGCCCAGTTGAGAAGTAGTGGAGGCGGGGGAGGAGTGTTAATGATTCAGCCGAGCCTCGCACACCATCAGGCACGAGTATTGGCCAACTGAATTAGTTATGGTTTGCTGCAAAAACACGGAACACTTTCGCTTTGAATGTCATTATGCTTATTAATCATTTATTACTGATAATGTAACTAGTCATACTGTTGCTTTTTAATGTTATCATCACATGACATTCACAGAATTTCTGCGCTCATTTTCACTGATAAAAGATATGGATGTCTTGTGGTGTGTCACAGTTATGTGAAATCTATCTATCTATCTATTGCCAGACGCCTCAATCCCGTTTGGGGTGGCCACAAACAAATCGCCTCCAAGTCGCCCTGTCCCCCGCCATTTCACTACCCTGCTCCCAACTCACACCCCCCTCTCTCATATACCTCTCCACCCCATCCCTCCATCTCATCCTCGGTCTCCCCCTCCCTCTTCCACCCTCCACCTCACTCACATACACTCTCTTCGTCAGTCTTTCACCCTCCATCCTCTCCACATGGCCAAACCACCTCAGTGTGTTCCTCACAACGCTTCCTATCACATCCACATCAACACCACAACGCTCCTTTATATCCTCATTCGTCAGCCTGTCTCTCCACGTGACTCCACAAGCTCCTCTTAAATAACTCATTTCCACTGCTCTCACTCTTGACTTGTGTCCTTCCAACAACGTCCAAGCTTCACTTCCGTACGTTAGAGTTGGTATCACAATACTGTCATGTAGTAACTTTTTTACTTCCATGCTCACTTCCTGTTTCTTATCACTGCTTTCAAGGAACCAGCAACCTTTCTTCCCTGCTGTACCCTTTCAAGCACTTCACCTCAAACCTCCATCCTTACTCATCACACTACCCAAATACTTAAACGTACTCACATTTTCCAATTCCTCACCATCCAACCTCGCTATGCATTCACTGACTTCACCTCTCTCAAAGACCATCACTTTACTCTTCCCTACATTCACCTTTAGGTTCCGTTTCTTACACACTCTCTCAAACTCATCCACCAAGCCTTGCAGCTCCCCTTCATCTTCACTCAACAACACAGTATCATCTGCAAACAACAGTACAGGGAGTTTCCAAACACTATCCTCTCTCACCAGGGCCACTCCAACATCCACTACCCTACCTTGTACCTCTTTTATTACCCCATCCATGTACAGATTGAACAACCATGGAGACATGACACATCCCTGTTTCAAACCAACTTTCAAAGAGAAAAATTCACTTAGTTCACCATCCACACGCACTGCAGCCTTAGCACCATCATACATACTCTTCACAGCATTCAACAACTTCCCATCTACTCCATATATTCTTAACACTTTCCACAATCCTTGTCTATCCACCCTGTCATATGCTTTCTCCAAATCCATGAAAGCCGCATACAACTTCTTTCCCTTCTCTAGAAACTTTTCCACTAAAGATCTAAGAATGAATATCTGATCTACACAACCTCTTCCCTTCCTAAAGCCTCCCTGTTCTTCTCCAACTAATTTCTCTGTTCTTTCTCTAACTCTGTCTATAAGTATCCTACCATACACTTTTCCTATTATACTAAGAAGACAAATGCCCCTATGATTACCACACACTTCTTTTTCCCCTTTTCCTTTGTACAAGGGAATAATTATACCTGACTTCCAATCCTCCGGGACTCTACCTTCCTCCCAGGCCAATCTGCACATCTTCCACATCCATTCTACTACTATCTCTCCCATGCTTCAGCATCTCACCACACACTCCATCAATTCCTGGGGCTTTCCCCGATTTAACTTTCTTCATTGCTTCCACAACCTCTATCCTACTGATTTCTACCTGTCTTCTCACCTCCTCCTTCTCCCAGCCATTCCCCAGCCACTTATACTCGCATTACTTCCATCCTCTACGTTCAACAATTCCTTAAAGTGTTCTCTCCATCTGCTCACTTTTTCTCCCTTCTCCACTAGTAATCTACCATGTTTATCTTTCACTCCCCTGCTAACTTCACTTCCACCCTGTCTTACTCTTTTCACTTCTCTCCAGAACATTTTCTTACAGTCCCTCCACTTTACACTCAAATTCCTTCCAAATTCCTCATCCACTCTCTTCTTACCCTCTCTTACTAATCTTTTCACCTCTCTCTTCCTTTCCACATATAACTCTCTCTTCTGCCTCTCAACTTCTTCCACGCCCCTATTTCTCATCCATTCATTGTATGCTTTCTTCTTTGTGCCACAGCCTGTTTCACCTCTTCAGTCCACCACGCTGTTCCTTGCACCCCTCCGTCTTCTCTTCCTTCCACACACCACATCACATGCTGCACATATTTCTTCTGTAAATATCTTACACACACCTTCCACGTCTCCCATCTGCTCCAATTCATATTTGCCCAATCGTTCCTCCACTTCTCTCTTATACTCTGCCTTTTTCTCATCCTCTTGTAACCTTTCCACTCTCCTTGCAACTACTCCTTCCTCTTGTCTTTCCCTTCTTCTATTCCTCCATCTTACTTGCATCCTAATTCTGGCCACCACCAAGTAGTGGTCAGAAAGGCCACTCCCCCAACCTCTATAAACTCTTGCATCCAATATACATCTTCGCATCCTTTCATCCACACACATAATCAATCATTGCCTTCCTTTCATTCAGTTCACCACCCACCCTTCTCATCACTCGCCATGTATACCTGTGGATCATTTTATGCCTGAAGAGGGTATTGGCTATTACCAACCCCCTCCCAGCACAGATGTCCACTAACGCACTCCCATTCTCATCTATCTCAGCAGGCACACCCCACTCACCAACTATTCCATCCACCTTCACATTACCAACTTTACCATTCATATCACCGATCAAAAACACTTTCTCATTCCTTCCAAACTTTTCCATGCACACTTCCACATTTGTCCAGAACTCTTCTCTCACTCTTCTAGCACGATCTTGCGTTGGCGCATACACACACAATCGCCCACATTTGTATTCCAACTTTCAACTTTACCCACACAATCCTTGACCCAACTGATCCATACTGTCTTATGCTCTTCTTCCATCTTTTACTCACAACTATACACACTCCTTCCTTTGCCCTCTCATTCTCATCTACTCCTGCACATATACCCCATCCATACTCCCATTCTCTCACACTTTCTCCTCTCCATTTGGTTTCAATTATTCCACATACATCCACTTTCGCATCCTCAAGCACCTGGACAATCTCTCTCTCTTTCACCTCATCATTCGCTCCTCTTACATTCCATGTACACATTACCAAGTCCTTTGTCCGGTCCTGGGTCGTCAACGTTTGGTCAGTCCTTGTCCGAGGCTTCTTGTTTGTTTTTTTAGTTAGTTGTTTTCCGGGGAGGGGCACTAACCCTCCGCCAACCCTTTTAGTCGCCTTTTACGACAAGCAGGGATACTGGGGGAGTATTCTTGAAAACCCCCCTATTCATGCCCTTATTAAATAATAAGAGTACTTAAATCTCCGGTCAGAGAGATTCTTGTAACTAAATCATCTTTTATTATGAACTCGGTTTGTTTCGACTAGCAACATGTTTCTCTTCAAGTGAAAAATGTAAGTAATTAAATCTATCCCAGCAATAATTCTCATTTTCCTTTGAATCATCCTGTGATAAATTAAGCTCTTGTGATAAGTTTAATGGATCTGTGTCAGCATTAAACCACAGCGTTAATAGATAGTGATCCACTGGAAAATAATGATCTGATAAGCACGTAGTGTAGCAGGAGTGAGCGAAGTGAATAATATGATCAGTGTACCGTGGCTCTGAAGCTAGCAATAATGGCAGTGTAATCCACCTTGGGAATCTACCTCCTTCATCTCTTCACATCTTCACCATGACGACTCGGGTGGCTGTTGGATCAAGTAAGTGACAAGTTTTAATAACACTTGTTTTTATTCAAAGGCTTATGATTGAACGTAGGTGTTATTCCATTTTTTTTTTTCCAATTCGGAGGTATAGATGATGAGTGACTGGTAGTGTAGCTCTGTTTTGTATCTCGAAAGCACGAATGAAAAGAATGTGGGAGTGGCCCTGCATTTTAATTTCGAAAGCCTGAATATTCATTGAATGGAGGTGTCTATCACATTCACTGAGCACTATGATAATTTGAAAGATCTGCTTTTGTGTTTTTTCTTTCCCTTTTCCTTTGTCTGGAACTCACTCAATTAATAACTGTAAGGAAAATGTTAGGATGGTGATGGTGATGATGATAGTTGGGTAAGTATAGACACCGTTATTGCACTGGGAATCAAGTAAGTGGTAAAATTATATTGTGGTCATGTCAGTATTGGAAATTTAATTCACTTTTATAATAATGTTATTACTGGACCGTAATGAGTTTTGTGGGTATGGGTGATTTTCGCTGGGCTTTCTTAATGATGGTTCTCATGCATCTGTGCTGTCTGTTTTCCAGCTTCTGGCTCCTTTCCGCCCACGCTGTTATGATGGAAACAGAATGATGCTAATGATAATGAGGCTGATGATTACGGAGAAACAAAGTGGGAGATATTATTATTCTGATTACTACTGTGTTTTCTCTCTTTATTTCACTGTTATATTCCGAACGGCTACGTGGTTAAGCATCATTAGGATATGCCATCCGGTGTTAAATATTTTCCCAGCGTATTTCAACAATAGATTTTCTCTGGTATTACTTTCCATTCTAGTACAGAGTCGCTTTGGCGCTGACTGAAGTGATAAATTAGGTGTCATCACATCTTTAATCACAATATATATAACATACGCGTTTTTTTCTCGGTGTACAAGGATATGTACCGGTATATATTTTCCAGTTTGCGACACACGCACCATTTTTCATTTTTGCCTATTATGCAAGCTATATAGTGAATTTTGCTTCGTGTCTTTTATAACAATTTCTTTTGCTGTTCCTTTACTTCTTAACATCTTTAGATCCCGTGCCTTTCCTCTTTCTTTCTTCATTTCAATATTCTTTCCTCTCCTTCCAGTAATTCACCCTCCTTCCCTTTGTTCGTGTCAACTTTTCTACACTGGCATATTTTTCAGACTTATTCCTCCCTTCCCCTCTTTTCTCCCAACCTCATCTTATCCCTCCTCCCCTTCATATTATTCTCATTGTCCATAAACCAAGGCGACCCAGCGGAACTCGTCAAACATCTTTACATCTCCCTTGAAGGCTCCCCATTGTCGTACTTTACACGCAGGCATACCAACCGGAAGGTGTGTGTGTGTGTGTGTGTGTGTGTGTGTGTGTGTGTGTGTGTGTGTGTGTGTGTGTGTGTGTGTGTGTGTGTGTGTGTGTGTGTGTGTGTGTGTGTGTGTGTGTGTGTGTGTGTGTGTGTGTGTGTGTGTGTGTGTGTGTGTGTGTGTGTGTGTGTGTGTGTGTGTGTGTGTGATAAATAAACAACCAATGGCTTATTCATACATACAAGCAGCCAGAGGCTGAAAATATAAACAGAAATGCAATTTATACAATTTAAAATGGAAAATTAATGTACTGAGAAGTAAAAGTATGTGTGAAACGAACTAATTAAAAGTGAAATAGGTAGGACGTAATCAGCTGGTAAATAATTACAAAGATATAAAAGCTAGGTATCAAGAAAGTTAAATATTGTTGGGATGGTGCTGTGTTTATGACTGTCCTTTCTGTCTCTGATGGGTGCCAGTAGGTTGTAGTGACGGGCAGCTCGGTGGGGACGGGGAGCCTCAGAGGGAAGCAGGTGTGGGTCACTGGCTAATTTTTTTCCCGAACTGTTTGAGTTGGTGAGCATGGAGGTCTGCGATAGACAAAAGGTTCGGCTGAGTGAGAGCTTCATTGTAGTCGGTGAAGTTCGACCTGAAGATGATTCTCTTCTGAACTTTTTCGAATGTCCTTCGTTGTGTAATGTTAAGAGATGAGGACCAGACTGGAGGGACGTAGCTCAGCCTGGGAAGAACGAACTAAGTGTACAGACGTGTAAGGTCCTGTGCGGGGACACCTAATTTCCTGAGTGTGCGCATCATGTGTAGTCTGTAGGAAGCAGCAGCGACGGTTGAATGTGTGTGTGTGTGTGTGTGTGTGTGTGTGTGTGTGTGTGTGTGTGTGTGTGTGTGTGTGTGTGTGTGTGTGTGTGTGTGTGTGTGTGTGTGTGTGTGTGTTTCTGCCATCTGGTCACAAGTACGCTCTTCTTTTTTCCGTCATTATGTTGCAAGGACACTTCTATCTTCTTAAAGCTTTCACGTAGCCTAACTGGACTGGTTCTCGCTTTTTATTGTTAACTCTCCGCAAGGCTTATTTCTCTGTTTGTTTCTGCCTTCAAATGGTTAAGCTAGTGTTTTCTGGGTCACAGCACACGCAGTCCATCTAAAGTGCCAATATCCCGGCTACTTAATGGCCTTACAACACTCCAAATCTAATACTCAGCACACCACTTGCAATGAGTACACTTACTAGACCACTGATTTACACAAATCAGTATGATTGTTTCGAATGAAATGAATTTTTCACTTTCTTCATTCCAGACTAGACCTAACACTGCTTAAGTTGTCCTCATACTTTAGGCCACAGTCTATATACGCAATAGCTCTAAGCAGCGCTCACGCACACACACACACACACACACACACACACACACACACACACACACACACACACACAACCATCAGTGCTAAGACTTTTTGTAAACTCATTATTCAGTAACACTTTTGGACAACTATATAAATTAATAAGCAATACATTACTGAAGTCGAAACTGGACTTCCAGCACATTAGCAAAAAAAAAATAAATAAAATAAAAAAAGGAAAGACGAGGAAGAACACTCAGAAACTGCAACACCCGCGCCCAGCAACCAGGATCAGGATCAAATATTTTACTTTACCCCGTGATCTTGACCTTCGACAGATTATTCACAAAACTGATTTAGTTAATTTATGCATAACACTTAACCCTTCAACCAAGTCAGGTTCATATCGATAAATGCTGTTTGAGGAGACTTTGCACAGTTGCCTTAATCTCTGACCTTTCCCTCCATCCCCGACCTTTGACTGAATGTTCTCAAAATGGAATCTTTTTATCCATGTTTTAACCTGCACCTGCCACAAAGATTAGTGCACACTGGATACAAACTGTTCAAGTTCACCTTGTCATGTGACCTATTGTTCTCAAAAAACAAATTTACAACCTCTTGAGCGATCCTCAGATTATCCACCAAGTTTGGTCCAAATAAGATTTTTTTTTTTTTTTAAATCAGTTTCTTGGTCACATACAGACACACGGACGGAACTATGACCTTGCCCTGAGACTCTGACCTTTAACTGATTGTTCCCAGAATCGAATCACTTCGTTCTTGCCTCTCCCTTACCTGTTCCATCAAGAATGCAAATCAGATAAATACCGGTTCTATTTGAGATGACTTTGTCCTTTGACCTTTCATGTGACCGTGACCTTTGACAGATTGTTCTTAAATCTAAATTCTTTAATTCTTGTCTTTTCAACCCATCCACAGAGTTTGGAAAATATGAAATAAAAAATATTTAAGTTAAACTCGACATATGACTTGGACTCCTGACCTACCTTAATAAAAAACAATAGGTCCACTCCTGGGCTGATGCACAACTCTATCGCCAGATGTGGTTAAAAGCGGATGCAAAGAGTCCCAGTTAACATTTTATGACCTTGACTATTGATTGGCTGTCCTCAAAATTGAATCACCTCATTCTTGTCTTATACCCAGTATTTCCTCACAGTGTGGTCAAAATCTGATACGACTGTCGAAACTGATTTTGCTAGGTTTGCGTCTGACCTTACATTTTGAGACTTACTGAGTTCAAACGCAATAGGCCTAGGTTATTCTTGAACCCTACCACCCAATTTGGTAAATACACACACACACACACACACACACACACACACACACACACACACACATGCACGCAAAGAGAGAGAGAGAGAGAGAGAGAGAGAGCATCTTTGACTTTATTTCTGTTCAGTAAAGTACTATTTTTCTCAATTTGGTTAACTGGTTACGGATATAGTTACATCAAACAAGTCAGTGAGAGATATGTTTCTTACTATTGATAATACTAAAATATTTCACGAGAACCGCTACTGAGAGGCCAACTGTGTTCATGGTAAAAGTACACTATTTTCTCATCATTTTAACTGTAATATTTAATCCAAAAATTTCTTCAGCTCACTTAAATTTTATCTATGTACAACGCCTTCAATACATCCTCCCCCCCCCCACCATCTACCACCAGACTTCACAAATATGTCTGTACAAACATAAACACAACATTTATCCAAACAGCAGCCCTCTTAAACTCCTCTAGATATTCATACCACAGAACCTGCCCTTCCCAGAGAAACATGAGTTAATCTTGCTAATCTACAATGTAAACATCGCAATTTTCTGCTTCAGCCTAAACACATAATACAGTTAATTAATAATTAAATCTCCATTCACTGTAATGCAGAGACACACAATACAGCACACTTTCTCACTACGAGGGATACTCTCATTACATACTCGAACTTTACAGTACAAGTAACCACAGCAAATGATCTCAGGGAATGCCCGGCTTAAGCGACCGAACTTTTTCAGTCCACTGAGCGTGGGACAGCAACGGTAACAAGTGTTAACATTAGCATGGTATTCTGCAAACATTAAAGATTAACAAGTCCTACATTACCGTGTGCAATATAACTTAGCAACTGAAAAATTAGTTTTTTTTCTAAACAAAATCTTGTTTTCTAGTGAATGTTTTGACAACTGGATCTTTAATATGTGGGATGATAGCATAAAGAGTAAGTAAACTATTAAGGTCACCTGAGTGTTTCTGTAAGTCAGATTGTAACATTCTTTTTGAAAATATACACCAGTAGGTTTATTATCTGACTTTGATCAAGTGGGAATATTTATTGTTTCATGGCCAATCATGAAAATAACTTGACCAAGTAAACTTCACATTTTTTGATTTTTTAACTTGTCATCAAATTTCCTCATAAATTCATGTATATAATTCATGTTTTCTTTAACGTGTGGTATAAACTGTTTTTTATATAAGTGTATAAAAACGTTTTTCAACATGTCAATTATACTTAAGTATACTTCTCGACATCCAGGGAAAAAATCACCAGCAAATTTTCTCTGGCTTCGATCCTAATTTTACACCGTAAGCGCTGTCACAATTCTGTCTATTGTATTCCGACTTGTCTTCCGTTAGTCGTATATCAAGAGGCATCTTCGAAAATAAAATACCAGTTTTAAGCACACTTCTATTCAGCATCTACGACTATTACTGAAATGTTAAGAAGGAGTAACAATGAAACCAGCTATATATAATCAACTGGCGTTAGCTGTAGTATAATAATAGAGAAGACGCGACCGATATTAACACTCAGGCTACACAAAGTGGTCTTGCGTTGGCTGTAATTAGAAAATAGAGGAAGCACGACTGCGGCAGGGCTAAAGGTCAAGGTAACGGGAGAAGCTCAGTGCCTGCTTTTATTATTTTTTTAAATCAACTTGGAAGCAAGATAACAGATTTAGAAACAACAGAAGGAGAGGGTTAGGGAGGCCCTCGCAGAGCTGAGAACACAGCTTTGACTTTATATCAGATCATGCAAAAATTTCAAACCTGTTGACAGACACAAGCCCTAGAGAAAGGATACAGGAAACTGAGAGCTCAAACATGATACTGACATGATGATGACCGATCCAGATCGTTGAATATTTTATGAAGCACAGCACACGTGGACAATAAATTAAGTCATTTGCAATGCATCCAACATAGGTACAATTAAAAAACGTGATTTCCTTAATGCTGTCACGGTTCTTGCAACTCTTGCATTCTATTCCAGCTAATAGCATGTACTTTATTCGGCTGAGAATAACTCATGATCTTGAGAGCGTAAGGTATCAACTGAACGGGAAACTAATCATAAACATAGTCTCTCCACCTCTGTCTAAACTTTATGAGGTCACCATATAACTAAGACTTGGGAGAGCTTGCTTTTGTAGATGTTAGTGTAATATTATTCTTTCAGTGATCTGATTACCTTATGTTCCCTAGCGTCATTGTCGAGATTCGAGCAACTGAGCTTTTTTTTTTTTTTTTTTTTTTTCCCCCTCTCTAATCATGCTCTCAATTTGCCCATAAGGGATACATCCAAAAATTAAGTCTGATGGACAGTATGATTACGATAACACACGAGTTCACTGTGCTGTGATTTTAGGAAACCGGTCAACTCTATATTATCTGGAAAAAGAAGGAACAAAAGGATGAAAACCTGCAAATTATAGCCCTTATAAACAAATCTGAACAAATTAATTTCAGTTCAGCTGGAGATGCTTGGACACATTACATTTGAACAGTTGAAGGTCTTAGGCTAAAGGAAAGACAGATTGAGACACACTGCACCAGGTATGATCAGTTTTATACATAGGCTAATATACTTGGACGTAATCACATAGTTATTTAGTACTATTAAGCAACTGAAAACAGGACAGTTCATATTTTTAGTACTAGTTGCAGAACTTACCTGCATCACATCGATGAGAGTACCATTAGTTAAGTATTATAATCTGGCTATATATCAAGAATCTAATGAAAAAAAACACTTTACAAAAGAGCTTGAGGAGATTCATTACAATCCTTTCCGTACGAGTGTTACCTCTTAAGCCGGAAAATATTCAGCGGCAGCTCGACGAAGAAAAGAAAGTCATCCTATTGAAATGGGCAGTTAATTAACCTCTCTTAATTCACTGCTGTTGGTAATTTTGGGTGTGTAATTCAGACAATTACTAGACGTTTATATCCAACTGTACAAATCCTAGCAACCAAAGACACACCTCAAGTAAGCTAATGAATACGTTGATACTGTGTACGTAAGAATTTGTTCAGGATTACACGAGACGATTTTGTCCAGTAAAGAAAAATCCTGTTAGACAAGGGTTAAGCAGCTAGACTGGTGGTGGTGTGTGAGGAAGGAAGCACAGTGACGCGGTGTGGCCTCCCCGTCCCCCATCTGGCCTTCACCGTCCTCCTCCCCCCTTCTTTCCCCCCTCCACAGTCATTTGATCCTCCCTCAAGCTGGATCCTCACGTGCTGAACCCTTCCTCCTCACGTACTGAACCCTCTCTCCTGTACTGAACCCTCTCCCCCGTACTGGACCCTCCCTCACATGCTGAACTCAATCCATAATTATATACTGAACCCAACCTCACATACGAAACCCTCCTTCACATCCTGGATCCTCCTTCATTCCTTCACTTCCTGAATCCTCCATCACATGCTTAGCCCTGATATGCTGAACTCCCCTTCCCGTGCTAAACCCTCCATCATGTGCTGAACCCTACCTCACATAGTAAACCCTTCTTCACATGCTGAACCCTCCTTCACTCCTTCACTTCCTAAGCCCTCTATCACGTGCTCGGCCTTCATATGCTGAACCTTCGCTCACCTGATAATCCCTGGCTTACGTGCTGAACCCTTCCTCACTTTCGGTCCACACGTGCCGAATCTTCTATCACTTTTTGTTTTTACTGGCATCCATACACAGTGCATTCAGGGATTTGATTTTCCATTTAATTTTGGCCCTTCTTCATGTTACCCGAGATCCCTTTATTCCTCTTCCTCTGCCCCCCTTTCGGAATACCAAATACCGCCTATACATCCCACATCCCACAAATTCCTCTTATTCATTGCAACTGAAAAGTTTCCTCGCCACAAAATCTCTCACACCAGATCCACTGCACAAATAAGCGTCTCAATACTCGCATGATCCTCTCCCTCAGAACTCCCTCACGCCAGATTCTTTCACATCAAAGTCTTTCAGTCTAGATCCTCTCAGTCCAGATCTTCTCACACTTGATTATGTCACTAGATCTTTTCACGCCACTCTAGTTCCCATAAAAGATCCTCTCACAGCAGATCTTCTCCTACCAGACTCTCTCACCCTAGTCTCTCTCAGAAATGACCCTCTCTCACAAATCCTCTCATCATACCCTCTCACACGACATCCTCCCACACCAGATCCTCTCACAGCATACTCTCTCACACCAGATACTCTAAAACCTAATTCTCTCACACCAAATCCTTTCACACTAGATCCTCACACACTACATCTTTTGACACTAGATCATCTCACACCAGTTCCTTTCACGTCAGATCTTCTCGAATCACATCATTGCACACTTCCTCCCACACCAGATCTTCTTACACCAGATCCTATCGTGCCAGGTTTACTCACATCAGATCCTCTCACACCAGGTTAACTCACATCAGATCCTCATACGAAATCCTCTCACACCAGATCCTCTCGCATAACATTCTCTCACACCATATTTCCTCACACCAGACCCTCTCACACATGATTCTCTCACACAAGATCCTCCCACACATAATACACCAGATCCTCTCACACAACATACACCAGATTCTTTCACACCAAGTCCTCTCACACCAGATCTTTTTACACCTGATTCTCCCACATTAGATATTTTCATGATGTTACTGTCTTCTCAGCCTAGATCCTCTCACACCAGACGTTCTAACTGTTAAATTCCTACATGACGGTATTGTCGCTGCATATACCAGCACACAAAATCCTCCCATACCAGATCTTCTCGTACCAGATCTTTCAGCCGTAATACTTGTCTAGATCCTTCACTCCAGTTCACCTTTTACCAATACCTTATACACCTGACCCTCTAACATTAACTCCTCCCACATATAATTCTCTCACATCGTTTCCTCAACCCAAATCCACTCGCAGCAGATGCTCTTTCACCAGATCCTTTCGCACCAGATCTTTTCACACCGGGTTCTCTCTCACCAGATCATCTCAGCGGCCTGGCACTGACGTCACACCACCCGCTGACTACTTTACACCACCATCAGGGGAGTCTGGTCGCCTGGAATAAAGGGATGTTTTGTGGCGCTGGTATCGGCATCTGGGGCGCGTTGGCTGGCCGTAGCCTTACCCTTACCCTGCTCATTGACAGACCCTTGCACAGCTGCGGTCTATTTTTTTTTTTTTTTTTTTTTTTTTTTTTTTTAACCAATACCCTGTCCCTCCTCACACCTAGTTCAGTTGCGGTCAATAGTTTCTTTACATCACTTGGTACAGACACACAAAAGTCCTTCCGCCTTCTGCCTCATACTCAGTGCTGGATTCATAGATTTTTTAATGAGACGTTGTGGACAAAGGTGCATATTATCATCCACAAATGAATTCTTACAGGCAACTCTGTTCACTATCTCTCAATGAAACGTCTGTGAATCCAGCGATGAAATAGTGGCAAGAGAGGCAAATGAACCCTGCTTTTTTACTGTACCTGTGAAACCTCCCATAAATGTGGTTAGTAGTTCCATTATACCATTTTCATCGTAATTCTATCTTCCATTAATCAATACGTTTGTGATCATTACTTCCTAAGCATTATTAACCCATTCATTCCCTGGACATTGTACAGTTATGGCCATTGCTTTCTTTTTACAGATGTCTTCAGTAGCTTCTTCAACATCATCCTCATCATCTCACTCCCATGACAAAACGAAATGAGATCCAGCAAAATCAGTCAGCATAACACAACCTCTGTTTATTAGCTAACAAACTAGAAAAGTAAAGAAATTATTGACGGGAACGTTACCTATGCATGGTGCCGTGTGAAGATGGGAAGGAAGCGATGTAAGGACTGATCGAAGAACGTCATATCTGGAATTAAAATTAAATCATCAGCGTGAATAATATGGTTAATCTGAAGGGGAGACGTAGTACTCATCATTCTCTCTCTCTCTCTCTCACGCTAGCACGCCCGCGCCCGCCCGCGCGCGCGCACGCACGCACGCTCGCACGCACACGCACACACACACACACACACACACACACACACACACACACACACACACACACACACACACACACACACACACACACACACGTTAATGAAGTGAGTGACTTTTCATAACTTCGGTAGTTCCGGGTGATAGTAAAAGTTATTCTTATACTTAATGAATACGGTACCTTTAGCAGTAACGTGTGCAGGGGGAGGACAAAGTGGCACGACGGCAATCCAATAATGTATGATTAGACTGAGTGAAGCCAGAGAAGTGTTAGTGTGAGAGGTGGGGTGGGATAACTGAATTAAGCCGGGCTAATAATACGGCTTCGCACTGTCTGAGGACCATGTGCGGGGCTCTCTAGTCGTTTTCCTATGGCATTTGCATTTATTTGGCATTGTGATTATTGGTGGTTATTGGATATTTAAATTAACCTTTAACTTGTTCAATGCGATGACGTCTTTTCATCTTGCTCCTACTTTCATATGATTATATTCACGTCGCTAAATAATTATTGAGGACACAATAGTTTTCAGAAACACCTTCACTACTCGGATGATCTCCCACGCTGTATAAAATCGTTTGGTGGCATCAAGAGTAAGGCAAAAATGGCGTTCTTGGACTGACAGAATTAACGGAATTTCCTCTACAAAACTACTTTCTTTGTTTCTGAAGCGTCCCATGTCTCGTTTGTTTATGTCTAGTCTAAATTTCCCCAAGCATTGCCTCAGCCCATTTTCCTCTTCTGTGTGGTGCAAGGTAAGTCCCCCTAAGGTCACTCTCCCTACTCCGCTGCAGATGATTTCCAGTATTTTCATTAGCTTTCAATTCCTTATGGTGGAACAACGTCATTGTTTCCCCCAGAGGTGCTGTTCCTAATCTAAAGTTTCCCATGAATTGTCCCGCCCCTTTCCTCCTGCATGATGTGACGACTTTTCCCCTAACCCAGTGCAGCTGAATATTCACATCATGCTCAATTCATCGGTCTCCTCCTCCCCCCCTTTTGTGTGTGTGGTCTGTTTCTTCCCGTGTGTGTTTCATTTTTCACTCTCTCTTTGTATGTTATGGTTTACGGTCATTTTTAGCACCCCGTGTTGTTAAATTTTCACTTCATCTTCGTTACAACGTAGTACATTATTCCTCCTTGTTTTGTCTCTGGTAAAAATATTCTCTTCGCTTTGTCTCCAGCGTATAGTCCTCTTTCTACAAGGTATGACGTCACTTTTCCTAACCCAGTTTACCTGGATCTTGAATATTATCGTTTACTTTGACTGAATAACCTATGACGGAGAAACATCACCTCCATTCTTCATCATTCTCCCCTGTCTGGTTTATGTTCAATTTCAGTTTTCCCGTGCATTTTCCTCTGTACTGTATGCCATGAGATAGCTTTTCTTATCCCAGAGTAGTTAAATTTTTGCTTCATCCTCACACTCCTATCTCGCCTCGCCGCAGCCCTCTGCTCCCTCATCTCGCCCAACTTTCCCCCCTCTTATTTACATATTCTCCCAGCATGCCTCTCCGCAATTTTCGCATACTTCAGTCAAGTCTTTCGCTCCTCTACTTCACCGCGCTCCACTTTCTCGCCCGGCATATTTTCCTCTTCATTAAACGCGTAAAACCTCCTCTTATCAGGGCCCTTTGGAAAAATTTCTTGCCATCCTTCACTATATCTGACATCATAACTCTGACTTCTCATACCTCATGACCTGTTATCATTATCGTTTAACTCTTCCAGCCGGTTGACATCATTTTGTCCAATTCTTGCTATCACTAAACGATGATCTTGAAGTCACAATAGTTCTCTGGTAATAAGTGAATAAATGCAGGTTGTATCTAACACTTCCAGTTCGAAAAAGTCTACCCTATGTTAAAATAAATTATGAGGATAGAGTAGGAATGAAGTGAAGATAACGTGCTCGTATCGTGACATCATATTTTAATCCCAGCACCACGACTCTTCACAATTCCCCACTGCATCCTCATCTAACGGCATTTATCTGTGTTTACTAGGACAGTGGCATGCGATTCCTTCATTAAAAAGGTCAAATTAGAAGGTATTGATCCCTCGTCTGCGTGTTTGCAAGCTGTTCTTGAAGCCTCCTGGAACACCAACCGGGGGCCTGTCTGATCCACGAAGAATAAACACGAATCTAGGAGCCTCACCTAATACTTTTTCGATATTTAGTAACGTGCCGTAAATACTAGAGACTCCGGAGGTCGGGTATTGTGATCAATTTCCGTTAATGAAGTCTACGTTATTCCAACCCACGTTTAGCTACACACGCACTTGGTCTCTCAGTCTTGGTTTCGTTCTCGGTCTCTGTTTTGGTCCTCCACTTGCTCTCGCAGACCCTGGGTTTTTAAAAAAGGTCTGAGGTTCTATCGTCTCCAACTAGTAATACGGTACATCTTCCTGAAGAGAATCCTCTGGCGCCGATTACGGGCAACTACTGATTATCTTGACTAATATGAGGAGGTGCTGTGAATGCAGGTGTTAACAGCTAGTTGTAGCATGATGGTATTGTGATCCCTACCCTGACGTATGGAAGCGAGGCGTGGACCTTGCAAGAGGGGAACAAGTCAAGAGTGAGAGCAGTGGAAATGAGTTACTTGAGAGGAGCATGTGGAGTGACATGGAGGGACAGGTTGACGAATGAAGAAGTGAAGGAACGTTGTGGGGTAGATGTGGATGTGGTTGAAAAGATTAGGAGAAATACACTGAGGTGGTTTGGACATGTGGAGAGGATGGAGAGTGAAAGACTGACTAAGAGGGTGTATGTGGGTGAGGTGGAGGGAGGGAGAGGGAGGGGTAGACCGAGGATGAGGTGGAGGGATGGAGTTGAGAGGTATATGAGGGAGGGGGTGAGTTGGGGGAGGGGAGTCAAATGGTGGGTGACAGAGTGACTTGGAGGCGTTTTGTCTGCGGCCACCCTTTGCGGGATTAGGGCGTCGGGCTATAGATAGATAGATAGATAGATTTTTCAATTGGTCTAAGGTGATTAAATGAGGAATGGTAAAGGATCCCCGTAACAGGGGGGGGAAAAAAGTACTTAGGGATGTAAAAGTATCTAATCCTTGGGGATTAGAAAAAATAAAACAGTACTTCACGTGTACCCTATGTGATTTTTAAAGGGCGACTAAAAGTATCGGTGGTTCGGGCTGAAGCACCTGCTGTTTTTGTACTGGTGGATAGGTGACTGGCAACCTCGCCACCCAAAACTGGTGTTACAAATAGCATTGTCTCTCTCTTTCTTTTCTAATCTATGCCTCAGTGAGATGAAAGGGCCGTGCTCGGGTTCTCTCCATTTCATGATAATTTGGTAAACAGAGTCAGAATGAAGATGAAGAGAATAAAAGAGTTAATCCTGATAAAATGCATTGTTTTTATGCCACATTTACTTTGGAGGTGTGTGGTTTGTCATGTGTGGAAGGTGGCTAAGTCACTACCGGTACTATCGTGTTTAATGCTGGTGCTTTGAAACTGAAATATACACAGTAAAAAATAATACATGTAGCTATAACTCTAAAGGTGACATGTAGAGGTGTATGGTATGTAGGAGGACTGCTGGGCCTTGATAGCAGGCTGTGAAGCCTATGACCAGAGTCGGACACATAAAAAAAATAAAAAAATAAAAAAAAAGGAGGCAACTGATTTTCCGCACCCATGCGCTGGAAGGCAAAATATTTAGTATTTCAGTTTTTTTTTTTTTTTAATGGTTTTTGTCCTTAACAATGTTCAAATATGATGTAAATAAATAAAAAATAAATAAAAATTGTGTACTCACTCAGTGTACAAGGAACAGGTGTTGATGATGTGAGGAGACGGCTGAGAAGAGGTGAGCTTTGGAACTGCGTAAAACTTTCCTATATGCAAATTATGACTATCCACACACTTTTTACATATTCTTTTCATTATTTCTTTCACTCTGTATTATATTTACAACCATTTTCAAACACTTTCACTAAATTTTGATATTTCAGTAGGTATTATGGGTATTTGTAAATACCGGTATGCAAATCATGGGTACTGTTACAGTATCACATTTCAGGCAGGACATTTTTACAATTTTACACAGATTTCTAATTTCTTTTATTCTTTCTTGTATTTACAGTCTTTTCAAAGAATTCACATTCACTTTCAAAGATATTCACTATACTCAGAACTTGCAGTGGGTAACATTCACAACATACATACTTTTTTATAGCACTGACTGAGATCAAGCTATTCATTTATTTTAAACTGGTTTCTAATGCAATAATTTTATATATGTTATACACACAGCCATTTACAATATGCTACTTTACAGGGTCACAGTTCAGAGTTTTGCACTGGTGTGGAAGTCCTTGAAGCATTCCAAACATACGGCTACCCCACATTCCTTGTACCATGTGCTCACCTTCCTCTTCTGCTTAGGTTTCCTCACACTATGCAGGCACAAGTGTCACAACCTCTGACCCACAGCTAGTGTCCCTGTGGGTGGCAGCTGCTGAATGTAATACGGTAGTATATAATCCTTTGCCTGCAATCGGTCTGTAGCTACTGCCAACCGGAGCCCTGTGGAACTCTTGGTCACAGCAGCACCATATCTGGCCAGCAGCTGCCTAATCACCTTCATTGTAAATAACCTGAGTGATTTTTTGTTAACGACTTTGTTCAGATCAAATGCATCCAGTACTGAGACATCAACTAAATGAATGAAAAGTTTCTTGTACCATTTGACTGAACGGCGTATGCATTCCACTGCTCCAATTTGTGCATCAGATTTGTCTAAAAGTCTCATGTTCTTGGTGTAGTCAACTATGCAATCAGGTTTCATGATACGCTCGTTTGTGCAATGATCAACTTTGCCTGTGTCCACCATGGTGCCGTGATTTATGGTGGAAAGCATACGCACTTCCCTCTTTTCAGTCCATCGCACTGACAGCAGTGGTGCACTCTGCAATAACTGACATATGCCACACCTTTCAAGACCCCCAAACTTGGGCACATGCTTACGGTTACGCCGCACTGTTCCGCATGACCCAGTCCCATGGTTGTGGAGATAATGAGAAAGCATGGAGCTGGTGTTCCAGTTGTCGGTAAAAGTATATGGCCCTTATTGAGATATGGTGCCATCATTTTCTTGACAACTGCCCCTGAGAACCCAAGGGGATCAGTGGCTTGTACATCAACATTACTACCACTACACACTATCATAGGACTATCTAATATTGTACCAGTTTTGCAGTCACAGTGAAAAACAAATTTACTCTGAAACGGTGGCACTTGGAGGGTATGTACTGCTTGAATATGAGTCTTCCTTTGAAAAGCATTAGTGACTCATCAATTACAAGTTTATGATAGGGCTTGAAATATCTCTAAATCTTATCAATCAACTGCTCAATCACAGGACGAATTTTCCAAAGTCAATCCTCATTCACAGGGTTTGCATTGTCTTTGAAATGCAAAAATCTAAGTAACAACTGGTAACAGTCTCTTGTCAGGTACTAAGGGAATATAGAGGTGTATATCAGAGGATCATTATTTCAACAGTCCCTCAATAAATAAGTGGCATTAGCACTGTGAGGGCCATGAATGAGTATAATTCTCTTCCTGTAGTGTTCTGACACCTACGCATCTTTGAATGTGGCAATAAAACTTGTCCCTGCATCCTGTACTGATAATACCTGTTGGTCTCTCAAACAATCCAGTCAATCATAGAATCATCATTAAATAGATGGGAAAAATCTCACTGCTGTCAGCATCAACAATAGCAGCACTGGTAACACCACTGTTACTATCATCAAAGTTATAGTCACAGGAGACATAATTACTACCATCCACCCACGTTACTTGAGGCATCATTCGTCCTGCTCCACCTGCGGTAGGTCTCACACTAGTACCTGTAGAGGCTTCACCAACATCATCGTCACGCTCATCGCCACTTTCATCACTCTCATCTGACACTGGGACAAGGCCATCATTATCTTCTTCTGCTATTTCGTTATCTGAATCACCTGAAAGATCATCAGTACCAGGACTAGCAACAAGAGAAAGTGAATGTTGCCTAGATGTACTTGGGAGGCTCGTGTCCAATGAGCTGGCACCAACAGAGACATGAAATCCATGGAATGTGTCACTGTAACTGTCTTCTGCTGTCACAGGAGGTTATCGTGGTGAAACTCTACCCCTTGATACTACTTTCCTCCTTTTTGATGGTTGAATAACAGAGGTAGGAGGAGGAGAATCGGGATTTTCAGCCTCAGATTCCATTCACCCATATGTAAACAACGTGCTACTGAACGATGGGAAAGCTTGTTCACATACTGCAAACACAATGTTGACAACAAATAACATTTCTAATTCTTTTAGTTTCTAGCTGCTCTGGCATAGATCTGATAAAAAAAATATTACATAAATAATCTAAGTGTGATAAATACATATATCAGAAGATTTCCGTAATATTTTTTTCCATGGAGGATGGGATCGAGTAGTTGCGACATGCTGCAGCTGACTTCACCTCAGAACATGTCGCCCTTTCCCGTATTGTCCGACATATATTTCGTGAGATCAGTGTATGATTGTATTTATTGGCTCCTACAGATTCACAATTTCATGTGTCGTATAATTTTTTTGCGGCATTTCGAAAATTTTATTGTACGTATATACAATATGAACTGCACACATACGAACACTGATACATACGAACACTGGGTCTCATAATTTATGACCTAACCCGTTCACAGTCATAGAAACCCTCATATGTGGATTTCCCGGATGCACCTACCCTGATATGAGGACGCCCGGACTCGAGCAAGAGCATATTTCATAATATTTTATATATATATATATATATATATATATATATATATATATATATATATATATATATATATATATATATATATATATATATATATATAATCAGCAGCAGCCCGTCACATTCCACTGCAAAACTTATCTTTCCCAAACGCTTCCACTTATCCTGGTCTTGTGCTATTTCTTTCCTCTCCTGCACCCTACGATCTCTAACGAATTTTCCGTCGCCATCGTTTGCTTTTTTATTTTTTTGTGCGGTACTCTGTTCCTCTTCGAGTTTTTTTTTTTTTTCCCATCACACCACCTAGTTGCTAGTCCTGCTCTTGGTCTTTTTAATTAGTTCTTATCTATTCTGTTGCTTTCCTTGCTCGTCTATTGTCGTGCCGTCTACAGTACAAGTACGGCTTCCCCACTGCCATTTCTTGTTTTTCATTGCTCCAAACTAATTCTTTCCTATCTCTGAAAGTGATTTCTAGCATCAATCTTTCCATACGTCTTTGGGGACTTCTCAACTTTCCTTCCAGAGGTTCGGTCACCGTCCATGTATCTGAGCAGTAAATAACTACGGGAAGAACACACTGATAGACATTTTGCTTTAAACACACTCCAACACATCTTTGTATGTCTGCTTATTTCAGGTGTAAATGACGGGTTAATTTGCACAACTTAAGTATTCAAATTCATCAACTAATTCTCAAGCTTCATTTTGCATTCTTATTTCCCCAATTTGAACTTGGTCAATAAACATGACTTTCGTCTTTTTCTTATTTCTCATCGGTATCAACCAAAGGTTGTCCCTGATTGAGTCTTCTATCAACTGCTCCAACTGTCCACTGGACTCACTAATGAGAAGGATATCATCTGCGAACGTTAGGTTACTCATTCTTCTCTTAGTTTAATCCCTTTATTTTCCAGTTAAGCTTTCTAATTACTTCAGAACATGCTGTAAGCAATTATGGTGAAATAGTATTATATCTTTGTATTGGAATTTTTCAAGTATGCATATGGAGTTTCATGGGCATTGTTCCACCTCTGTATGTCTCCCAGTATTTTGCTGTATATCTCATCTACACCCTATCTACAGACTTCACTCAATACTGCTGTTGTTTCTAATGAGTCAAAGGCTTTTTCGTGATCAGTGATATACATAAAGGTTTCCTGTACTCATTGGTCCTACCAGTTATTTGATTTATTATATGTAGGTTATGTGGTCGATGGTTGAGTATCCACTTCAAAAGCCTGCCTCTTCCCTAGTCTAATTAATGTACACTAGCACGTCTGAAATTCTATTAGTGATGATCTTTGTGAATAATTTGTCTATAACTGACAGTAGGCTAACTGGTCGGTAGCTATTGAGATCTGTCATGTCTGCTTTCATATATATGAAAAATTATTACTGCTTTTTTCCAGAGTGCTAAGATTTTTCCTTCCCTAATGCATTTCGTAAATGGTTTTTATAATTTTTCGAAGGCAATCTTTCCTGTATCTTTGATCAGATCTACTGTAATACCGTCCTCCTGATGCTCTACCTCTTTTCAAACTTGTCAAAGCTGTTTCGTTTCTTCCATAGTTATGGCTGGAATAACTTAAGATCTTGGGTTTCCTTCGACACGTGGTCAGTCGTCTGGGTTGTACAGATGACTATAAAATTCTTCCAACACTTTAAAAATTTTCTCCCTATTATGTGTTATTTCAACATTTGGTTTCTTTAAATCATACAGCGGACTTTTTCCTATCCCTAGTCTACTCTTTGCTGTCTTTATGCTAGTTCCTGAGATCAAGGCCTCGTTTATTTTCTGCATATTGAATTTCCGTTTTTTTTTTTTTGTTTTTGTTTTTTTTTTTTTTTTGCCTTCGTTAATTTTACTGCTTCTGTTTCATCTCTACTAGATAGTATCCGCACGTTTCTACGCGTCTGAATTAATGTTTCGTTTCGTATGAAAATTTACTGCACTTTTGCTTTACTACTTTCCCTCTTAAGTGCAACTTTTTCAGTATCTTAGTGATTTTTTTTTTTCATTTATTTGATCACCATTGAGGTTTTCTTCATTGTTTAGGATTGAATACCTGTTTTGGATGCTGTTTACTAAACGCTGTTGTTCTTTTACGCTAGTTAGTTAAGAAGCATCGTTCGTACAAAGTTATTCCTTTCTCCTGTAGCTAATTATCAATTCAGATTCAATCAATCTGTGATTGCTACCTACCTTTTACAGTACTGACGAATTGTCAGGTGTTGATAGAGGAAGGGCAAGAGAAGGTGTGGCCTTGTTAGTGGGTCCGGAAGTACAGCAGTGTGTGATTGAATGGAAAGTGTCATCGAGACTGATGTGGGTGAAAACGAAATTTGAACGTGAGTTGTGGGTGTTTGTGAGTGCATATGGGCCTGGTAGTGAAAGGGATGAAGAAGAGAGGGAGTCTTTCTGGAATGATGTTGATGAGTGTCTGCAGAGTTTTGGAGCGAATGTGAATGTGGTAATGATGGGAGATCTGAATGCTAGAGTGGGAAATGTAGCAGTTGAAGGTGTAGTTGGTATGCATGGTGTGCCTGGAAGAAATGAAAATGGGGAACGAATGATAGCGATGTGTGTTGAGCGAGAGATGGTGATTGGAAATACGTTGTTTGAGAAGAAAGTTATTTATAAGTATACATGGGTGAGACAGGAGGGTGGAAGGGTTGTTGATAGAGCTTTGATGGACTATGTGGTTGTGTCTAGGAATGTAATAGGAAGATTGTTGGATGTGAGAGTTCTGAGAGGGGAGGGTGGAGGTATGTTTGACCACTACCTGATGGAGGGAAAGTTAAGAGTAGGTAAGAGATGGGTGAGAGCTAGGAGGGTTAGGTGTGGCAGGGAGGTTTTGAAAGTGAGTGAGTTGGATAAAAGAGAGAAAAAGATGAGTGGAACGCAGTGCAAGATCGGGAAAATGGCAGTGTGGAGGACGAGAGAAGCGGTGCTCTCAACGTGGTATGGCCGTTGGCGCAGTGTGGAGGAGGAATGGCAGTTGTTTACGAGTGCTGTGGTGGGGCATGCAGAAGAGATGTGTGGTGTGAGACGTGTGGGTGGTGGTGTAAGAAAAGGAAGTGAATGGTGGTGCGAGGTGGTAAGTATGGCTCTGGCTGAGAAGAGACGTGCATATGAAGTGTGGCTGCAAAGGAAGGATGAGATGTCATATGAAAGGTATAAGGAAAAGAGGAATAGGGCGAGAAGGGCTGTGTGTGATGCTAAAGTGGCAGCAGATAGGACGTGGGGTAGGCAGTTGACAGAGAATTTTCAACATAATAAGAAAATGTTTTGGAAGGAGGTGAAAAGGGTGCGAAAGGGAGAGTCTGGGAAGGAAGAACGAGTAAAAGCAGGGGATGGAAGGATGTTAACTGAGATGGATGCAGTAAGGAAGAGATGGGCAGAGTATTTTGAAAGATTGTTAAATGTAGAGGAGGAAAGGGTGGCTGAGATTGTGGCGGATGGAAGGGTGCAAGGAATAAATGTGTTGGGAGAGTTGAGTGATTCTTTGATCACGAAGGAGGAAGTGGAGAAGGCTGTAAAGGAAATGAAAACAGGGAAAGCTGCAGGTATGGATGGGTGTGCTGTGGAATGCCTGAAGGGTGGTGGAGTGACTATTGTTGACTGGTTTGTAGGATTGTTGAATGTGTGCTTTGCGAAAGGTATGGTGCCAATTGACTGGGCAAGTGCCTGTGTGGTCCCGTTGTATAAAGGCAAGGGTGATAAGTACGAATGTACTAGCTTTAGGGGTATAAGTCTGTTGAGTGTTGTAGGTAAGGTGTATGGTAGTGTTAATTATGAGAGTTAGAGAGGGTACAGAGGGACTGATTGGTGATGAGCAGTGTGGCTTTAGGAGAGGGAGGGGATGCATGGATCAGGTGTTTGCTGTGAGACAAGTGTGTGAAAAGTATTTAGCGAAAGGCAAGGATGTGTTTTGGGCATTTATGAATTTAGAGAAAGCGTATGACAGAATTGATAGGGAGGCTTTGTGGACTGTTTTAAGTTTGTATGGACTTGATGGTAGGTTATTAAAAGGGGTGAAAAGTTTTTATGTAAATAGTAGAGCGTGTGTAAGAGTGGAAATGCTGTGAGTGATTGGTTTCCCGTGAGAGTGGGGCTGCGACAGGGATGTGTGATGTCGCCTTGGTTGTTTAATATTTACATGGATGGTGTTGTAAGGGAGGTGAATGCAAGAGTTTTAGGTGGAGGTCTGAGTCTGGTGAATGTTGATGGTGGAGAGTGGAATCTGAAGCAGCTGCTGTATGCAGATGATACTGCACTGGTGACTGATTCAGAGGAGAGATTGAGACAGTTGGTAGAGGAGTTTGGAAGGGTGTGTGAAAGGAGGAAATTGAAAGTAAATGAGAATAAGAGTAAAGTGATGAAGTGTACGAGGTTGGTTGATGGTAGGGGGATGAATATAGTTCTGAATGGCGAGTTGCTTGAGGAGGTAGAGCGTTTTAAATATCTAGGGTCACATGTTGCTGTGGATGGAAGAATAGATACAGAAGTGAAGTTTAGAATAAATGAAGTAGGAAAGGTGCTGGGAGAAATGAAAAAAGTGTTTAGATGTCATTCGCTTACAATGGATGTAAAGAGAAGGCTGTATGAGGGTGTTGTGGTACCGACTGCGTTATATGGGGCTGAAGCATGGAATATAGGTGTAGCAGAGAGGAAAAGTTTTAATGTAATGGAGATGAGGTGTCTGAGGAGTATGTATGGAGTGACACGTATGGATCAAGTGCGAAGTGATGAAGTGAGAAGGAGAACTGGAGTTGTTCGGAGATGGCAGGTAGAGTTGGGCAGAGGGTGTTGCGATGGTTTGGGCATATGGAGAGAATGGATAATGAGCGATTGGTAAAAAAGATAACTAGATCTGATGTGAGAGGTGTAAGGCTGAGAGGAAGACCACGAATAGGATGGATGGACAGTGTGAAGAGAGCGCTGGATGCGAGAGGGATGTCTGTTGAGCAAGGAAGAGTGGCAGTGCGTGACAGAAATAAATGGAGAGAAATTGTGAATGAATAAGTGATGACGCAGCCCTGAGGGGATATTCTCCCGCATTTGATCTGATCAGCTAGTCAGGTCAGGTGCAGGTAAGGGGATGGGTCTGTTATGATGTGGCAGGGGTAAACCAGTTCTGCTGTCGGGCCCTGATGCGGATGTCACTGATTGCATTGCGCAGTTGACCCTTGTGCGGTGTGGTGCGGTGAGGATCTGTCCGTTCTCTCCTTTGGGGCTAAGATGCGAATGAATGTGTTTGAATGGATGAGTAAATGGGGAGTGTGTCGTCCTGTCTCGGCTACCTCTCTTTCCTTGGGGGAAGCAGCCTGGGTATATAGATAGACAATATCACTTATGTTTGCAAATATGAAATCAGCCTCAGTTTTTACGCCGTCTGGAGACTTCCAAGGTCATTTTGTACATATTCTGTTCTCAAATAAGGTATTCATGATTTTCAGTGACCGAGTTTCTGCAGATTCTACCAGAGCTTGGTCTTTCATTTCTTGGGCCTACACCATGATTCCCAACTGAAGACTGTAATGCTACCTTTTTTCCTACTTCAACAGTGAGTTCACCCATGATAGCAGTATAGTTGGCCTTTCCTTTGTCAAAAGCTGAACGTACATCTTCAGAGAACTTCAGAGAACAACGTCCTCTACATGTTGGCAAATTCATTAGAACAATCTATCATGGGGGAGGCGGTGGCTCAATCGGTAGAGAGGTGGCCTGCAGTCCTAACGGACCCAGGTTCGAATCCCGGCTGGGGCAGGGAACAGTTTAAGGATTTGAATTTCATTAAATCAGGCTTTACTGATCTACCAGAAGACCCTCCGACATGTCGTAAAAATACCCCCGCTAATACCAATACACCAGTCCTGTATGAGACAGCCCTAGCATGTATTCAATATGGACGGTGGGTGTTAGCGTCGAAGTGGTGACATGCAGAGGTGTATGGTATGTAGGAGGACTGCTGGGCCTTGATAGCAGGCTGTGAAGCCTGTGCCCAGAGTCGGACACATCAAAAAAAATAAATAAATAAATTTACCGTGACAGAAGCTACTCTTTCATTTATGCCAAAAAATTCTATAATTTTCTTCTCAGGATGTTTGTTAACTATGAATTGCTACTATAGTATATTATATCTATCTATCTATCTATATACCCATATATATATATATATATATATATATATATATATATATATATATATATATATATATATATATATATATATACAGTATATATTTATATTTATATTTATATATGGGAGCTCACCATCCACTCACTCGATGTAGTGCTGCTCTCGTGTGACTGCCTTTTCCTCTCATCCTTCTTTCCTTCCGTCCTCTTCTGTTTATCTTTCCTTCATTCTTTCCTCTTCCTTACGCCTTGGGGTGACTTTACACTCCCTCTCCTGTCTTTTTTTTCCTTCATTCTTTCCTCTTCCTTTTGCCTATGGGTGACTCTACACTGAGTGACAAGTCAAATGGTTTCCTGTACACCAGGAAACCATTTACCACGCTGGGTGATAACCATATAACCAGATTATGGCGACTGGTGGTTTAGTGGGTAATTAAGGCGCTCCAGTCGGATTGAGCCTGTGCAGGTTTATATCCAAAGGATGGTTGGAACTTATTGCTCACGCAATGGCACTCAGGGATGAGTGAGGCTGATCAATCTCATATTAAATGTCAGGACCAACTTGCTTAGCCCCGGGCTCCTAAGCTCCTAATGGAGCAACACAGGATCAGATGATGATGATGATAATATTATATATATATACACATACATATCTATATCTATCTATATCTATCTATCTATATATATATAAAACGTCAGCGGTTCAGAACATTTCTATTACTACTTACTTCATAATCACAGTAACTACTGCTGCAAGTTAATAGTAACAGAAAATTAAACTGCGCTCAGAGCGGACCCATTTCCTTCTGAGCCTTGGGTTAATGGCCTCACTAGTCGTTTTAAAGCTTATACGAAATCTGATATCATTAATTACAAGTAACAGTTGCTTCCGGTTAAGAACTCGGTTTCCACTGTTTGTAGCTCTCCTGTATTTTTTTTTTTTTTTTTTTTTAAGAATAAACATTAACTGCTATTAGTATTTTGAAATCATATTTCTTTATTCATTTATCATGAGAACTTCAGATATTTCTCACGCACAACAGCAGCTGTGAGAAGATGGTGGACGGCAGGATAGGGGTATCTTCAATCTGTAGTCCAAAATTAGTCTGGGGCAAAAACAACTTTTAAAAATCAGTAAGCACGTCTGACAGCCTATATAGGGGGAAAAGCTTCAAACAGTTCATTTCTGATTATCTTTGACATTTGAACTGGGCTGTTATGCTTTATACATGGAGTAATAACATGCATGAATGGTCAGACCGGACAAGAGTTTACGTTTGTCTCGGTCATCAGTTAATTATTACCTATGTACCAACAGATTAAAAATATACCTGTGTTAGTATCAAGATCAGGTAAGTCAGCAATCAGCTTTGACAAGTAGTTTGTTAAGCCCTCCATACCCTTGTTTGAATATTTATTAACTATCTTACTTATTAACTATAACTTACAGGACCCCTTCTCTACGTATTTACTAGATACTATCACAAAGTTTGGAAGAACTCCACAATATTTTGAGTACGCTCAAATGGGCCTACCCCTAATTGGCATTTCTGTTCCTTTTTACCCGGACTTTCATTAAATTAAGGTTAAGAGGAATTGGGGAGAACTGTCTATTCATTATTTACACGGTGATATTATACACAGGAGTCTCTATAAATGTTTGAGCTGATAAACAGGAAAAATGAGATAAGTTCAACTGCCGAAAAGGAGAAGCTGCAATAACGTTTTTATGCAAGAATGTATGAGAGTACGGCGAGAGATAACGATGAGTGCGAGAACTTAGACGATATATATGAAGATATTTGAAATGGGATCCGATGTGAATGAGAAAATGTGTAGATTTAGGAGGAGGAGGAAGAAAAGATGAAACAGAAAAGCTTGGAATGAAGACGTTATAGGAGTAGCGAACGAACGAAAAGAAATATAAAAAGATTTGTTATGCCACCAGATGAGATAAAATGTTCAAAAATTATTCTAGACGACTTATGATTGTGGAAGAAAATTTGTCGAGAGTGGGGCACGACTCTGAAAGACTGAAATTCAGGACTGCATGTGCGAAAGAGTAGACCTACTGTATAGTTTTTAACCAGTTCGCTACAGTGCTAAATTTTATGTTCTACTGCTTTTATTACCAGATAATTTCATTCATCTTTCGAGAGACTTTATCAGAAGAGTTAGTTGCAGCTTTCATTATTTCCCTCATACTAGAAGTCTATCCTAACTTGATTAAATGGTTTGGTGTTAGCAAGAAACAAAATTGTCTCCGGACTGAAGGGGTTAAGACGGACACTGCTACCAGAGTATGGGTCTCTGTAATATGGAGTGGTCCAGCGATGGAATGCATGAGACTTTGTACCTCGAAACTTTACCCAGCAATGGTTGACAGATGGCGACAGATAAGTAAGTACAGATTCAACAGGGTAAGAAAAGAGACAGGTTTCTTTAAGTGGCAATTAACCCCTCAGCCAAGCGATGTAATTTTCACAGTACCGTGCTACAACCAGACGGTTTTATTCAGCATGGGTGAGACATGTGGAACTAAGGAAATCAGATATAGTCTTTATTAACCACTACACTAGATTAATGCACTCCTAAGCTAACAAGGCTCGTCTGAAAGAAGCAAGAATATAATGTCACACTCTGGCCTGGGGGATTAAGGAAAAATGTGGCTCAGGAAGTAATAGAGATTCCAGCGTGACAATGTTTTTATTATTATTATTATTATTATTATTATTATTATTATTATCATTATTATTATTATTATTATTATTATTATAAATTAGTTGCTGACAGTGTGAAAAGGTCATAAGTCACGACATAGTTAATAAAAGTTGTATATCTGAGGAACGCACAAGGAATTACTAAGACAGACAGATAGGCAAATGAAAGTAAGGGGACAAAGCATAGTGAAGTCAATGCATGTACTGATGAGGAATGAACAATCAGCAGCAAAAGTTCTATTACTATTACACTGCATCTGCTTCACACACAGGGCATGTCCGTCTCGTTCCCAGACGAATCTTGTCAAAGGGCAACATCTATGTCCACATACACATACCAAGCCTTGCTCACCTTAGGAGAAACAGCCACCAGAGGAAAGCGAGAAGCAGGTCAAGTGAAATATTAAGCGAACCTTTGTCTCTTACCATAATTAGTTCGTTTGATCATATGGAACGCAAGGAAAATGAAAGGTTAACAAAGATCGTGTGCAGAAGCGAAATTTATGGGGTAATGAGAAGACCAGAGATGAGACAAAAGAATAATGAGAAGTGGTATAATTGAGGAAGGGACTTGGAGTGGTAGGAACGCAAGAGAATCCTGGTGATAGGGAAAATGTGAACACAGAATCATTTTGTCAGGGCTACGCTAGGTGAACTTAGGGATTAAAGGTTCAGCAATAATAAACAGATATTCACTGACAGGGCGTTGGAGCCCAGGTAAATAGGTATTTGAACGCTGACAAAAATAGAGAAAAATGCAGCGCTAAGCGGAGAAAGCGAGCGCTGTAATTTGATCGTTTATATTCATGGATGAGCCGAAGTGTTTAGGTCAGGTAATTCTTATGTATCTGCACTGCCTCCCCCCCCCCCAAGGGTTTGTTGAATGTGTATATGTGTGATCATTTAAGTAATAACTTTCCTAAAAGGTATAAGTACCATGCTTTCAGACATGTTTAACTAGTAGCAATGGTCTTTCTAAGGTATGTAGTCAAAAGCAAGTGCGAGTGTTTAGCCCTGTATCATGTTATTGTTAATTACAGGTTTTAATTATGACGAGTGACAATACGAGTGAAGCTTCAGTGCTCTGTATAAAACATTCACGAAATGCGTAGCGAGATCACGCTCTCTATGCAAAATGTGATTCTCTCTCTCTCTCTCTCTCTTTCTCTCAGCCTTCCGAGCTCCTCGCATTTGAAGAGGCTGCTCCATTACCCAGCCTACAGTGAGTGTGAGCTTGAGTATTGGCCCTGGAATTTTATCTGCTCTAGATCTTGGCCTCTGACCTTTTGAACCAAACTGCATTATGTTAATCTTCATCCAGAGTTAAGTGAATGCATCCACACTTTTTAGCCTATGTGCTGAACAACACTTGTACATTATACAACACAAAACGTGCATCACGGCCTTGTGTACTTTGAAACAAATTACTGCACAGCTGCGTAAAAAAAAAAAATGTAATGTAGCTATCACTGACATTTGACAGCATGTCTGTTAAAGCCTACAACCCGAGGATACCTCACTATGTTAGTTCGATTCGCCTGGCGGCATGTATAAATATATATATATATATATATATATATATATATATATATATATATATATATATAGATAGATAGATAGATAGATAGACAGATATAGATAGATAGATATATATAGATAGATAGATAGATATAGATAGATAGATATATAGATAGATAGATAGATAGGTATATAATGATACCGTATTTTGTTGCTGTTTCTGGATGTAAATTACTTAGCTTTAAAAATGTTTTTTTGAACTGAAATTGTATCAGTAGTATACCATCAGGTCGATTAAACAACTCTAAGTGCGAGGCCTCGTAGCCACCTCGCCACTATGGTTCTAAAAGACGTGAGACCATCACAAATAATGCTGCTTCCTTTCGAATAGGCTACCCACACCCCGACACACTGCAATGAGGTGACAGTGAGAATAAGTCAATGCGGCCACGATGATTGACGATTATATGCAATATGACAATTTGTAATATCCCACCGGCTCAATTAAACACACCTAAGAGGCCTCACTCTTAGAGGTGTTTAACTGACCTGATGGTTGGTATATTACAAACTGTTATTCTGGGTAAACTTTTTGATCTATAGAATCTACATAAAGCCGTCAAAACACGCTTAGGCTATTGCAACAATGTAAAAAGAAAAAACGCCACCGTAAGAAGAGGTAAAAGGTAACATGTTGTATTGATGGGTATACACATTGCTTCGTTACAGGAAGACTGAGCAAATTTAAGGTTAAACAAAAGTTGTGGGTAGCAAGAATAAAATAAGATTTCATCATTTTGAAACAATAACGCAGCTTCATTAGATGACTGTTTGTCATTTCATATGCTACCAGAAAAGTTGGAGAAGTATATCTAAACCACTTGAGTAAGGCTACGTCTTATTGTACCGTATTCTTGATACTATCAGGCAATTTTATTCAGCTAAGGAGAGCACCCTATTTACTGAAGGATATATCTAACCCTCCTGACAGAAAAGTCCAAAGTGATTTAAATCGTCTACCGTTAGCAATTAAGTATATGTAAAAGACATCACCGTACTGGAGGGGATAACCTACTTTCAAGATTTCTGAATCACTTCTGTATATTCCATTTCGGTGAGCATGTAGCGATTTACTCCGCATTCTATGGAAGCACGATTTTTTTTTTTTCAGGGTACCACAGACTGACTTTGTTCAGATAATGGAAATACTAGTAGTCATGATGTTCATAAAAATCTTGGTTAACCGCTAGGCTGCTTGGAAATTCCTCAGCTGAAGAGAATGATGTGGAGAACAAAAATACCATACTATATACTTGTAGCGAAAGGATTTTGATCAATGTCTACAGTAATCGGACAAACCAGAGCATCTTGAAGGCATGAAGGTGCACTGTGAGAATGCAGCACCCACGCCCATATATTGATTTGACAACCGAAAATTGGTATTTACCCTGTGACCTTGATCTTGTCCTAATTGCTCTCAAAATCAAATTGCTTCATTCCTATCCCCTCTCACTAACGCTGATCCAAGTTAGATCAAAACTGTTCGAGTTGATCTTGTCATGTGAGCTTCACTTTTGATCTTTCCCTATGACCTCAGCCTTAGATCGATTGTTCCCAACATCAAATATTTGATCCTTCCTCCACTCTCAGTCCTTCCAGAAAGTTTTGTGCAAATCAAATGAAAACCGTTTAAGTTGACCTTGTCATGCGACCTTGATCTTGACCTTTGACCTACTGTTCTGAAAAACAGTAGGTGAACCATTTGGCTGATCCACAACCCACTCACCAAGTTTTGCCCAAACCAAATGAAAGGTGTCTTTGTTATTTTGTTTACATAGTCACACAGGTCGAAGTCTGACGATGCCATTTGACTTCAACATTTGGCTGGGCGTTCTCAAAGTCGAACAGCATCGTTCTTGCATTACCCTCAGCCAATGCACTAAGTTTGGTCTAAATCGGATGAAAATTTTCAACTCACTATGTCAAACTTTTACTCAGCCCTGTGGCCTTGGCTTTTGAATAATCTTTCCTTAAAAAAAAAAAAAAAAAATGTCAGCCCTTTCGCTGATCTTCTACCCCATCAAAACTGGTTCAAAACGTATAAAATCTGTTTGAGCTTTCTTTCACACACACACACACACACACACACACACACACACACACACACACACACACACACACACGTCGAACAAAAGATCATTGTCTCTCGCTTTCCGGGCGTGGGTATAAAAATCTTGTAGTTCAGATTCCACGGAGTGTAAGGATAATAATGTTTATTCAGGTAGCACTATTATTTTCTAAGCTACAGGAAGCAGTTAGAGGTGCACATCTTATCTTCCTCAGTACTGTAAACTCTGCTTTTATTCTTGTTATTACCAGACCGTTTTAATTTTTTACAGGACAGTTCGAACCAAAGGAGTTATAGGTAGCCTTCAGTTACCCTTCTGCTTATAGATGTCCTTATAATTCGACAAAATCGTCTGGCCAATTCAAAAATATAACAGAGAAGTCATTGTACTAAAATGGTCTGGTAGCGAGTCTAGTTTAGCTGACTACACACCACTCGACTTGCTGCGAGAAGTTGAAAGGGAACATATCGACTCTGACAATCATAAATTTTCTCTCGACTGAACAAAATCGTCTGGTGCGACTCTTAACATGCTGCTCTAAACATGTCAGCACTAGAATCGGATAGGAATGAAAATGGGCAAATTAGAGAGATGAAAATGAAGTTGCAGGATGCTGATAGTATTACCAATACCGCCTCGCTCATTGGTCTGTAAACACCATACTAGTATTGCTATGTGGAGAATGGTTAGTAGTGGCATAATAAACGGATGGGAATATATTTAAGCCGATTTGCAAGAATCGTGATTATTGCAGCCGTAAACATGACTGAACGCTTTAAGTCAGAGGAAACCAGATATAGGCCTAGTTTCGACTCACGAGGAACGAAGTCGAATGTACAGTAACAGACGAATTAGAGTGAAATTAGTCTACTACAATAATATACCTAACCCAAGTAAAATTTATCCTGCATAATTTTACACACCATATGAACCTATCTACACTAAAAAAATTAATGGATAATAAGAAAGCTAAACACACTCATCATGACTCAAAAGCTAATACTATTAGTATAAATGAAATATATGAAATTAATGTTGTCGTAAGTTGTAAGTGTTGCCTAGTCTGATAATGATTACGATGATGATACAAAGTTACATTAACGTGTGGTGTTTTACTTACCATACTGCAACATGTGATGACTAGTGCCACTGACAAAGTCGTTCCCTTTTTTGTGATCTGAGTCACTTCAACACCAGTGCCTCTTACACCAAGGCGCAGTGTCCAGCACCACTTCGACACCGTAGCACCTCCTGTAAAGAGAATTACAGGCATCGTGATTAAGTTTCATCATAACAGAACCTGTGACGGTGATATAAATTATGTGTATGTAACTCCACTCGCAGTTGTGATTATTCAAATATAATATGAGTTGTAAAATAGCAAGTGCCAATATATCATTATACACTACGTTCATTATATTACAGAGAATATTATCTTCGCTCCACACTATCAGAATATTCAAAAGTAGGCTATACCTATTATATGTGTGGAGGGGTCAAGGAGGAAGAGAGGTGTACCAACATGATTATCCAGACGCGTCAAAATTTGTGTAGGATTCCTGAAAGTAGTGTGCTGCAGATTTACCATAGTTTTTGAGGGATTGTACCAGTACAAGAAGAAAGGGTCATGTGACAGCTTTTGAAGCCTTTATCTGTTAGGGTTTGTCTCAGCAGAACAAAATCTTATGGTGTTAAAGAGAGAATACAATACCCGTGAACCAACCGCAGCGAAAGGGTTAAGACAAGAGAAACGGTGCCTCATTACGCAGTCAGTATTGGGAAGGAGAGAGGGCTATTGTTCGCGCCTCCTTCCGATACCCCATGGGACGTTAGCAGCGACCCAGGGTACACGCTCGCTCTCCCTGTCTCTCTCGCTCTTGTGCTCTAGTTCTCGCGCTCGTTCCTCAATTGGACAAGGGGCTCCGGGACTAATAGAGACTACTAGGGGCTCCGGGACGACTACATTTGGGCTACTAGGAGGATGTGCAACTAGACTACAAGAAGGACATGCTAGACGACTAGGAAGAGGCGCTACTGGGATAATAGGAGACGATACTATGATTCACGGAGGTATTATTGCGCTACTAGAATGTGGGAGCCTATTGGGCCTTTAGAAGGTAGGTGCTACTCGGATGCTAGGAGGAACTGCTACTGCGCTCCTAGGAGGTACCGGTAGTGGGTTGGTAAAAACATGTGCTACTGGGCTATAGTAATAGATGGTACTGGGCTGTTACGAGGTGTCACTAGGCTGCCAAGAGGTGGTGCTTCGTTATCAAGTGAGGCTCTTTGTGTTACTAGGCTGTGCTACTGAGAGATACTACTGAACCGAAGAAGGTGCTTATGAGCTGCCAACCCTTCTTCAATGTACGGTAGTAGAACTCTCAAAGATATTACTGAAAATGCAGTTGATGCATTACACGTTATATCAGAGTACTGAGATATGCAGCATATGGTACCTACCGGAGTGCTTAACCCGCCAGTCCAGTACTATTTTTACATTTTGGCTATTTACATATAGTTCTACTAGCTTTAAGAACAGGCTATTCGAACTACAGGGGTTAAATATACCTTCAATCATCCTTTCACTACCAGTGTGTTCTCGTAAACTAAAAAGCAAAGTGGGAGCAACAAGAAAATGTACTTGACGTTCTCCAGCTGAAAGGCCTAAATAGGAAAACTGATGAGTTACTGTGTTTCCCAAATTGGATACTGATACTGGGTTCGTAGCTAATGACACACCCATCTAGGTTTCCGTCCGTCTCTCTGGCTGTTTAACTGTTTCTCCGTTTATCTATCTACCTGTGTATACATCGAGCTACCTGAGACCGCATCCCGTGAGGGGTGACGTAGACAAGAGGACTTCCAGGACGTGGCGTGAGGCTTGAGACGGACAAATGAAAGAACAGACAGACAGGCAGGCAGACAAACACATAGATAGATAAATAGTCAGATGGATGGATGGATGGATGAATGGATGGAGGGATAGATGGATGGATGAATGGATGGAGGGATAGATGGATGGAAAGACAGTTAGATGGAAGGATAGATATACTGAGACAGCTAACATGGACCGGGTTAACAACACAAACAAATGTTCCAGTGTTCATCATTTAGAAGGGCACTCCGTCCAGCAACGCACTCCATGTTTGCACTCGTTTACTTCTGGCCGGACTGAATAAACAATATGGGTCCCTCACCATTATCAGCTGTTGTCAGGGTGTTCGTATCATTAATTAGCAGTGACACAGTGTGCTCCGGCCTGATTTATGATGCTGTTTATTCACTCTGTTACAGTTTACAAGTTTACATCATTTTCATAAATATTTGCATATATAAAATGTGAAATAGTTGTACAGTTGAAGGCTCGTAATTATATATATATATATATATATATATATATATATATATATTCTCTCTCTCTCTCTCTCTCTCTCTCTCTCTCTCTCTCTCTCTCTCTCTCTCTCTCTCTATATATATATATATATATATATATATATATATATATGGAGCCTCCGTGGTACAGTGGTAGAGTGTGCGTTTCGTACGCTGATGAGTGCGTGTTCGCCTCACGCCAGAGTTGTAAAAACTTTGGGAAGCGTTCACCAAGCCACATGCTACTTTGGAGGACACAAGGGGTGCTGTGTCGCATACTAGTATGCTTGCACCCGATCAGCTTAAGGTGGGCCGATTACACTTGGTTCACAGCCTACTCAAACATCCAAAGCCACTCCAACACTACAATACACTTACAAGCACTTCTCACCATACATACAATCTCAACCAGACAGCCTAAGCCACCTGGTAGAGATACATTGGCTGTATCGTCCTCACTTCGGTCGGGATAGGCCGGTCCTGCAGTGGACACTCAAACGGCTGATGAGATGAGATGATATTATATATATATATATATATATATATATACCGGTATATATATATATATATATATATATATATATATATATATATATATATATATATATATATATACCGGTATATATATACTGTATATATGTCCACACCAACATTAATTTTTAGTTATAATACACGGGCGAACTAAGCGTTAAGCAGTGCTCTCAAAATTTTCTTGTTTTACGAGTACACAGATGGATTGTCAAATGATCCATTCTACTTTGCAAATTTCACAAACCACTCTGAATCACTGACAGTGATCTAATCCGTGAATTACAACTCACCCATCAGATCATTGGTCATTTTATGTTTTTACTATCACTTATTATTATTATCATCATCATGATTATTATTATTATTTTTAGTAGTACTAGTAGTAGTAGTAATAGTAGTAGTAGTAGTAGTAGTAGTGGCAGTGGTAGTGGTAGTTGTATTAGTATTATCATCACTACTACTACTGCTACTACTGCTGCTGCTACTACTACACTACTACTACTACTACTACTATTAATATTAATATTTACCATTACGGTACTGTGAATGCCTCTCTCGAAAAATCCGATTTCAGTAATGGCGGTTTGGTTGGGTCGAATCTAACGCATAGCATGAAAGATTTAACCTGTTAATAATTTCCTGCTTCTAAGACAGCCAGTGCACACTATGGGCACTATCATAAACAGCATAAGAGTTGGCAGGCGCGGCGGTCCTCTCAGGCTTTGTTTATTTCCTCTTGAGTGTGGTGGTGCCCAAGCGGCGAAGGTTTTGTGGTGGTGGTGGTGGTGGTGGTGGTGGAAATGGTGGTGGTGGTGGTGGTGGGGGTGGTGATAGCCGTGCGTGACGATGGGGGTGCTGCGGAGGGTCGTTGTGGTATTGGGAGAAGAGGAACGGTTGGGGGTTTCTGTGATGGTGGTGGTATCGGTAAAGGAGGGGAGGCTGTGGTACTGTAGTGGTGGTGGTGATCGTGGTGGTGGTGATAGGCGTGCGAGAAGATGGAGTGGATGAGGAGGGTCGTTGTGGTATCGGGAGAAGAGGGACGGCTGGGGGTTGATGTGATGGTGGTGGTATCGGTAAAGGAGAGGCTGTGGTACTGTGGTGGTGGCGGCGATGGTGGTAGGTGACATGGAAGTTGTGGTCATTATAGTGTCAGTAAATGAGGCTGGTTGTAGTTGTGGTTTCAGTGATGATGGTGGTATCAGTAGAGGAGGAAAGGTTGTGGTACGTGACGGAGGGAAGGCTGTGATCATTATAGAGTCGGTAAACGAAGCTGGATGCAGTTATGGTTTCTGCGATGGTAGTGGTACTTGTAGGGAAGGAGAGGTTTTGGTACTATAGTGGTGGTTGTGGTAGGTGATACAGGTTAAATTATGGTCATTATAGTGTCGGGAAATTAGGCTGGTTGTAGTTACGGTGAAGGTGTTAGGTAGTGGACGTGTAAATTTTGGTGTTGGTAAAAGAGGGAAAGTCGTGGTATTGCGGTGATGGTGGTGGTGATTGTAAGCGATAAAGGGGATGTTAGTTGTTGCAGTGCTGGTAAAAGGGTTGTGGTGTGGTTACCGTGGTGGTGGTGGTTGTGAAAAATGTGTTAGAGGTGGTCATAGCTGTGTCAGTAAAAGATAAATGGTAGTAGTAGTAGTAGTTGTTCCCTAGGCAATCTGGCCGAACAGCCCCGAGTCCCTTAGGAAGGCCATGGCCGAGACCGGGCTTTCCCATAGCGCTCTCTAGGAGTGTATGTTGTGTTGTTGGCGTAGGTGATTGTGTGCAATGCAGTCTTCCATAATGTGCTTAATAGTATGGGGTGCTGTGTTGCATCCTGGACAGGCATCAGCGACGGAGTCATCCAGCCTCTTCTGGTAGCTTAAGAGGACTGGATGGTGCCCACATCTCAGCCTGGCCAGGTGGACCCTGTCCTCACGAGGAAGATAGGATTCAGAAGGGTGGATGTCAGGAGGCCGTGCATGCAGCTGTGTGTTGTCTTTAAGTGACTGAATGGAGCGGCGAGTGATCTGAGTGTGGATATGCTTCTGTTATAACTGCTGCTGTTGTAGTGGTGCTCGTATGTGACAGAGGGGATGGAGGTGGAAGGTACTCTTAGTTGAAGAGAGCTGGTTGATGTTAATATGGTGGAGGTGGTGATGATGGTGCGGGGGGGAGGGGAGTGGCTGAGAGGTTAGAGGTGGCCTTTGTGGTGTCGGAAGTCGTGGGCGAAGTTATTAGTAATCATGGCTTTTAGAGAGCTGATGATCGTGATTACAATGGAGGCTGAATCTAGTCGAGACTGAGAATAAATATGGTGCTGGAGGAGCTAATGGTGATGTGATGAGTTTAGAGCTTTTATGGTAGATATGTTTGTGGTGATGCTGAAAAAGCGCTGAGAGCTGAACGAGGTGACTGTGGCGATGATGTTAACCACAGGGACTATGATCGCAATGGTCGGCGGTGTTTGCAGTGGTGGTTGTTGCGGTGGATGGTGGTGGTGCTGTCGTCGTAAATTGGATGGGATCTGGTAATTGGGGAAGAGCGGTACGTAAGCATTGAAGGCAAGACGAATTCCACGTATGATCTTCCTTTTTTTCATCCTTTTTCTTCTCATGTTTAATGTCTCTTTCAATAAGCGTAAGATTCATGTGATCAGCATTTCCTAACCAATTTAGCAGTATCAAACCAAGTGTGCTAATATTTCCACGAAATAATGCACCTTTTCATTCAAACATTCACTTTCTATCCACTGAGCTGCAATTTTTTTACATCCACATGAGATTAATCATACACATTCCCTTTCAAAGACCGTCGAGACGTTCATCTGAAAAAACATAAGCGAATAAGGTAAGTAAAAAATAAAGCGTTTGAAATTTTAACTAGACCTCTCCAGCATTTCCCTGAACACGGCTGGATACAGACGTCTATCGGAGAATCAGAATGGGACTGTAATTCTCCCTCACCATTTGTATCGCTGACGGGTCGAGAATTCTTGCAAATGAGGAGCTTGTTCGTTCGATTCTTCAACACCCACATATATCGTCCATCCTTTAATAAGCCTGGAGCTTATACACCAAGCCAACCTATTCCAGGAGATTAATGAACATAACTGGAGCCAAGAATTTCAAAAGTTTGGGTGATAAGCGAATAGAGGTGTGGTCCAAATTCACTGGACACTGTGCTGATAAATCTGTGTGTGTGTGTGTGTGTGTGTGTGTGTGTGTGTGTGTGTGTGTGTGTGTGTGTGTGTGTGTGTGTGTGTGTGTGTGTGTGTGTGTGTGTGTGTGTGTGTGTGTGTGTGTGTGTGTGTGTGTGTGTGTGTGTGTGTGTGTGTGTGTGTGTGTGTGTGTGTGTGTGTGTGTGTGTGTGTGTGTGTGTGTGTGTGTGTGCTTTTTTTTTCCTGGATCCTACCCACCCTATAGCTGTATATTACATTGAGACTGTTCTTTGTTTTTTCTTTATGCAAGGAAGAAGGAACCTAAGTCAAGGAGCTCGCAAAGTGCTCCCTCAAAAAAGGTAAATAAATAAATAACAGGTAGCCAAGTTCAAGATCCGTTCATTTCGAGATGCCTGTCAACTTCTCTTTCGCTCGAGCGGGATGGCACCTGACAGCAGGAGGTGGCAACTTCATTTTCTCATATTTGGTCGTTCAGTTGTCATGTATATAGCCAGAGTATAATAGTCTACCATTAAGCCTAACAGGTCTGAAACATCTCAACCAGGCCTCGCTCATCACTCTGCTCCAGTGCTTGCCAGTTATAGTTTATAGACAGCACGTGATTCCCCATCAACCACTTCATTCCAGTTTGCTCTGTTCCATTATATGCCTCTCATTCTCCCGGCTGCTCATACCTTTTGCAAAACACACACACACACACACACACACACACACACACACACACATTCTCTCTCTCTCTTATTATATATATATATATATATATATATATATATATATTTATATATATATATATATATATATATATATATTATATAGACATACACCTCTTTCCTCTTTGGCCTCCTCATTCCTCTCACTCCCTCTTCTCCCAGTCTGGATATCTTTCTCACTCTTTCATCACCCATTCTCTCCATATCGATGTCACCTTAAATACATTCGATGTCTATTTCCACACATCTCTCTTACTGTCAACCATGTAACTCCATTTATGATTCGTTGGCACTTCATTTTCAAATACCTTCAATCTTTTCTAATGCCCAACATTAAGGAGCAATGCCTTGTATCCTTACAGCAGATGTGGCACCTTTATATATTCACACACACCCTTCTTTACCTGAAAAGAGACTGATCATTCCTTCCATATGTCTCGTTACCCTAATACTTTCCCTTTCTCCTATCTTATGGATTACTTTAGATCCCTAAGTTCTATGTGCTGTTGTGTCCACCCCAAACACCTCAAGCCATTCTCTTCCTCCAATTCTTCCTCAGTTAAGCTTCATTTCACATCACTGTGTTTTGTCTGTCAGCTACATCTCTTCATTTAGCTCATCACATTCGCCCACAGTTTCCTTCTCTTACAGACAACTATGGCCTCAGACAATAGCTGCTGTACGTTACCTTTTGAGTCTGTGACCAGTACCATATAACCTGCAAACACCTCAGTAACCTGCACCACCACCACGAGCCCATCCAAGATCAGATTAAAGAATCATTGGAGACATCACACGTTCCTGTTCCCATCCCTTATTTATTCTCAGTCCGTTCATCCTCATCTCTCACCACTTGCACACATGCTCTGCACAACTGATGAAACCTGTTCACTGAACTTTTGAGCTTCCCTTCAACCCCATTCATCTGTAACTCATATTGTATGATTTCTCCGGGAGCATACACATTAAAGATATTTCGCTCTCTCTACATACCTTTCACACATGTGCCCAAATGCACACACCTGATTCACTGAGCATTCACACACCCGACCTGTTCCTCTTTCATACATTATTTTGTATGCATTACAACTCTTCCTCTCACCACTCTTCTGCACACAAATGGTATACGCATTAAGCCCTATACATAAAATTTTGCATTCCCATTTAAAACACATACTTTCTTTGCGCGGCACAGTACACAGAATCTGCCAGTGATCAGGTGCAGTACATCACCTAGATTCAAACATACAGTGAGAACTCGAAGTACCGTACTACGCTACGGTATCCTTTCCGTCACCTGCATTCTTAAGGCACTTATTAGTTTTTCACCCACCCCTACTGTTTTCTCGTATTCCAATTTTTGTATTGCTCTACCATATCTTATCCACTGACTCTCCCCCCTACAAGATAAATCTACACCAACCAAGTGCTCTACCACCCCCGCTCTGTATTCATTTGGCTTACAATTAAAAGCTTTCTCGAAATATTCACCCCATTTGTTTTCCACCTCATCGGTGCCGGTTATTACTGTAGCACTTCAGTTAATATATTCACTGATTCACCCAGATATTCTTAAGGTCCTCTCACACTACACCTATTTCCTTCCTGATATATTCCTTGATTTATACTAGCTCCTTTCATTCATTTGCATTGTTCGTGAGTGATAAGGGCAAAACTAAAATCGTGCCCAGACACACGAGATTCTTAACTCACTTCAGTGGACTTCTGTACGTCGGGCAAAACTGTTACATACGCATCGTATATACTAAATTTCACTTCCAATCTGAAAGGAGCATATAAATCTTTGAATCAAATCATGAACATTTTCCTTAAAGTAGGACATAAGGGAGATGTCCACTGGAATCAAAACTTTCATAGGGATTAATGTCCAGCAGCATATTTTTTACCACATGCGATCTATGAACACATGTAGGGAGTGGAACATTAGGAAACAGAGGCAAAACTTTAACGTTAATACATTTTTGTCGTTAAAGATAGCACCCAGGATGTCAGTCTTTACCAAGAGACAATAAGGGACGAAACCATCAGAATATAACAATAAAGAGAATGTTATGCTTTTCTGTTTCATCACAAACGCCTGTTGATTTATACCATTAAAACCATCAAACCATGCTCAATTATCCCTGATCCGCATCTCAGTTCACATGGTAGAAAGTATTTTATTTCTTTAACTGAGACGATTATGTGGACACAGTTATATCACCTTGATATAAACATACTTCATTTAGTAGCCACAAGGTCATTATAATTTCGAAGCCAGCCAGAAGGGAGTTGGCATAAACATTTGTGGCAAAGGAAATAATTATCTGAAATATGTTGCTCAGTTTTAATGAAGGCAGACACAAAACAGTGATCAGAAGTTCCAACTGGAACATATGAAAAGATAAAATTCTAGTCCAAGAGATTCCCTCTTAATACACGAACTATTTTACGTACTTCACTGGATTACAATGATGTAAAATCATCATCATCATCATCATCATCATCATCATCATCATAATAATAATAATAATAAACAATGAAAACTATAATTACAATGGCTGAAAAGATACGCGTAGGCAGGAGGAACAAACATGAAATTCGTTCACGACGAAAGAAGACACTGCATCTGATCTTGCCCCCCAAACATGAAGACATTATGAAGATAAGAGAGTAGTTTTATGAAGAAGCTGGTCACAACCAGACCATACTGAGACATCTATGGCAGCTATTCGAGGCTGGTTAGCAGCAGAAGTATAGTTCCAACAGTTCTCTATGGCGAGCGGTAAAATATACAGCAAAATCAAAAGAAATCCCTTTTCAGGCTCCTGAGCTGTTGCCATGCAAGGAAGAAGGCAGCCGTAAACTGAAAAATATAAGTTTGGATTTTAAAAAATCCGAAACAGGAAGAAACTGTTATACTGACCACAATATTCACAAAATACTCCTGATGACAATTTTGCATTCATAGTAAGACTAACATGAAGCAAAACACTGAAATTATAGCTACCTAATATATACAGTTATACCACGTGCTCAAGGAAAGGTATCACGCCTCAGAACAGGTTTCTTAAAACCAGAAATAAGCAATTAAGAAAATATTTCACAATGGAGACTATTGTACCTCAGAACATAATATATATCGTACGGACTAGATACCACAGGAACTTCATTAATATCCACGGAATAGTTCGCAAGGCTCAATTATTCATCTTTGTCATTTGTAATCTATCACTGAAAACAGAGAACGACACAAAACAGAAAAGTTTATAAAACTCCACTGGAAACACACAGAATGTCGGAAAAAAATTTTACCTGCTGGAGCCGCCTCACCAGGCTAGACTGAAAATAACGACACCCAACTGGCTAAATGGGCGCTGCTGACAGACATGATGACAATGGAACTGTGGCCACCCTTCACCCTATCACCCCGCCCGTCACAGCAAGAGGTTAAAAAAAAAAAAAAAAAAAAAAAAAAAAAAAAAGGTGAAACCATGGTTTCAGTAACTGGACGACGAGCTGTAGCACACTTTTCTTAACTATTTTGTGTGTGCACAATGCACTCATTGACTTGCGTGGTTGTCAATCACATAAAATTGATAATCTGTGATGAAGGGATAATCAAGGCATTTTGTCGGAAGGGGAAGACTGTGCATAATACTGTGGTTACATAAGATGTTGTGATGTAAAGATTGCATCAAAGTCTGAAGGGTCAAGCTGTAGAGATAGTCTGAAAAGCAGATGAACTGCCTGAAAGACAGAATTACTTCGGCAGATTATGAATGTTAGATGGTGGGATGCAGCCTGACTGAAAGTATTATAGAGAACAGCCAGTTCAGATAGTATAGTATAGTACAGTATGGTATTAGTATACTGTAGTGTTAATTTAGTATAGTATAGTATAGTATAGTATAGTTTATAGTATAGTATAGTATAGTATAGTATAGTATAGTTTATAGTATAGTATAGTATAGTATAGTATAGTATAGTACAGTACAGTACAGTACAGTATAGTATAGTATAGTATAGTATAGTATAGTATAGTATAGCATAGTATTGTACAGCAGAGTTAAATAGAGTACAAGCAACCCTATTGGGCCGCCAAGCAGTTACCGTAACCAAATAGAAGCCGTTTCTGGATTAAGCATGGCTTTGCTCGAAACTATTTATGTTTCGACGTTGAAGCAGTTGCTTCGCGGCCCGACAGTTTGCTTCTCCAAACAGTGGGAAAAATTAGGGGTGAAAACACCCCATTAGAAAACTTCAATCGAGATGAAAATGAAACCGACCTATCTGTGACCCAGTTGCAACCATCCTGCAAAGTTTCATCGAAATCCTTTATCCAGTCTCGGTTATGCGCACACACACACACACACACACACACACACACACACACACACACACACACACACACACACACACAACGATTATAGTATACAGGACAGTATAGTATAGTACAGCCTGAAGGACAAAACTACACAGGATAGCAAAAAACAAATTGTATGGTGCATCCTGAAGTGAAGAATTATACAAAATAGTCTGAAGGGCAAGAATAGACTATACCAGTGGTTGTCAGCATTTTCCGGGTCCCGCCCTCCTTAGCCTTGGTCTACATATTCAAGCCACTCCCCCACACCCACGCTTCCTTCCATCAATTGACTCTGAAAACTTATTCTTGTATTATATTGTTATTATTATTGCCACAGGCTCAAGTGGACGTTAGCCCTGATGAATACTTGCTGCATTATCAATTCCTTTGCGATTCAATATTCCTTTTTTCGAAGGATAGGGGGAGAGTTGATGAACATTCATGTTTTAAATGGGGTGTGGTTTATCTTGCAATTTGATACTGATACCTTTTTCTCTTGCAGCGACCATATTATTGGGAGAAAAAAGAAAGCAAGAAGGCGACTCGGTAACAAAGAAGGAAAGAAACCAATTTAATACACGAGTACAAAGAAAAATGTGATTTGAAGGCTGACGCAGAGACATATGTAAATACCGAATATAAATCAATGAGTCACTGGTACAAAGGAAAGTGTGCTTTGAAGGCTGGAGCAGAGACAGGCTATGAATACTGAATATAAATCAATGATTCATCGTGACACACACACACACACACACACACACACATACACACACACACACACATACACACACACACACACATACACACACACACACACACACACACACACACACACACATATATATATATATATATATATATATATATATATATATATATATATATATATATATATATACTTATGTGTGTGTGGCCACGGGGCTTTACGTTATTTCGAGATAAATCATGGCTTTACTTGACAGTACGTTCCAGGGAGGTCCTGTTTCACATCTGCCGTGACCCAAGATTTGTTTTTGGGTCCTAGGCTCTATATACAGTAAATGACCCCGACGACAGATCTGAGGTGTCCGGGTGCCAATGATGAGGTGGGAGAGCATGGAGGTGGAGCTTCTGGGGCAACTACAGGACGAGGATGACAATGATGAGAGGTGGAAGTGCAACTTAGTCGGCGGCTTTGGGGAGACTGCAGATGGCGTCCAGGGCATGATATGTTTTGGAATATCCGTTGATGGCTGATGGCTGAAAAATCTGCCAGCTAGCGACCACTGCTGAAAGAGACGTCAACAGATGTCAGATGGTAAGGTTGTTGTTGGTCTGTGGTGCCGTACCGGGTGAGTGAGTTCCTCTGTTTGGTCCATATAAAAGGGTGTAAGTGTAACAGCCATTGTATAAATTCATACACAGAGAGAGAGAGAGAGAGAGAGAGAGAGAGAGAGAGAGAGAGAGAGAGAGAATATCCATAATCACACGTATTGCTCATGGCCTTTGGTTCCTTCTTCCTCGCATTTAAAAAAAAAAAAAAGTTTATTCAATTTCGAAGATGATACTGTAAGCCTTGCATCATTTCATTCTCATGCGGCATCACACAAAGAACCTAATTTTAAAGAAAGGAAAATCTGTCCTCACATTCGCATGCACCTCAGGACGAGACAAATGACTCACCGGGGAAGAAATGTTTACAAAGGCCACGTTGCCATCTCCACGGGTTTTGTTGAGATGAGGAACGTCTTGAGACACGAGGAAAAAAGTTATATACATTTCAAGATCTCCAGAGGGCCCACTTTTCTTATGCTGAGTCGGCTCCGAGTAGCTTTCTCAGGTCGAGCAGGATGTCTTACTTACTTATGAATATGACAAAAAGAAGAGAGAAAGAAAGAAAGAAAAAAGAAAGGAAAAGAAATTCTGTAGCCAGTGACACCTGCCTGGTTCCTTCTTTTTAACTGTTAAACTGCATACTAAATATATATGTTAATTTGGAAAACGTAATTGAACCAAATCCGTACTGTTAATCTTCTCAGGTCGAAGTCATTTATTTTATGAAATTTATCACTCTTACCCTCTCTAGACAATGTCATACAGTTTGATACACTTCAGGAACTGGAGGAGACAGATACCGCGTTCATTAACTCCTTCACCACCAAGATGTTCTCCTCAGCTGAAAAAAATCGTCTGATAGTACCAACAGTAAACTTAAAAAGACCACCCACCTACAGTAGTCAAAGGATGAATGGTTCTAAGCTGCAGTAATAAAATCTTGTCTTCTTTCAGTGTCTCCATCTCTTAGAAGTGTGAACACGTGCAGTGCTTAGAGTTTTTAAAAATATTTCGTAGTTATGAGAGTAAGAGGTTGCGTACCCAGGTGCGGGGGAGGAAGTGGGAGAGGAGGGGGGGGAGAGGAAGACGAGGTGCGACAGAAGGAAAAGGGGATAGGAGGAGGAGGAGGAGGAGGAGGAGGAGGAGGGGGAGGGGGAGAGGGAGGGGGAGGAGGAGGAGGAGGAAGAGAAGGAGGAGACAGAATGATGCCAGATGAGAGAACAATGAATAACATGGCAGTGTTTTGCAGAGAAAGGGTGATGGACAATGGAAGGAAAAAAAAAAATAATGGACCAAAGAAGGAAAGAAAAAGAGAAGAAAAGGAAAAATCAGACTGACTAAGAAGAGAGAGCGCAGAACAAGAAAACGAAGGTAGCGCAAGAACAGGCTGGGACAAAAGAAGAAGCAGAAAAGTGAACAGAAGTTTGATGAGGGAAAGTGAGGGACAACGGGAGAAGGAAAAATGGAATAACTGGTAAAAAAAAAGAAAAAAAAGTGAAGGACTGGAATGAGAATAATAAAAGGTAAGGCATAACGGAAGAACATATGTGAGGATAGAGAAACAAGAAAATGGGGTCCTAAAAATAAAAACAGAAAGAGAAAAAAGAAGATATTGGAATGGCTAAGACGAGGTGAGTGCATGGTGAAGGAGCATTGTGCGAGCAGAGGAGCTGGGGGTGGGGGGGCATGGAAGGCAATGTGGGGGTGGTGTCAAGGGGGAAAGGAAGAGGTGGGGGGGGGGTGACGGAAAGCCAAAGACCACGGCTTCCTGTGTGTGTGTGTGTGTGTGTGTGTGTGTGTGTGTGTGTGTGTGTTGCTCTCTCTCTCTCAATCCTTCCTCACGTGCTGCAAGGCTCGGTCGATAAGCACACAACGGTGGTAGGGGGTAGGAGAGTGGGGGGAATGCGGTGATGTTGATGGACTCTGAAATGATGATGGTGGTGGAAATGCAGTGTGAGCTGTGGTGATGATAGTCGATTTTGAAGTGTGAATGGTCGTGATAATGGTAGATGTTGCAGTGTGAGTGCTGGTGATGATGGCATATTACCGGTATGTAGAGTGATTGGTGATGATGATGGCAGATGGTGTAGTGTGAGTGATGGTGATGCAGTGTGGGTGGTGATGATGGTAGATGATTTACTGTGAGTGGTGGTGATGATGGTAGATAATGGTGAGTTATGGTGATGACGGAAGATGATGCAGCGTGACTGGTGGTGATGGTGGTAGATGATGCAGTGTCTGATGGCGATGGTAGGAACTGTCTTTTCTTAGGCAGAGAAGTAAGAACTAAAGGCTAAAGCCCACAAAGTCGTTCCCTCAAAGAAGAAACTGAGCAAATAGAGCCAAAATCATGATTAGTTCATTTCAAGAAGACTTGAAACTCCACGTTTAAACTATTCGAATCCATAGACAGAGAGAAATACATAAAGAGGAAGACAGTTCCAGAGAGGATCTGCTATATACATGAATGCATGAGTATTGGTTCAAGTCTTGTTTACCAGAGTTGGACAGAATAGGGGAGAATGTGCTGCCAGACGGGTGCTACGCCCCCGACATAATGATGGAGGGATACAAGCAGAAGGTTCAGAATAGCGGTAACCAATGAAGCAGAGAAAGAAGAGAGATAGAGGTGCAACAGAACGGCGGAGAGACGTTGAAGGACTCAGAAAAAGGAGGGGAGTTACTGAGACGAAAAGCCTTTGACTTCACACTGCTAAGGAGAGCTGTGTGCGGGGAGCCCTTGTTCAGAGTCAATAGTTGGACAGAGGTTAAGAAGGAACATAGTCGGCTTAGCACACCCAATCTCTTGGAAGTGGCGGATTTTGCAAGTCAGGTAATGTAATCTTTCCATGACAGATCCCGAGAGAATGAAATCGCAAGGATATTCAGAGAAGATGAAGAACTGACCTGTTTTGTGTTAAATATCAAAGTATAATTGTGCTGAGGATTTTGGAGGGTCGAAGAATGTAGGAACTGAATTTTGATGCAGTGAAGATGGTGCTGCTGACGGCAGTAGATATTGCAGTGTAAGCGACAGCGATGATGGTAGTTTCTACAGCGTGAGTGGTAGAAATGGTAATTGATGTTGCAAAGGTGATGACATGTTTCAGCGTAATTGGTGCTGATGGTGGAAATTCAATGGGAGTAGTGATGATGATAGTGAGCTGCCGTGTGATTAGCGATGATGGTAGATTTTGCTGAGTGAGTATTGGTGATATCGCTGTTTGTATGGTGGTGGTGGTTGTAGTAACTGTTATAGCGTCAGCAGAGGCAATGAAAATTGTTGAAGTGTGCTTGGTGATGATGGTATGTACTGCTGTGTGACTAATGATATTGCAGTGAATGGTGGTGATGTTGAAGTGTGAGCGGTGGTGATGATGATGGCTGATGTTGCAGTGTGAGTAGTTATAATGGCAGATGATGTAATGTGTGTGTGGTAGTGATGATGGCAGTAGACCTTGTTGTATGAGCAATAATCGTGTTTGCAGTTGCAGATTTAATAGCGATGACGGTTGTAGTTGCAGTGTCAGTTGTGAGATGGAAGTAGATGCGGTGTGAGTTGTGGTGATGGTTGATGTTGCAGTGTAAGCGATGGTGATGGTTGATGTTGCAGTGTAAGCGATGGTGATGGAATTTGCAGTGTGAGTGATGATGATGGAAGTTGTAGTGTGAGCGATGATGATGGAAGCTGTAGTGTGAATGAGGACGATGGAATTTGCAGTGTGAGTGACGATGCTGGATGTTACAATTTGAACGATGATGAAGGAATGTGCAATGTGAACGAGGATAATGGAAGTTGCAGTGTGAGAGTTGATGATGGAAGGCGCAGTGGCGAGAACATAATTATCTACATTCCTCTCTCATTACATATCTATCAGTCCATCTATCTTTAGTCAGACGCCTTAATTCCGTATGGGGTGGCCACAAACAAATCGCCTCCATGTCGCCCTGTCCCCCGCCATTACGCTGCCCTTCCCGCAACTCACACATCCCCTCTCTCATACTTTCCCACAGACAGAATTCCATGTCTCTCGAGCACAAATGAAATTCTCGTGATAAAAGGAGACGAATTAAACCAGAATGAAAATGATATCTCCAGCTCCCAGGATCGGCGCTCACGAATGGCAAATGACGTCACACACACAATCTATCTGAATTTTTGTCATGCGTTTGAATTAATGGCTTTAGTGAAATGGAAAAAAATATACGACTGGTTTTCTAGTCGTAGTCATCGTATTCATTGTGTTTAAGGGCTATTGTGTGTGTGTGTGTGTGTGTGTGTGTGTGTGTGTGTGTGTGTGTGTGTGTGTGTGTGTGTGTGTGTGTGTGTGTGTGTGTGTGTGTGTGTGTGTGTGTGTGTGTGTGTGTGTGTGTGTGTGTTTTAGGAATATCGACAAAACCGAAAAGCTTAGCATATCACCAGTCTCTTAGCATATCATCAATCCTTGAGTTAGGAAATACCTCTCGTAGTGGAAGGATTTGAACATTGTTTATTAAAATTATTTTCCCTAGCCCAATCCAGTACCGTGACTTTTTTTTTTTTTTTTGAAGGGGGGGAGGTGGGGGCGGATTGGGGTGGAGGGTGAAGGGGAGGAGGAGGAGGGGATATCACAGGTAGGTCAGTTTATTTACCGTTGGAGAGACCTCTGGTAATGAAGGAAAACAGGTATCCATGTAATTACTGATTCGGTATGATTAATGTGCAGGTATTTCATCATAAGAGAACAATACATATCACTGGGTCCCGTCTCATAACATTCTATATTTTTTTATATTGATTAATCGGTACATTAATATAAAGACAACTGTGCTGTAATGTACAGTCAACACTCTCCTTGATTTTTTTATTTTGTAATTTTGCATAGCCTGAATTTGGACTGGGAAAATACTGATACTTTTTTTTCCCATAAAACACACACACACACACACACACACACACACACACACACACACACACACTGGAACACAAACACATGCCTTCAAATATGCCATAATATAGAGAAACCACGTGAATCTCTTTATCACACAAAAAACACTCGACTGTTCTAAAAAAAAAAAATGTTCAAGATTATGTTGTAATGTTATCCGACTGGCTCGAAAAATACCAACAAACTCTGTTATTATACTACGAAAGAAAAATTCCTTCACATACTGACCTCAAAAGCTTCCTTGAAAACAAAGCAACAACCTACTCCGTGTTTATTATTGAGATCACTCCCAGCTGCCCTCTTAGGATTTATGAATAGAGGCTTGGCTTTAGTCCTACCCGGGAACCTGGTTTATGTCGGGCGGCAGATCACGAGGCTCGAGTCTATTGTTTATTTATACTGGCTCCGTTGCTTAAGCAAGGTCCCACTTCTCCACAGGCTGAGTTGCGGGGGAACAGGATTGCCAGGTATGGGCGCTAGACTTGTTGAAAGGAGGAGAAAAGGTCTTAACTGACTTCAAGATATACCTAAGAGAGCAATGCAGTACTGAACTTCCTCTGTCATCCATTTGACCATTAATGATGCACGACGAGGCCCTAAATATTATCTCTAAAACTTTAATCTTAGTAATGTCAAATCATCATAATCCATTAACGCTTCTTTTCTGCCTACATACCAGCACCTAACCATAAACAAAAATCTCCAGATGCTCTTCAGATTCAATTTATATGTCAGAGTCCGACCACACAATAATAAACTTACAAGAGGTCATAACCGGCTTTGCGCAACAATATGTCTATCTGTCTATCTATTATTCGACCTCCCTGTCGGTTACCTATTGCCCGATGTTTAATCCTGCGAGGGGTGGTCTTGACAAAATTACGTTTAGCCATTTCTCTTCCTACTCGGTAACCACAGTTCTTTCCAAGACACGCCAACCACCCTCATAAACTCTCCCACTTAATCTCCTCACCTTGTTTTTGGTCCTCCCTCTCTCCTCCCTACTATACCATGCCGCTCTCATACACTTTCTTAGTCAACCGCTCACTTACCGTTCACTTCGTACGGCGAAACCACTATAAATGTTTTATATTTTTCCCACGGCGTCATCGCCTACAGCACATTCTTCACGTGTCGTCACGTGTCAATATCCCTTTTATGTCATTCCTAAGATACTTCTAAATATCTAATTTGTTTCAATAGCTCTCACTCTCGATTTGTGTCCCCCAGGCATAGTTTACAATTCGCCACTGTACGGTGGTGCTGGAAACGATACAACAACTATGCTTTCTTTCCATACGCTCATAATTCTTGTCACTGCCTTCAACGCCACTGCGCTCTTGTTTGCATTACATTCTCCAAATTTTTATTTTCGACAGTCCCAAAACACTTTAATATATTTTTGCATTATCTAATCTCACGGGCCAATTCGTGTCTATATCTCTTTCAAGTCTCGTAACTTTGCTCTTGCCTAAATATACTCTTTAATTACGTCTTTCCCAAAAGTATCACTAAATTCCCGTACCAGGCTCTGTAACTTTCACACCTCTTACGGTATCATCACTGCATTACCTGCAGCAAAAACCATAGACATTTTCCACTCAAGACCTTGTTTCTATAACCCCTCCCCTACTAAGCGTCCTTTCTTGAACTTCACTCATTATTCCATTTACATGAACAGACAATGGAAAATGTTACAGCTATGCTTCAATCCATCAAGCAAACTGAAGCTCACTCAACGCACCATCCACTGCCACAAATGTTTTTGCTGCATCATACTTCTCTTGATAACTTTGAGCAACATAACGTCCACCTCATATACTCCTGGTTCATTCCGCGGTGCGTACAGATCCTTTCTCATATGGCATCCCCAGATCCATTAATGGAATAAGCAACTATCGGTTTACTTCCAGCAACTTCTCTGTTAGACGTTTAAGTGCAAATAATTACCCTCTCAACCTGCCCTGTTCGTTTCACTATAATCATCCTGCAACTACCTTCTCCTTCCCAGTCCATGTTAAACTGTTTATCTTATTATAACAATACTCAACAAGCAGGTACAACTTATGGCTCACATACTTTCTTCTCTCATCATTTACCTTATTGTATCTCAATAACGCATCTATGACTTCCAGTCAAACTTCAGGTACCGGTACTCTCCCTTGTATTTAGATTAGTTTAAACAGCTTGCAGATCCAGTCTACTCGTATTGTTACATCTTCCCTCTTTACAGTATGATTTCTTCACTCATATCAGTAAAACCTGGAGCATTCTTGGTCTCTCTCTCTCTCTCTCTCTCTCTCTCTCTCTCTCTCTCTCTCTCTCTCTCTTTTAACGAACGTACTTCGCCTATAGTGTGATATCTTTCTCCACTCTATCTCAGACTCACTCAGGACTATCCAATCTCAGAGTTGATAGTTCAGCATTCCTTTTGCTTACCACATTCAGCATCTGGTTGAAGTGTTCTCTCCATCTCTCTTATTCTTTACGTCTTCACTAGTATTCTATCATCCATTCCCTTCACTCCTCTGCTGGGTTCATATTTACCTCTAACTTTATTTCTAAAGCAAATATCACTTGCTACTTAACTGTCTGCAAAACTTTTCATATATCTTATCTTTTTGATGTAATTTACCATTCACTTCGCTTCTCTCCATTTAGTGAAATACTTCTCCCACTTCCGTTCTCCTGCATCTTCGTTTACTCTATTTCACAATCATTCCTTGTTTGTTCTAGTCTTTGTTGCCACTGTCGTCATTTGGAGAAAAAGGATGACTGCAGTTGTAAGGCGACCATATTGCTTCTTACAACTGTCGATGGTAAAAACATAATATGAGTACAGACAACAACAAAAAGAAGAGGGATGGAGCAGAGGAAAGTATAAAGTGGAAATTTGGGGGGAAGTGCGGAGGAAAACTTGTTAGAGGGTTGAGAAGCAAAATTTTAGGTACAAAAAGGAAGAAACCGGAGGCGCAGAATGTGAAAGGAATAAATTTGTGGAACGGAGAGAAAAACGAAAAACAAAGGCAAAACCAAGCAAAACAAAGGCGCTAAAAACCTGGCGTAGGCAAAAAAATATGATTTAGTTTACAATAAAGTTGTGAGAATCGCCAGTGGTATATCCATGAAATATTGTAGTTCGTTCCGTTATTGTTGTGATCTTGCTATTTGTGTGTGTGTGTGTGTGTGTGTGTGTGTGTGTGTGTGTGTGTGTGTGTGTGTGTGTGTGTGTGTGTGTTTTACTTTGAACCCTTCATGATGGTGATACATTTTCTTTTTTTAGATAATTTTACTCAACTTAGGAGAGACTTTTGAACCAGAGTTTTTTTAATATATGAGCAGAGGACAGAACAATAACTGAAATACAAAAAAAAAAAAAAAAAAAAAATCCATGAATCAGATAGCTTCCATTCACAAAAAAATCTTTAACAGCTGGACCTGAACTGCTGTGGGTTGAAGTTTAGAAGGAGGCTAATATGAAGAAACGAATTGCAAAGAAAGGCCGCTTGGGAAATAAGCGAATTCTGATTAAGCAAAAGTTCTGCAATATGGCAGTGTGACGGTCAGGTCATGAGGTGTTAGGATATAGCCTTTATTTACCCCTGCACTGCATTATCCTTGCTTCAAGCTGAATAAAATCGTCTGGTGGTTGCATGATTAAAGCAATACGTCATCGGAGTGAAAAGGTGTCATTGGCAACGAGTTTCTTCTTTAATGGTATTGATAAAATGGCAGAGAGAGGACTATGGTGATATTACTATGACGGTCATAGTAGGGAGAAAATGTTATTGTCGCTCAGCAGTGCCATAGCTGTGGAACGGACGACTTTCACTGATCATGTCGTTGCAGGTTTATAGTAGTGGAAGAGATCCGAAATCAATTCTTAATTCATGGAGGGCAGACTCATTACAGTAAAAGCCGAAAATAGCAACCAGTGCCAGTAACTGTTTTTCCTGTTTAATACTAGACTATTCAACGTACCACTGCTGGCTGAAAATCCTTCGTATAAATCCAAGCTAATGTTCCAATATTATACGAAATTTGGGATAACGAGTAAGATTAGGCCTTGTGGATTTATATTTTCACACACACACACACACACACACACACACACACACATAATTCCTTTGACCGAAAAATGGCTTCCTCATGCGGACCACTCACCGAAGCAGTACAGTGAATGGTAAGAAAAGGCTTTGTGTGTGTGTGTGTGTGTGTGTGTGTGTGTGTGTGTGTGTGTGTGTGTGTGTGTGTGTGTGTGTGTGTGTGTGTGTGTGTGTGTGTGTGTGTGTGTGTGTGTGTGTGTGTGTGTGTGTGTGTGTGTGTGTGTGTGTGTGTGTGTGTGTGTGTGTGTGTGTGTGTGTGTGTGTGTGTGTGTGTGTAAAGCAGAGTTACAAGTGGTATATGAATATATAAGTAAAGCGTTACCTGCGAGGCAAGGCACTAAGTAAATGAGTGCGAAACGTGATATTTATGAGAGAGAGAGAGAGAGAGAGAGAGAGAGAGAGAGAGAGAGAGGTATACACACACACACACACACACACACACACACACACACACACACACACACACACACACACAGAGAGAGAGAGATGCACATGAAAGGCTAGAGGGACAGAGGAAACTGCGGTAAGAGAGGCAAACTTGAGAGAGCTTAAAAAATTCCTTTTCATCCTCTGCCGTCTTTGTGCCGTTTCCATCTCTTTTTCTATTCGACCATTATTTACGACTATTCAGGAGGCAATTTTTCAGTCATCTGTTCACAAATGAACTATACAGCCCTGGCTATATTTCAAGGCATATAATTCAAGCTGACGTCCGTTGTTAAATGATTTTTTTTCCTTGTGTCTGCACCATTCACAAATTTCCTCGGTTTCTGTTGCATTCAGAGTCATCGTCGGATATTTCATTGCTATGTTATATTTTATGACTATATTCTTTCCTAATTGTGCAATTGTTCTGACTGTTAACACAGCTCAATTTCAGTTTTCTTTGTAAGGCTGATGCCTTTTCAGAATTTCTCTTTACCTTGCCATTTTCTTCAGAATGTGTCGTTGTACTGCCTCTTACCTTGTCATTTCCGAACCTAATATTGAGCATCGCTTTGTTCCAAGAATTTTTTGCCTAATGAAGTTTTAATTCGTCTCAATCTTGAGCTCCGTTTCCCTCTTCCCTTTCTATCCCATCCGGGCCACCCAAACATATTTTGCCACATTAGGGGTGTAGAAGCCCGTGGCAAGACTACTCACTGCCGACATTAAAGACAAGCGTGACAATCCTCACTAACCTCTGAGCGGAATTATGTGAACAATAAACCATTTATCGGATGTAAACCCTTCCGGATCTCATCCATCTGGAGCGCCTTAACCCACAGGACCACCAAACATCCTTTGGTTTTGTGGTTGCCTCCCAACGTAGTAAATTGCTTCCTGGGTTACAGGAAACAATTTGGCTTGTAGCTAAAAACAGAGCCACCTGAAGGCGGCTTTCATTTCTTTCACCCTTTCCTCACAGGTTCACGCAATGCCTTCTTTTCTCTTCGAAATTCTATCCCGTCAAAAATGGTCTCTATCCTTTTCCCACGCATATAATCCCTCCCTGTAGATTCTGCCAACACCAACCCTGCCTCGCCCTCTGTCCCGTCTTATCTCCCCTCCCTTACGCTAAGTTTCGTCCGAGCACTTGATCTTGTTCAAACTTTGTGAGTCAGCCTCACTCTCCCGCGCCCTCGCTGCCTCCCCTTTCCATAACAGTACAGATACCCCGACGCCTTTCACGGCCCTTCTCATCCTCTTCGTCTTTACTCGGCCTCCTTTACAGCACCTTCGCAACCCTTTCAGTCGCCAGAATGAAGATGTTATCGAAAGTACGAGCAGAGGTACTCTTTTCCCCACTCCACATCTTATGCGAGGGGTAAGCACGGCATGGCTTTTTTTTTTTTTTTTTTTTTTTCCAGGAGGAGGAGGAGGAGGAGGAGAAGTGGTTCTAAGACAAACCTTTGCCGTAGCAACAGGGACCGTCATGAAAAGCGGTCAGGGCTAACAATTTTTTTTATTATCAGTCGGAGGAGTTACAGAAAATTTTTACAGTTAACTATGATGTTATTAATTTTTCCCACCCTGGTTTCATAGTCTCCTGCTGTGGTGCGCAGCTGCAGTTTTGTTATGCTTGTTCTGTCAACTTGTCGGAAGTCACGACCACACCATTTTCTTTCTCTTTTTTTCTTTCTTCTAAATGCTTATCATTCAAGATAACCATCAGCTTCAGCTCGTGGATGAATGATCACTGATCTGAATTCACAAACACACACACACACACACACACACACACACACACACACACACACACACACGAGCGCACAGAGAGAGAGAGAGAGAGAGAGAGAGAGAGAGAGAGAGAGAGAGAGAGAAGGGGGGAGGAGGGTACTGTGCAATGAGAATAGGTACAGCAGAGACAAACGACTCCTATATCCCATTGGATCCCAGAGTTGCTGGGAGAGGCATTGTTCCGGGAGGGTCCTAAGCGTACTGCCCTCCGCCTATCGGCTCATAGTCGCGAAGCTCATAGGTCCCCACCCAGGGGTTCCCTACTTTATTAGGGTTTGGAAATTCCCAGTTCTGTCCAATCCTGTGGACACTGGGCTCCAATGGGATATTGTTAGAACAGCCTACACTAAATTTAGACAATCAGTTAGTTGCTTTAAAAATTACAGTGTTGTGAGTTCTAGACAAATATTTACATAAATATCATTAACAATTTCATGTATACCAGAATGGAACCGATTTCTTGCATTACTCTTGAAATATAGTCTACTGTAACCAGACCTTTTGAATAATCGACTACTCCAACTGGCATCTGATGAAGGCCCGTGAATAAAAACAGGTGTTTGTGTATTTCAGTCCGTTTCTCTGATTGCAGATTATTAAAATACCCAAAGTCGTCCCTCATGCCCCGTTTCCTTTCCATTTTTCTCATGGTACGCTCCTCAAGTTTGTTTTGGGGTAACTCTGCAATATTACCTGGCGTCACTTTCATGTCTTTCCAGTGCGTTACCCCTCCCCCCACCTCTCTCTCTCTCTTAACCCCCTGCCACCCCATTCCCGTGTTCCCTGTTTTTGTCCCCAAGTACAAAAGCCGCGTTAAAGTTCTCTCCCACGCCCTGCCAAGTCTAATGTTCTCACTCCCACACTTCACCAGTCTATTTTGTTCTGCATTCCTCCTTTCGTTCTCCATCTGCGTTTAAGTGCCTGTCCCTCTTATTCACTCTTGCAAAGTCCTACACGTCGAGTTTTTCTTATTATCATTATTCCGTTCGCGTAGTCTTTTCAAGGTCCAACTTATTAGGAAGAAAAAAAAAAAATCAAAATTGCCTTGGTAGATTCGGTTTTACTGCTTAACCCTCTAATGGCGATAGAAATCGTTTGCATTATTACTACGCCATATAATTTCCTTCATAGGCCTTTCGTTGCTTGCTACTGCCAAATGATATAATTTACTCGTAGCTCAAGAATGACTGGTGTAGATTTTTTTTTCGTTTTATTGCCATTATATCCTGAGGGATGACATTTACACTTCAAATTAACGGCTCTCCAATTTGATTATTGATAATTTTAAAAACTAGATCTCTGCAACTAGGACAGTCATTAGTCTCCACCTACTGTATCTTACAGTGACCTTGACCCTATCTGGGGAGATACGGATTTTTAAAAATAAAACGAAATAAACCCTCAGGAATCGGTCAGCCAAGTCTCATTTTCAGATACTTGCTCATGTCCCGTTAAAATTTCGATTAGACCTGACCACCTTATCTCGTTCACACATAATACTGATATGACTCTTTCTGCCACTGCACGGAAAGGATTTTTTTCTCTCTCTCTCTCAGCAGTGGTCCATGCCAGGACACATAACCTGGACCCTTCAGATTTTTTCCGCAGCCTCCGGTTCTCGTGGAATCGTCGCGAGACTCTGTGGCCGAAAATGATCATAATCATTACCTTTTGTTAGCTTAACAGTATAGCTGTATGCACATCATCCATTAGTGTTTAAGACTTGGACAAGAATAATGGACACAAATATATTTATACACACGTAGGCTGCATACATACAGAATTTCTTCTATTGTTTGTACCTAGAGATAGACAGTTAGATACAGAGAGAGAGAGAGAGAGAGAGAGAGAGAGAGAGAGAGAGAGAGAGAGAGAGAGAGAGAGGTTCCACTCGGCTTCGTTCGCAGGCAAAGCTACAAAAAGTAAGGTCAGGTCAGAATTTGACAGTAAGGCTTAATAGCAGTCTGTGTTACTTGGTTCAAAATTTCATCTGGCTAAGTTAGGTCCAGCGGTTGTTGTTGCTAAAAAAAAACCAGTCTGTCTGGCCGAGTAGACCCAACATCCACATGCATGCAACAACTGCTCCTGCAAGGTCGTCCCGAACAGTGAACCGATGTTCCCTTGAGGTTGACAATGCCTGGCTACAGCGAAGCGCGGGAAAAAGTGTGGAGTTGTTCATGGGTGGATTCCGTATTTGTGTCTCTCCACCCAGTTAACAGGGGCACCAAAGAAGGCTCCACTTCACCCCGTGATTTGGTTACGTGATTACCGCCCAGCGTCGTAAATGGTTCCCTGGGTTACTGGAAACCGTTAGACATGTCACTCAGTGTACAGTCACCTTAAGTGGAAATAATAATAATAAAAAGGTACAGAATGGAAAGGATAAAATAGGAAGCGAGGAGGGCTGACAGTTTTACCAAGAGCTCTGCATAGCACGTGAGACATGCTGGTATATTTTTTGTATTTCAGTATTTTAGACCATGAAGGTTAAAGTTGCCCTTTTAGTAGGGTATGTTTTCTCCACTCCGGATTTTTTTTTGGTAAATGTTATTTCACTGACACCAAACTGTTCTTTACTGTTCTTATATATATATATATATATATATATATATATATATATATATATATATATATATATATATATATATATATATATATGGTAAAATGAAATCCATAGCAAACAGACTGTGAGAATAAAAATGAAATTCCAAGAAAACTGACTGACAGTATTCCTGATCTCTTTGCGAATACTTTACAAGATTTTGATCCAGGGTACAAGGTGCTAACATAACTGAACAAATCATTTGGTGAAACTCAAAACAGAACACTGAATGAGTTCACACCCCTCCGCCTTTGTTCAGACACCCTGGATGCAATACTTAAGAGTCTGTGCAATCTATATCCATTGTACATTTTCACACAAAAAATGAAGTAAGAGACCTTTAACAGGTGTTTCATACTATTTTTTGGAGGAATTACTCATAGATAGTTTTTAAACTGCAGATGGTGAAGACATGACCTACTATAATGGAGATTCTCACTGTTCCTGTACTACAGCAACAGTATGAAACTGTTTGGCCAAGATAAGGGTAGTATTAGCAGTTTTCTTATTTAATCATGCCAAACAGCCTAAATGCAATACTTTGAATCATCAGGGTAAAAATGGCGAAGAGCATTAGCCGACCTAATAACATTTCCTGCAGATCTAATATTCAATGGTAAATATACCGGTACTGAGAGTAGCCTGAGAGGGCATGTAACGAGATCGATGAACGAAAATAAAAAGTTAGAGCTAGGAAGGAAAATGCATACGAAATTCTCTTAAAACATCAACCTATTTTGTAAACTAGTGAGAAAATATAAGGATGATTATGGGAAAGTGGATAATTATGAGACAAAAATGGAAAACTGATAGACACCAAAGAGAAATAAACTATAGATGGATATATTATAAGTTCTATCTATCTATTGCCAGACGCCTCCATTCCGTAAGGGGTTGCAACAAATAGCCTCCATGTAGCCCTGTTTCCCCGACATTTCACTGTCCTCCCCTCAGCTCATACTCCCCTCTCTCTTATACCTCTCAGCTCCATCCCTCCATCTCATCCTCGGCCTCCCCCTCCCTCTCCACCTCACTCACATACACTGTACTCTAGTCTCTCGCTCTCCATCCTCTCCACATGGCCAAACCACCTCAGTGTATCTCACAAAACACTTTCTATCACATTCACATCCACACAATGGTCCTTCACTTCCTCATTTGTCAGTTTGTCTCTCAGTGTAACTCTATATGCTCCTCTCAATTAACTCATTTCCACTGCTCTCACTCTTGACTTGTGTCCTTCCAACAAGGTCCAAGCTTCACTTCCATACGTTAGAGTTGGTATCACAATACTATCATGCAGCGATTTTTTTCTTCTTCCATGCTCAGTTCCCTGTTTCTTATCACTCCTTCCAAAGAACCGGCAACCTTTCTTCCTTGTTGCACCCTTTCAAGCACTTCATCCTCAAAACTCCCATCCATACTCATCACACTACCCAAGTACTTAAATGCATTCACATTTTCCATTTCTTCAACATCCAACCTCACTGTACATTCAGTGACTTCATTTCTCTCGAAGACCATGACATTACTCTTCCCTACATTCATCTTTAGATTCCATTTCATACACACACTCCCAAACTCATTCACTAAGCCTTGCAGTTCCCCCTTCGTTTCTACTACAACACAATATCATCTGCAAACAACACCACAGGAAGTTTCCAAAGGCTGCCCTCTCTCATTAGTGCCGCTCCAACATCTACTGCCTTACCTTTTACCCTCTTTCATAACCCAGTCCATATACAGACAGAACAACCATTGACACATGACACATCCCTGTCTCGATTAAATATTCAGATGGAAGAATTAACCTATTTCACTAACCACACCCACTGCAGCCTTAGCACCCTTGTAAATACTCATCATAGCATTCAACAACTTCCCATTTACTCCATGTATTCTTCTTTCTACATTCCTTGTCTATGCACTCTGTCATTCGCTTTTTCCAAACCCACGGAGGCCGTATACAACATTTTTCCCATCTCTAGAAACTTTTCCAATAACGACCTAACGATGAATATCTGATCTACACAAACTCTTCCCTTCCTAAAACCTCCCTGTTCTTCTCTAACTATTTCCGCTGTTATTTCCCTAACTCTGTCGATAAGTACCCTACCATATACTTTTCCTATTACACTAAGAAGACAAATGCCCCTATGATTACAACTTACTTCTTTTTCCCCCTTTTCCTTTGTACAGGGGAATAATTATATCTGACTTCCAATCCTCCGGGACTCTACCTTCCTCCCACGCCAATCTACACACCTTCCATAATCATTCTACTACTATCTTTTCCCCATGCTTCAGTATTTCACCGCACACGCCATCAATTCCTGGGGCTTTCCCCATTTTTACTCTCTTCATTGCTTCCACTTCTTCCATCCTGCTGATCTCTTCCTCCCTTCTCACCTCCCTCCTTCTCCCAGCCATTCCCCAGCCACTTATACTCGCATTACTTTCATTCTCTATGTTTAACAGTTCCTAAAAGTGTTCTTTCCGTCTGTTCACTTTTTCTCCTTTCTCCACTATCAATCATCCATTTTTATCTTCATTCCCCCACTAACTTCTCTTATCACCATGTATGACCTTCTTTACCTCCTTCCAGAACATTTCCTTACATTCCCTCCACTTTACACTCAAATTCCTTCCAAATTCCTCATCCACTCACTTCTTACTCTCTCTTACTGATATTTTCACCTCTCTCTTTCTCTCTACATATAACTCTCTTCCGTCTCGCAACTTCCTCCATGCCTCTGCTTTCCATCCACTCACTATATGCTTTCTTCTTTTACTCCACAGCTTGTCTCACTTCTAAATTCCACAGTGCTGTTCCTTGCACCTCCTTACGTCTTCTCATCACTCCACACACCACTTCACATGCTGCACAGATTTCATCTGTGAATATCTTGCACACACCTTTCACCTCCCCCATCTGCTCCAAATCTTATTAATCCAATCACTCGATTATAAGATGATAAGTATATAAAGGAGAGGAGATAAAGTAACTAAGGTTGAACTTGATGCTGCAGGAAGGAGTGTAGTGTCTGAAAATGTACCAAGGGCAGACGTGAAGAATGTTTTAAAACAGTTAAAAAATGTGAAGGAATAGGTGTTGAAGAGATATGCTCAGAAATAACAAGTGGAGCGGAGAGACTTCAGCGAAATGTTGGGGGAAATTGTGTCGAAAATCTTTGAGTGCAGTTACACAGTGGAGGACAAAAATTCATCGAATATCTCGTTCTGCTTCTCAGTTTCTTCTGGCGGCTAGCCCATACATGATTCTCTTTGATAAGGTGCGTCAGGGAGAAAACTGACGAACATATCTTACTGCGAAGCGGACGTCGTGGAATATTAGGCCTCGACCTTTTCACTTCGGCGGTACCAGTAAAGTGATTTCTTTTTTTCAACGTACCATCAAAGGAAAATAAAGATGACCAAAGGATGTTGTACGTAATGTGTAAGGAAAATAACAAGCATACTCTTATGACTCAATCAGCTGAATAATATATAGTCTGGTGTTATCAAGAATTGAAGACTAAATTTCTTTATTTTTGTGGAAAAGTGAACACTGAGGTCTAAATAACTTACTTAACTGAATAAAAACTTACTGCGCTGAAAGAAGAGGCGACCATGAGAGAGTGGGGATACATTAACCCTATCAGTCTGATAACATTACCGGTTTATTCTTGTTACCGACGATTTATTCAGCTTAAGGAAGACCTACTATAGTAAAGGGGATGGTAGGGGCTTTATCTAACCCTTTCAGGACGAAAAGTCTCTCAGGCTCAAGAAAATCGTCTGGAAGCAGTCGGGAGTAATTAAAAAAACAAGCCATCGGACCGAAGGGGTTAATCAAATATAGCGAGTACGACAAGGTGAAGAGAAGGGATTATTGATGATGCTATGCGTCAGTGGTGTGGAAGAAAAACTGTTGAATGCTATAAAGACTTTCTGTGGTGCAGGCGAAACACATGCACGGGAAGATAAATGTTTAATTTAACGTTAATTTCTCACTGCTACTTTCTTGGGAGAGGCCTTTCGAACTTTAAACATTATGCGTAGCCACCATTAACTACTTCTGTGTGCGAGGTTTTCCAAAGTTGGTTTAACAATTTTGTTTGTTAGCAGAAATAAGATAAAAACATAGTGCTGAGGGGTCAGTATCTGTAATGGATTAAGACAAAGGTGTCATGTCATTACTGCTGGTTGATGCACCGGTTATGTTCACTTAACACGGTAAAAATAGCCCCTCAAAAGACAAAAACACTATTTCTCTGAGCAACTTTGGCTAGTTCTCGCCGTGGCAATTTCCGAACTTCCTTGTGATCACTACTAACAGGACCGCTGAAATTCCCTATCATCGTCTTATAAGGGTCTGATATTCTTTTAACAGACCAAGAAGGCAAACTGAGATGGTTCCGGAATTTTGGGGGGACGTAGGACATATTATTCCAAAAGATTCGTAACAACTTTTGCCTTTGAGTTTGTTGATATCTCTTGTTTTTGCATGATGCTCTGTATTAAGCTGGCATTACTGAGAGAGAGAGAGAGAGAGAGAGAGAGACACACACACACACACACACACACACACACACACACACACAGACGGAAACCTAGGTTTCCGTCTGTGTGTGTGTGTGTGTGTGTGTGTGTGTGTGTGTGTGTGTGTGTGTGTGTGTGTGTGTGTGTGTGTGTGTGTGTGTGTGTGTGTGTGTGTGTGTGCGTGCGTGCGTGCGTGCGTGCGTGCGTGCGTGCGTGCGTGCGTGTGTGTGTGTGTGTGTGTGTGTGTGTGTGTGTGTGTGTGTGTGTGTGTGTGTGTGTGTGTGTGTGTGTGTGTGTGTGTGTAAGTTAAAAACAAGAGTGACTGATGTGAAGGGTAGATAAAGATCAAAATATTTCAGATCCGATGCATGCATATGATGAGTGGTAACGTGTAACAACTGAATAGGGACGTGAAATAATAGACGGTTTAAATTCTTTGATGTGTTGACAGAGAAAAAAAAGTGAAAGCAAAAATAAAGTGATGCGAGGAAGAATTACTGAGGCTTCAAAAATACAGCATTTGGGCGTTCGAATATCTATATTAGTGCATACCCTGTAGGTGTGATAGTAGGATAAGTGTCTAAGGTCTTTGATAAGAGCACTGGAAATAGAAATATATGTAGAAATTCTGATTACCTGCGGGGTGTATTGGTTACGTAATCTATCTATTTATCCATTTAGTTGTTGCCAAACATCTTAATCCCCTAAGGGATGACCACAAGCAAATAACTTCCACGTCGTTCTGTCTTCTGTCATTTGGCTGCCCTCCTTGCAACTCACACATCCCTCTCTCATAATATCTCCCCACTCCCTCTCATCCTTAGCCTTCTCCTCCTAACCCCGTCCACCTCACACACACTTTTCTATATAGTCAGTCTCTCATTATGTATCCTCTCCTAATGGTCAGACCATCTCAAAGTATGTCTCATAACTTTGCATCACATCTACATCAACATCGCATGGTATGTGAAAGAAGCGAAGTAAGGAATTCTAACGATCAGAAGGTAGACTAGTGTGTGGTCAGATGTCATGGTTACACTGAGCACATGGGCATGACTAGGATACAAATTGTCGCTGTGAGTGTGTTTGATGGAGGGGAATGTGGAAGGCCATGGGAATATTAAACAGATGCCTAAGAAAGCGAAGTACGAATAATGAAAGAGCAAACATGCAGGAGAGATAATGTTTAATGGATGATGTAGGCCGTGCATAATAATAAATATGACAAGAGTTGCACCCACCTGAGAATCAATCAAATCCAAAGGTGTTACGAGAGTGACGATGAGAAGTAAGGCAGTATTTCCCTGATTCTGAAACTTACCTACCCCATCTGTCATACTGGGGATCGAGTAAGACCAACAACTTTTCATCTGGAAAAAACGCCTCTGCGGTCGCGAAACATATTAACCGTACCAGCTATATCATAAGCATTATTAGAACCCTCAATTCCCACCAAAGAAACGAGGTTAGACAAGAATCACAAACACTGAGAGAGAGAGAGAGAGAGAGAGAGAGAGAGAGAGAGAGAGAGAGAGAGAGAGAGAGAGAGAGAGGAACAAAAGTACGACAACTATTTTTAAAACAATATCAAGTGATGTGGGATAGTCATTTCGTCAACTGGTTTAAAGTTCAAAGAGGAATGTAGTCCTTGACCCTTGCCTCTACGTGCAAAATTCATCTCATGTGAAAGCCTTGACTCCATCAGCTTTCATCATTCGCTTTCTCATGCATTCATTTGCGACCTCCATCTATCTTAGCAACTCACCACGCCTCCTTCAACCTTCCCACATTTTTTAAAACACTGTGTTTCTTCTAGATTTGTGTTTACAAATTATCACTCTTTGTGGTATCTTCTTTCCAGTACTTGTTATATTGTTTAACTGAATATCATACTTCCATACTTATCGTAATTCTCACATTTTCTGCGAGGCGTGGTTACATCTATGTACTTTTCTCTTTTAAGTCTACAGATCAGTGTTGTTACCGTGGGGGGTCATTGCTATCCTAGTTTTAATTGCTGCTCCTCTTAGAGTTTTAGAGAAAAGTTCCTCGCTTAACCAACATCATCGAATCATCGAACAAGAGTAGGAAAAAACGAGCCAGTAATTATATCAGTGAGCAGTTTGGCAGAATACATTAATGGTGCATCCCATACGACTGTAATTCACCAAGTGTGTTGCCATGAGTGAGCTGTACTTCTGTATTCAAGTCACTACTAAGTCCATCACTGCGCCATTTCGGCTCAATTAGTGTGTGTGTGTGTGTGTGTGTGTGTGTGTGTGTGTGTGTGTGTGTGTGTGTGTGTGTGTGTGTGTGTGTGTGTGTGTGTGTGTGTGTGTGTGTGTGTGTGTGTGTGTGTGTGTGTGTGTGTGTGTGTGTGTGTGTGTGTGTGTGTGTGTGTGTGTGTGTGTGTGAGAGAGAGAGAGAGAGAGAGAGAAATTAGAATCTAAGATGAAATTTTGACAAAAGGCTGCGTGAAATTGTTTTAGAATCGTTGGGATGCGTTAGGCAAACAAGATCATAATCATGTTAACGGCAGTTTTTGTTTTGGCCAGACGATTTTGTCTGGCTCAGAAAACACACAGAAAAGAAAGATTAGAAACTATCTCAATTATCCTTCCGTACGGTGAGATATTTTCCATTAAATTCTTGTAACCATCACACGATTGTATTCATCTTAAACAGCACCCACTGTAACGAAAGAGGAAGGAGCCACTGTGTTAAGATGTATATGATGATGATATATTGAAGAACGCTGCCCCCGACCTGTGACCATTACATTCAACTATTCCTGCTCAAAACTCCGCTACATCACTGTAATGTTTCTATAAACTTACAAGTAAATGCAGGTTAATAGTTTTACGCCATTGATGTGGCCCTTTTTTTTATAAGAGACAAGAGAGACAGGTGAGGACCGCAAGGGAGGGAGGGATGGGGGAGAACTTAATTCAGACAGACGGGCAGGCAAGCAGGCAAGCAGAAAGGCAGACAGGCAAGTAGGCAGGCAAGCAGGCAGGTAGAAAGACCGAAAGTCAAAGACACGTAGACTGACAAAGTCACAAACAGACAGACAGACAGACAGACAAATAAGAAGTCAGGAAGGCAGAACGACAACAGACAAGAAAGCAGACAGATGGCAAACAGAGACAGGATAAACGACAGATGGTAAACATATACACAGTAAAGGCAGACAGACAAGACAGATAGCATACAGAGGCATAGAAGACAGACAGACACAGATACACAGCAGGGGCCAGTGAGGAACAGACAGGCAAACAGGCAGATGGTAAAACCCACGCACAGGACTGACACCACGATTATCCCTGCACATACAGCGAATGCCGCCATGCAGAACTCATACCAATGCTTCAACTTTATCTTCATTCACAGAACTGACTTTTATTTTTTAGTTTTTTAGCCAGATAGACTTAATTGCTTTACGGACGCCTCACTACATCAGACACCTGGCTTAACAAGTGATATATTTTTTTCTATTTTGAATTACATTTGTGATCAATAAATACTGATGAAATGCAGAAATGTGAATATTTATTTAATCATTCGATGAGACGGGCAAGCCTCAATATTTCTGAGGATTTCCGAAGCACAAGGCAAGGGGGGAACGTGCCTGGCAATTCTTTATCATTGTTAACTGCACTGCGGTGTTGGATGCATTCTGATCAAAGGTAATAACCTCAGGGGTTCTATAAATGTTTGTTCACTTTGTGAACTCAGTTTTGATAATCTGGCCAAAATTCTTTTCAGTGTCAGAATCTTGCTTTCGTACTTTATAGTTGCATGCTATATATTTCTGTTAATTTTCAGCTGTATTTTTACGCAAGCTATCTTGTTTTGTCAGTTCCTCCGGTCCTTCCAAATCCGATTGCTATAATTTTCCTTTTTGCTCCGAGTGTTGTTAGGCTCCATCTACTACAGAGGTGGAGACTTTTGTTTATGCTGGTATTATTATTGTCCCGGTCTCAGAGTCTCGCGACGATTCCAGTAGAACCTGAACTGTGGAAGGAATCTGAAGGGCCCAGGTTATGTGTCCTGACATAGACCAATGCTGATGGAAAAAAAAATCCAAATCCTTTAAGCGCAGTGGAAGGGCATAGCAGAAAGGGACATACCAGTATTATTAGTGAACGAGATTGGTTGCTTGTGTCTACTGGAGATTTCAATCCGATCTGCACAAGGAATCTGAGGGGTGAACTTGGACAAAATTCCATTAAATTACTACAGAATGTACCCCACCAGGAGCTAAGAACATTACTGAGTTGTCCTGTTCACGTCGTATTGACCGTTAGTCAAGGACCTCCATCCGGAACAGTAGATGGAGACTAGTGACTGTCCGCTGGACAGAGTTTTAATATTTATTTTTATTTATTTATTTTTTGCCAGTGTCAATCCGTTTCGGTTCGCTTTCCCTGTCCCATCAAACGGCATGCCTGTTCATGTCCCCACATTCCGTATGTAATCCAGATTTTCCATTCAAATACTCTCCCCTCTCTCACCTTCCATTCTAGAATTTGCCTCCGATCCATCTCCTGCCACCAGCCATTAAGCTTTACCCTTTAAAATGCAGAACATACTTTTTTCTGTTTTTAACAGTTTACATACAGATAGATGGATAGATGTATATACGAGTAAATGTACACATATATACAGTTAGGTATACACAGATACAGTAGATAGGTAGGTAGGTAGGTAGGTAGGTAGACAGACAGACAGACAGTTAGATGGACAGATAGATAGAACGTTACTATGTATCTGAGGATAAGACACATTTCTTACACTTACGTAGCTGCCTTTATCTTTTACCCTTTCACTGCTACTAAGTCATTATAATTTTATTCTTCTTTGTTCTGCAGAGGGACACGTCTTTATGCAGTGGCATCAGTATAAGTGGGAAACTCCTCTATAAAAACATCCCTTATCTCTCTCCCTATCGCCCGAAAGGAGGATGGTATAGCCTAGTACAAGAAAAGAACTTCAGCTTGCAGTCCAATGGGTTAGCGTTCAGATGAGTCTGGGGCTACAGTACAAGAAACACACAACAACAACGATAGTAAACAAAAATTATTTTTACTATTTCCAGACCATTATACTTAGTCAAGGGGAAGATTTTGGAAATGGGGAGGTTAGATACTGACTTCATTAATTCCTTTCATTATAGCACGTCTCTGCTAATCTACGTACTCTCACGTGGTTGAAGCGATGATATTTCCGAGCACAGATCCTTCCCTCTTGTACTCAGGACGCTGCAGGTACCATTCATTAGGTCTCCACGCTGCGGCAGAAAGATATTGTATTTCCACAGTTTTTTTTTTTTTTTTTTATCTCTTCTTCTTTCTTTCAAACACTTTTCGATTTGGGTCCATTCCTTTATTTTTCACCAGTTCAAAACTGGCACAACTGCTGTTTGGACAAAAACCCCTAGACGTATTTTTTTCTTTTTATTTTCTATTTTCACCTTATAAATGTTTTACGGGGTTAAAGTCGATCCATATGAACGTACAAGTTATGGATCCTCTGTTATTGTACGGTCACTAATCATCATGGCAATTTATACAGAATTACATCAGTGTACGGTTGCAGTCTGGAAACCATCCTCAAATCTCTTGGAAATATTAGCAATCTTTCATTGCAAATTCGTTTTACTCACCAATCAAAGTTCCTTCTCCACGTAATTTCCTTACTCACTTCCCCTTCTCAAAGCCGCAAACCCACCCATTCACTCACTCAGCGGTCGTCTCATTCGCTTGTTCTTCTCTCTCAGTGATGCGTGGTTCCATTGTCCGCCGCTACCGAGGAAAAAAAAGTATAGGAAAAGAGAGAGAGAGAGAGAGAGAGAGAGAGAGAGAGAGAGAGAGAGAGAGAGAGGGTGATGAAAGGGGGTAATGGCGAGGGGGGGGGGGCAAGGAGTGTAGGCGAGGGAGGTACTGATCACGATTGTGTGAACATAGGTTAAGGAAAAGTGAAGGAGGGTTTAGTGTGGTAGTACTGTTCTTATTTAAGTAAGGACAGCGACAGCAATGCAGAGAATGCAAATATGCTAATTTAAATTCAGAGGATCAGGGAAAAGATGCATACACAGTCATTATATTTATATGCATATGTGTGTATGAAGATGTGGGGTGAGTTTACCTTAGTACAGAAGGTAATAGTAAGAGAATCTATTAACACTCCTCGGCATTCATGACTCGCTCTCAACTAAAAGTCGCTTGTCAGAAGCAGAAACAGAATACTGGAGTTGCCTCAACCATGGAAGGTTAATGGAACCAGTATTAACAGGAATCCTGTAACTCACTTTTAGCTTAACAAAATTTCATGGTGAAAGCTAGGATAAAACAGAGTTACGGTACCCGCGTCAGGAGAGGAGTAAATAACAATTACGAGGTTTACAAATATAAATTAATGCTGAAGGAAAGATAGTATGGCTATATTTTATCCTAGCAAAGTTAACGCAGTTAAATCTCAATATTCTGAAAAAGTAGTGGTAGTTTTCAGTGTAGGCTCAGGAACAGAGACAATGCCACGATGAAAAGGTGATAAAAAATTAGTTACATTTTTCTCTTTCGAGTTGATGCTGCTATATCTAGAGGTGCTGGAATTAAAAATGTACTTCTCGGTGTAGGCCCATGAACAAAGACCACCTCCACACACTGCATAGCACTTCGATAAAAGCCACAAAGACGTCAGCACATCTCAAACAGTTCACACACTATACTCTTAACTCCTCGGTCCCCATGGACAAAGAACGCTCTCTCGTAATTTCTTAGGCCGGATCTGGTGGTGGAGTGGTGGGCGACGCTGGGACAATGGTGCCCGGTTGTGCCAGGAGAGGGGGATGGAAAAGAGGTGGGCGAGGAGGTGAGCTTGTGATGGAGTTAAAAAAGTGTTCTCAGTGGTGACTGGGAAGACAGTGTTCTAATGGAGACTGCAGGACAATATTCATAATGGAGTTCTTGAAAGTGAATCTCAAGTTAATAATGGGGTAGGCTTACTAAAACGCGATTTACTTTATAATAGGAAGGATGAGTAAGATATGAAGTTCGCGGCTTTATGAAAAAGTAAACAAGTTTATTCTGTATTCTTTTCATTTCACAGTTCCACTCAATCGTATTAAATTTAATCTAAACTGTGAAAAAAGGAAAGAAAACAAATAATGCCACAATTACACGATGCGCGGTGAACCATTCTGATCTCATTATATCAATATATTTTATGCCAGACGCTCATTTCCTTACTTTTACTGCACGGGAATAAGTTATGCATGCTCGCACACCTTGTTCCGTCCTGTACATTTTCTGTCTACACATGTTTTTAGCTACACGTACAGTATGTATTGTCTGAAGTACGGTAGTATCCAGCTAGACGTGGCCTCGGCTTACACATCTCGGATTATTTTTTTGTCCCTACAGTATATGCTATAGTAACGGAATACCCTTATCGCTTCATCATAAACTTTCCACGCCCCCAAACATTGCTTTTTATCTGTCGCTTCTTCGTCCCCCTACCTTACTCTCATACTGTGTCGTAGTAGTCTTTTGTTCTATAAACTTACCATATGACTGAAACACTCAAACCGTTTCAATTTCTCATTCCTTGTAAACTCCATCAACCTATACTCTTTCAACTAATTGTCAATCTGCCCCTTCACTTCTCTTCAGAGTCACCTCTCAAACGGCTTGTTTCATCTGCTGTCTTTCTTGACTCTAACCCCTTAAGCGTAAGCTAGTGCTGGAACCAGCACATTACCTTGTACTGTACCACCTTCTTCGTGACAGTTTCTCACTCCCATATCATTTTACAGCACTAAAACTTCTTCCATTTTCCTTCCCTGTCGAGCGTTTTCATTTAGTTCATTACCTCTGCCAACGAAGATGGAAGAGGTTATGTATTCACCCGTGTCAGTACGTTTGTTTGTCTGTTTATGCCCAAGATATTTCTCAAAAGTTTTTATCGAATTTCAATGAAATTTGGTGGACAGGTGGACAGTGGATCAAGGAAGAGTTGAGAAAATTTTGAGGATACCTAGCCAGGTGCAGAAATAAGTCATAAATTTAACCGACGACAACACAGGTATGCGCTCTCTTAGACTGTGTAACAGGGCAGACTAAGACCGTAGAAATAATTGACTATGTGAGACCGTAACAGTATTCGTCTGGTAAGAAAAAAGAATTACAGCAGGAAATCTTATAGTTTACTGGCGTTGCCACAGGCTTGCGCTCTCTGAGAATTTTCTAGTTCCTCGCGTTCCTATCTTTGTTTACAGCTCTTCCTTAAAACCTGAATACCCTTACATTTCTTATCTGCTTACCACCTCTTCTCACACATTTGATCTTAAATTTGGTCTTCACTGTTATTACAGTAATTCGGTATCAGAGCAACTTCCCCTCTTCATATAACAGTGCTGATTCATCCACAAATAGAAGTGCAGTCGGTTATCAATGACTGTTTCTATTTTCCCTACCACCCACTTCTCAATTTCACTTCCCTTTGTACCCAATTCATACAGACACAGAACAGCAAAGCTAACGTAAGGCAGTCCTGTTTCAAACCAACATTCAATTCAAATATCTCTCATGACGCATCATTCACTCCCTCAGCTCCTTTTGCTCCATCTTACAAAAATGGACTTGAATATTCAACCCTCCATAACAGCTACCAATCTGTTCTACTATATGCCCTCTGTAAATCCATTAATGTCACAGTAACACTCTCCACTTTAACACGTGTCTACCGAACATGTTGAGTTAAAATCTACTCAATACATCACCTGTTCTTGTTTCTTAAGAAGTCTTATTTTCCATGCACTAACTTTTCAGTGTCTTTTCTGATCCTCACAATCAGTACTCTGCCATCAGTCCTAAATACTGCACTCAGCAAGAAGATATCCTTGTGGTTCCTGAACTATCTTTTATCATTTTCTCTTGTATTGGGGTACAGGTTGCAGTTCTCAGGTACTCTTGCTTGTCTAAATGCTAGCTACATTGTTTCCATATCCAGTCCATTACTTTCGTCTTTGCCCACAACTCCTCCTCTCCACGTATTCACAAAATATCCATCCGTGGCACGTTTTCTTATTTTTTACGGTGCCTAACATACTTCTTCCTTCTGGTCAAGTCATCGCCTAGCATATCATCACAACATTCGATTCACCACATTTAGCAACTAGCTGAAAAGCCCCCATGCACCGCTCCGGCATTTTACACTTTCTCCACTTCACACTTTTTCACAGGCACTACAGTATATCTTCACATTTATCCACAAACACTCTAACCTCCACACTTTCCAAACACATTCCACCCTTCATATTTTCACTCACACACATTTTACCATCTTACTTTTCCACAAACAAGCTACTCTTCAGTATTCTGTTTCCTTCCCGACCGTACCTTACTTCACTCCTTTCAAGACGTCTTACCGTCCCACCACTAGAAACTGCCTCCAAACTTCTCAGCTAATCCGACTTTCCTTTGCCACTCTCATCACATCCTTCTTTTTACTGGCATATACTTTCTCTTTTTCTGTTTTCACTTCCACATTCTCACTTCTCACAAATCTGTTCTTGTACTATTTTTTTTATTAATCCACCATTTCACTTACCCTCTCATTACACCAAGCCGTCCCTGTTAATTCTCCCCCAACCTCTCCTTATACAATAAGTATTCATGCATGCACAACATATAACTTCCCTGATAATTTTCCATACTCATTCTGTCTCATGAAGATAATTTACGCCATACCGAAATAGCTTAACCCTTCTCTCTTCAGACTTCTTCCTTCTTCCTCTTGTTACAACTTCTCCATTCCAAACGATCTCCACCCAACCCAATGTTTCCCCCTTTGATGCCACTTTTCCTCTGCTGGAATTTCCTGAACGACACAACACTAACAATTCCTCTAACTCCTCGCATACCTAAGCAACTCTTTTTCAGTTGCTATCATACACACACTATATCGTAGTTCTACCTTAACAAATCGAATAGTTTCGTTTTTTTTGCAATCTATTTCCCCTTACTCATTGGCAGAATAGGACAATACTACAACTCTCTAGGATAGTTTCGCTGTTAATCTAGTAAGATAGCAGTTTTAGGCCAAATTAAGGTGAAGTGGAATATATACCAACATTTTTTTTTTATCTTCCTGCCGTATTCTTTTCCTTTATATTCTTCCTTCCACCTTTCAAATATACTTGTTTATCAGTTTGTGCTGGAAAAAGGTATTTGTGATGCACGACCATCTTCCAACACAAATATCCACCAAAGAATTTCCATTTTCATTCGCTCACCAACTCCTTTCACTTTCTCATCGCCTACTTTCGCATTCAGAACACGCATCAAAATTTTTCTTCGATTCTGGCTGAACCTGTTCAAAGCATTTTCTTCATCAGCACAAAAATTCTCGCTTCTCTCTCTCATGTACTGTGCGCTCAGACAACTTCATTTCATTTGTATCTTCTCTCTAATCACAACCAAATCACGATCTCATCCTCTCATAACCTCTCCCATTTCCTCCCTCCCCTTTTTTTTTAATCCTTAACTCTCTTCTATTACGCATACCTCCTTACCCATCGACTGTATATCATCGCTATCTTTCACCTTAATTGGTTTCGCTCAGTCTACTTACATTCAGTCTCGTGTCTTATTCAGTTTACCTTCAGATTGTTTCTCTGACAAAACATTATTCATTCCTTCACATTCCAAGTTTCAGCCACAAGTCTGTTCCTTTTCCATTTCCAAATCGGTTCCCGTCGGTCCTTTCACATCCAAGGCTTTTTGCCAGTTATTCTTGGTAGGCTGCTGCTTTAACCCAGGATCTGTCTAAAAGGGCCATCCACGATGACCGGAAGCTGTGGGTGAAGGTATATATATTTTACGACGAGAAAAGTACAATCGTCATCCATAGTTTCTTGTCCACCCTGGTATGGAGGCAAGATGAACCCAAGGGAGTTACATCACTACAGCTCATCTCACCAACGCACAGACAGACCCACAACTAAATAAATCATGAAGTTCGGTTGCACATCAGGACTAGATGGCCCGCTTTATATATTAGCCCTAATTTTAACTCGCCATCCGACCAGAGTGGGCTAGAAACAGTGTATAACGACTGCACGGTGCACGCATCTTCATCATCCTAACAATATCGTACATTCAGACTGTGCTAGGAGATCCATAGCACACAACGCCCTCATCTCACTGTGGGACACACATCAGAGGAAAAAGTAAGGTTCCACTAGTCTTCCCCATTTTGTGCCATTGCAGTGTTGTTATATCTCTACTTCATATAAAAAAGGAGGTGGTGAGCCCCAGTTCTCAGCAACAGCCCAATATATTTATTTTTAACGTCGTTTATGGAGGAGTTGTGTAGTATTTTCTCCCGAGAGAGAGAGAGAGAGAGAGAGATGAAGAAGAAGTAGTAGTAGTAGTAGTAGTAGTAGTAGTAGTAGTCGTAAAGTCGTAGTCGTAGTTGTTGATGTTGTAGCATTTATCAGTAGTCCACGAAATTTTCTCTTCACTGGACTTTCTATTTCATCACTTAAACCAGTGCTATAGATTCCATGTGATCTTCTTTGACGAGTTCATATATCCATGGAGTATATCGGCACTGGACTCTATCTACCAGCGTTGACTCCATTTGTATCATTTAATATCACTTTGTCGAGCTTCACATGAACCACTTTTATCTCCCTACTAATTCTTCATCATCTGTAGACTTCATTTTAATATTTTTTCCCTACTAATTCTTCATCATGTGTTGTTGTTTTTTTTATCCACTTCCCCGACCAAAATGATTTATTCTTTCAGGTAAATCAATAATAAAGACAAGGTAAGAACTAGGCGCCATTATAGACCCCTTATATACGAGCACCACTTAATGTTATATATTTTTCGAGCTAAATATCTTCCAGTTATTTCTCCCTGTAACAATGTGCCTGTTAAAAGGTCCTTCGTCCAAATACGCATTAATCCAGTACTGATCAGTCCTCTCTCTCTCTCTCTCTCTCTCACTTCCTCAACGGCCCAATTTCGAAACAGTTTGTCAAAAGCCTTCTGGAATCTACAAATAGGTGGTCTGCCCAGTCACCTTGGTACAGAATGAACTCTCGTCCTCGAACAAAAATAATTCAATAAATGTGAGAAGCAAAATCGTCCAGGTCTAAGGTCATTCGTGTGTGTGTGTGTGTGTGTGTGTGTGTGTGTGTGTGTGTGTGTGTGTGTGTGTGTGTGTGTGTGTGTGTGTGTGTGTGTGTGTGTGTGTGTGTGTGTGTGTGTGTGTGTGTGTGTGTGTGTGTGTGTGTGTGTGTGTGTGTGTGTGTGTGTGTGTGTGTGTGTGTGTGTGTGTGTGTGTGTGTGTGTGTGTGTGTGTGTGTGTGTGTGTGTGTGTGTGTGTGTGTGTGTGTGTGTGTGTGTGCTAATTTGTTTAAACTGCCCTTGCTATATAGTTGTGTTAATGAGCATTCCATCACTGTCTGTATCCATTATTTTTATCTTCATGGGCACTGTATTCTTTATAATCCTCCACTGGGCAATGAGACGCAAAATATGTTGATTTTTTTTCCTTGTTTAAACTGACCTGTCTTCTCTTTGTTCTTTATTCACTTTCCAGGAGCCTCTGGCAGCTCCTATTTCGAGACTCAGAGGGGCCTTTACCATGGTCTGTGAAGGAATGATGAAGAATGAATAATAAGCAGTTCCGTTTCAGCGGAGCTGCCACAGTGAAAGTACAAGAAGAGTGATATGCCTCCTGTATAGTCTGTAATATTGCAACATTTGATTGTGAGGTAAAAGATCATTCTCTTGTACTTCATCATCGTATACAATACTTTCATTCTTAGAGCTGATAGTTCTGTCTTTAACATGTCATAGAACTATCTGTTTGTCTGAAATTCTCTCTCTCTCTCTCTCTCTCTCAGTCTATCAACAGCCAGTCACCTTAGTCCAGGAAGAGGCGGCCACAGACAAATCGTCTCTATCTCATTCTGTCCTTTGTCATCGGGTTGCCCTATCTCCATTTTTAAGACCCTCACTCATAGTCTTCTCGGTCACATCACTCCATCTCTTCCTCGGTCTCCCCCTCCCCTTCTCCTTTTCCGCCTCACTCACATATATTGTCCTAGTTAAACATTTAAATAGTGACAGGGCAATATCCAGTAGTAATTACGAAGCCAACAAATACATGTGCAATGGTTTCCAATGTTTCTCTTTAATAAAAACAAATACCGTGCCTATGCTTTTGATCTGATACGAATTATAACACCACTTTATGCATCTACCGGTTACTACTACTTTTAATGTCACAAAACATGACACGTTATTTTCACTCAGTTTAATGAGTAACCCTTTCCCCATTGCCATGTCGTAAGAATTTACTGGATCTTAAAACATCCGACTCCATAAAAATTCCCTGGGATTGTTGTTTTTTAGCCGCGCGTCTTTCGTCGTTTTAGTCTTTTCAACGGTTCCCTCACGGTCAGATGTGATCCATGAAATGCACTGATTTTATTATCTCCGTCTTAGATTAGGCAACATGTTACCTACGTCCAATCTCACTCTCATCGTTGAGGGAAATCTCATAAAATTCTGTAAAACACAGTATGGTCGACGCAGTAACAGATGTGTTGCCAAAACTGTTTGAAATGGTGTTGAAGTCAGAAAAAATTCTAAAGAATAAAGTAAAGATAGGTAGCTTCCCTGACTGAGATGCGTTGCTAGTATTGCCGGAGTGTTGCACCCGCGGCACCACCACCATCAAAGGATGCTCCCAGCTCACGATTGACTCCCGCTCTCCATTTTCCATCAAGGCAACAGAGCGGCATGGTAGTGTGGCTGTGTGCGGCGCGCGAGGCGGGATTGGTCGAAAAGGCTGGGAAAAATACTGGGGGCCATGGCGTATTACATAGCTCTGTAGCACTTTGAAATCACTCAAAGATCACAAAATACTTCCTCACCTCTCACACCTCTCTCTCTCACAACATAGAAACTCTTCAACACAGATTTAACAAATGATCTCTAGGAGCGGCTGACTGAAGGCGCCGGGTTCACCTTCAGACGAGCTAGGGACCACCACAGCAACATCTTTTCCACTGCTGAATGTGGGAGTAAAATTAAGTATACTCGATGTTCATGACACTTCGGGAATGTTTGCGACGATAGATTATGCTGACTTTTTCATTCACAATCCACCGGGAAAAAGTCTGCATGGCCTCTCTTTCAGCTTCCAAAAACTAAAACATAGTGCAGGTTTTTCAAAAGTTATGCTAAAGAAAATGCAAGATGAAAGTCTTTAGTGTGTTTCAAAGATATAACAATTATGCTAAATGAAATGCAAGATAAAAGTCTTTGGTGTCTTTCAAAGATATAATATTTAAGTTGTGCACCGAATAAAACTGTATGTACATTTTCATTTGAGAAAAACTAACCCCCCTGCCTCTGCAAGTTTATGCCACTGGTTTATAAGTTATATTTGTATGTTGTTACTGAAGATTAGACGGAGACTGAAAATTTAAAGGAATATATCCATGGAAATAAAACGTGAGAGAGAGAGAGAGAGAGAGAGAGAGAGAGAGAGAGAGAGAGAGGAAGGGGGACGAGACTGGTAAGGGAAAAATTAAGTCCGGTGACTGCCGATTTGCAGAAGAGTCACTGCCACCTCCCACCCTTTACTCCATAACCTCAGAAGTAAACGCCTCGTCAAAACCTCGTTCCAGGAGATTTTCTCTCTCCCAGTCTCATGTTCAAGACCTGGCTGGATGAGGCTGAGAGGGAGGGGAGTGGAATGGGACTGGCTTCGACCTGGCTGGGTGAAGCCGAGAGGGAGGGGAGTGGAGTGAGACTGGGTTCGAGTCACTCCACCGTATCTATTACATTTTTTATTTTATTTCTCCTATGAACTCTGCTGGTCCTTTGTCTGTTATAACTGACACAATGATATAATCCCCCTCGGACGTTTTCCGCAGATGTATAGACTCTTCAGTAAAAGGCCACGACTAATACACTTACTAAATTCAGTCTACGTGCATCCATGATACCTGGAGCCTTTTATTCCCACTTGATCTGCTGCAGCAGTTTACTTAAAAATTAGAGGGAGAGGGCATAGCAAGAGCCTCCACTGGTGGTGGAGTCCCGAGCTCTGGCTGTTAGATCCCAACTAATGAATCACAAATGAGGCAGAATTTTCATATGTAGAGCATGAAAAGAAAAATCACTATGAACTTTATAGCTTGTTATTTTTTATAATTATGCTGCATTACGTTGCCCTTACACCGAAACTTAGGCATTATGCACTGTTCACTTAATTTTTCAGCGCATTCTATTTCTGCCATTTTGACTTTGGTTTGATTGCAATAATCATAGTCTACTATTCACAATGAACTGTTGCCACTGATGAGGACTTAAAATATACGAGTACACTACCTGCATACGTCAGTATAGGTAGGCCTAATCATCACAGCACAATACTTTGCAATATATAGTTATCGGTTGTTTAATGATATAGATTTTTCGAAAAGTTTACTTGTTTACATTTGCGGGATTAAGGAAAACAGTATAACATACAAGATATAGGAAGTTATGGTTAATAAAAAACGTGTTCAGGCAAGATACACAAGAGAGATCTAACATCTACACTGTGAATAGGGAGTTATGGTTATGAAAAAATGTTTCTGGCAATATACATACAACTTAGATTTAACTCTAAACACTGTGTTGAATATGTTTCACATAATCAAATGTACAGTCACAACTGGCCCGTGTTGGTATCTCAGCATGTTTGTGGCCTTTGTCTTGCGTCTGGCGTCCGGGCTTGAATATTTAAATCTGGGTATAATGGGAACATATTTCTTCCCTCTGTACCCTGAGACTTTGTCGCTGGAAGCAGCGTCACCGTGTGATGGTTCCGGGGAAGAGGAGGTCATCTCGAGCGCCTTTTCAGTGTAACCTCTTCACGGGGCGTGGAGATTCATTTCACGGTTGCATGTAGTGTGCTTCAAGCACCAAGCCATTGTTATGCACTCTTTAATGTTGTCATTTTACACTTAAACACTTAATTTACACTGTATTTCTCCTCTTTTCTCAACAGTACTTCTCCAATCACAGTCTTATCACGATAGCCTGTCTTCTCGCTCCAGAAAATTGTAGACCCTCTGTGGTCATTAGGCAATACTTCTTTAACTTCTTCTGCAATGAATATTTCTTCCATGGCCTAGCCCGATCTTAGGGTGCTTTGCACATAAAGACGTTACTTTCTCGGCGATCTCTTACTAATGTCAAAAAGCTTTGGTCTGAAAACCACTGCTTTAAGACTGTCCACAATAAGGAGGTGCCTGCCGCAGGGTAACCGTGCCAACGTGCTCGTGACGTTTCTGTCCAGAACCATGCTAAATATGTTTTACATCTTGCCCAAAACAACTACAAAGAATTATCCAGCACAAACTCATCCAATTTTTTCTTTTTCTTTATTAAAATAACTCGCTAGCAACTTTACCTCTTCCTCTTTCCATCCTCTTCCACTTGAATGGTTTTGTTATCATTTCCTCCTCTGCTAAAACTGAACTCCACGAACGATTCCGGTCCTGTTTCTCCATCTCCCCCATCCCCTCTCCCGAGACTTCATTGTGGCTGATGTTACCATATCTTCATAGGGGTACTTTCTACAATCTCTGGCTTTAGTACTAGTAGGCGTGAGGTGCTTGTGATATCCCTCCTATTGTTCTTAACAAGAGCCGTGTTTACGTACCGTACTGATACGGTGCCGTGGCACTATTTTGTTCTGTCTGTCAGCTTACATCTAATCTTCATTTTAGAAGTCTGCTCACATTCAGCCTGTGCCGGAGAAGGATAACCGTTCCCAACCGTCCAACTGTCGCCCTATTGCATTTTCTATCTTTAAATATATATACTCAGTAGTAAGTATATGAGGATGTTGTTCTTATGACCTTGAAAACCACTAGTATGGGTTTTGACGCGTGAAACATTTGTTATTGGGTTGGATATCTCAAAGGCCTTGACAGAGTCTGGTGAAAATTTTAATTTTCAAACTGCTATCTTATGGTTTCTACTTTTCTTCCAGTGCATTCATTTTACGTTTCCTTTCTGGTTGTTTTATAGCTGCTGATTTAGGTCACTATTCTTCTAGCCATCAGTAATGGTCTTTTTTCAGGGCTCATTCATTTCACTAACTCCATTTCTCATCATTATTCATTAATGACCAAAGAATTCTTATAAAGAGGGTGGAACATTGTTTTTTTCCCATCAGCTTCCCTCCTCTCATTGTCTAATTTGTCGAAATAATGCAGCATACAATACTCTCAGCATTTCAGTGGTCACAGCTCTGCAGAGCTCTGCCTGCACTCTTTCTCATTACGGCGACACGCAGCGCTTGTCAAGCTACACTCTCTCACATCTTTTTCTATATAACTCTCTAATGCAAGTGTTGGCCATTTTTCTCTGTGTTTTATCTACACAACTGGTCTGCTTAGAGCTGTATTCTTTAGTCTGTCTCTCCCTCTACCTATGATCTCTGGTCTGTCAGTTACAATGAGTTTAGGCAACTCAAAAATGATCATTTGCATGAGGCAGTTTTACAGGCTTTATTGGGATCATCTTCTTTTGCATGTACCTATTGGAAATTACATCTCATTACAGCAGCTGCAAGGCTATATAAAGGAACAAATCCTACTGACTCTCAGCGGTCGCCCCTCTTATCGCTGCTTTTCAAGGGCCACGAGGATTCTTCACAAGGGCTTCGTTGATTATTGAACTTTCAGCATACTCTCTGCCTCTTATTATTTTTCTTTCATTTTCATATCTTCTTTGTGGGCCTCTTACCTCTGTTAAGACACCTAAATTTACTTTCTGCTTCTTATTTTCTTTCATTTCCATTTTCATTAGCCCCCTTACTTCGGTTAAGACAGCCGACTTTAGACTTAAACTACGACACTTATGCTAAATACGTTTCGTTATTCAAAATCCTCATCAGCCAGTTACGGTTCAACCTCCTCCACAATATTTCTTTCGAACTATATTATCCACGTTATGTGAATCGCCTCGAAGTTCTCGCTTGGCCAGCATTGTATCACAACCCTTCACCTGAATGCCTGATCTCCATCTCTCCTCTTCCTCGTCCTCCTCCTCGTCTGTCGTATTGTCTTGGCCAGCGACCCAGGGTGGTTCCGCCCTTCCGCTGCTGCTGTTGCATCGGTTGCTGCCAATGATGTATGATGCTGTATATGTTATCACCGAGGCGTGCATTATTACTCATAGCTTGCAGGAAGCTTATTTAGTCTTCCTTTTCCACAAACATATTCCCGACAGTTTCATCTTTTTAATAGTTTTGTGTATATAAACAGCGCTGCTACCCCCAGGTAACTGCATTAAGTGATATGCTACGTGGTTTCCTGTAAATCAGAATACCATTTCTTACGTTGGCTGGTGACCATTTAGCTAACAAATGAAAGCCAGGTGCCTCAGTATTATAAGGAGCTTCAATTGGATGTGAATCATTAGTGTATTAGCTCGAAAGATTACTGAAATTCAATGCTTGTATATTGCCACTCAGGTGGAAGACCTGTCAGACTCCTTCAACATTTGGACTGAGTACCCTAGCCTTGGGCCTCTACGCTCCCGATGAATTAATACAGGTTTGGATGATGGATGAATGAGTGGTGGATAGAAGGATGATAACATTATATATATATATATATATATATATATATATATATATATATATATATATATATATAGATAGATAGATAGATAGATAGATAGATAGATATACAGAGAGAGAGAGAGAGAGAGAGAGAGAGAGAGAGAGAGAGAGAGAAATCAATTTAAATATCTATATCCATATCTATCTATCTATCTATCTATATTATACATATATAAATGTCTGTGTGTGTGTGTGTGTGTGTGTGTGTGTGTGTGTGTGTGTGTGTGTGTGTGTGTGTGTGTGTGTGTGTGTGTGTGTGTGTGTGTGTGTGTGTGTGTGTGTGTGTGTGTGTGTGTGTGTGTGTGTGTGTGTGTGTGTGTGTGTGTGTTCGTAATAAAAGTTTACATAACACTTATAACCACCAAGACTGGTACACTGCAACTCATAAACACACTCACATCAAATAAATTGCACATTCCCGACGCGCAAATGTCCTTGTGTGTTCAGCTTGTCATGCCACCTCGCGGTCGCCATGGGAACGCTCATATCCGTATGGGCAACAAAAACAGTAACAACCCTTAGAGCTGTATGACAGCATGTGGTATATCCATGTCTGGCATTATGCTGGAAGCCCAGCCCAAGGTCGAGGAATATTTACAACCCAATTTCACCCTCTTCGCACACTTTCTCCTCCTCTTCCTCCTCCTGCTCCTCCCACCTGTCCTCGGCAACACCACGGCAAGTGTACACCGCGTACGGCAGTGCAATGCACAGCTATCACCTTACACTGCACTCGAGACACCGTCAAGCCGCGCAAATTGTACCGAGCTACAAAGGACGCGTAGAGGCATTCTGGCATGATTAATTCACAGGAGGGAATGAGTGCTAGTGAAGCCACTTGTGTCCCGTCTCAGTCTCTCCCCCAGGCTGTCACCCCTCCCTCCCTTCACCCCCTCACCTTTGTTAGACTCCCTTTTGCACCGCCTCCACCTCCTCCTTCCGGTGGGGACTATTTTATGCTCTCCTGGGGCGGCGTGATACCTGTAGGCGTTGGCTGCTGTGTCTGTCGTTTAGTCAGTGTGCTGCAGTGAAGTCAGCAGGGAGTCAGCCGGTGTCGGGCTGGTGTGTAACACTATCATATCTGACACGAGCACAATTAAAGAATTAAAAAAGTGTGTGCATGCAATATTAGAACATTTAAAACTTTCTGGTATTTCACAAAGTCTGTTAATACTGCGACTGTTAAATCGGTTACTGAAAATAAGACTGCTATGATAGTGACACAGTTATATACGAAATACTGGTATATATTCATGCTGGAACCATACAATGGCAGTGCCTCGAAAGGTTCAGGTAGGAGATATAGTAACGCGTGGTGATTCATTGCGGCAAGAGTAAGATTATTGCGCTAACACTAACAATAATTAAATAAGTACAGTACTAGACGGCTGATAATTTACTTTGAATATGCTACTTAATATTCATGGTTGTATATGTAAATCTGATTGTGCCAGTGTGTGTGTTTTTTATGGTTTGAAAATTATGACAGTAAAATAGTTTATAAGCAAATATTATTGAGTGGCGCTGGGCAAGGAAAAGGAACCAGCAATTTCAATATTTCCGTTCGTAATAACACTGGAGCAAACTATGTCCTCTGATGCAGTGCACTGGTGTGATGGATGAGGAGTTTATGGGAACACTGAATACGTGAAAAGAAGGCCGAGGAATGATAACAAACTATGCTCATGAAATGCTTTGATATTTTTCCTCTGAAACACTCTTAAAAAAAGATAAAATCACATGTTCGTGAAAACTTCGAAACGGAAAGCAGTTAAACAAAAAAATTAAACAAAAAAAAAATGTTTGAGTGGAAAAAAGAATGCCAGTTAATTTGAGTGTGGACAGAATGAGAGTGAAAGTAGTGAATGAGTCACTGGAGAGAAGGTACAGTGTCAGGGCTGAGAATGCCAATGTGTGGTGACTGTGATGAGAGGGTTAGTGTGCAGTGAAACTGTTGGTATGAGATGAGTGTACGGTGACTGAGAGGATGTAGTATGTTTGTGTGTGGTGAGTGTCAGTGTACTGAGAGCGATATTGTGTGGGGAGGGTGGGAAGAACAGCAAGGATAGTGTCAGCCAGAGGTTAGAGTGCAGGACGAGTGCTTGTTGATCATATGAGTACAGGTGGAATTATGCTTGAGAGAGTTTACCAAGGCCAATGTGGTCGCTCCCCCCAGCCACCACGACGCGCGCGCGCGCGCACACACACACACACACACACACACACACACACACACACACACACACACACACACACACACACACACACACACACACACACACACACACACACAAAATCCACACAGAAATGAATCAGCACATAATTCATGTTTATTTCTTAATTATAATTCTTCTTTGTAGGTAAATGTTAAACAGCAAGCCGTTACGTAAAGCACAGGGCGAGCATATCATGTGATCCTGACACCTGTCTTACTCATTTCGCCTACCGAGTTTATATTATTCGCCAATGTTAGCAGTGGAATGTGCGTCTCGAGTGATATAAAAATCATCACTTCAATGAGCTGAACACATAAAAAAGTCAATATATATATATATATATATATATATATATATATATATATATATATATATATATATGTATATATATATATATATATATATATATATATATATATATATATATATATATGGAGCCTCCGTGGTACAGTGGTAGAGTGTGCGTTTCGTACACGGGTGAACCAGGGTTCGCGCCCCGCTAGGGTAATAAACTTTGGGAGTGTTCACCTGGCCACGTACTGCATTGGCGGACACAAGGGATGCTGTGGTTGAACCAGTGTCGCTAACTATAAAGTATGCTTGCACCCAGTCGGCTTGCGCGGGCCGATTACACTTGGTTCACAGACTACACACACATCCAAAGCCACTCCAACACTACAGTTACACTTACAAGCACTTCTCACCCTACATACAATCTCTACCAGACAGACTAAGCCACTTGGTAGAGATACATTGGCTGTATCGTCCCGACTTTGGTCGGGATAGGCCGGTCCTGCAGTGGATACTCAAAAGGCTGATGAAGATGATTATATATATATATAAATCATTATGCCATTACCCATATACTGTACAGTGCTCCTAGGATTACTTGTCCCTGCCGCGAAGGATCTCACTGTGTCAGAAGTGTCCTTTTGGAAGAACAGGAATGGTGTTCATAAATGCTGAGTCCCTCTTTCATCCTTATGTAACCAGCATCCTCCTCTCGTGATACATATCTTTTAACTGTATATTACTTTCTAAAGGGGTAGTAGGTTACCTAGTGATCAAAAGAGAAGCTTCTATCAGTTTCTTCAAAGGTCAGTTTTATAGACGATGGTACAAACAACTGGTTCAGCTATGGTAGACGTACCATCGCATGTCATTCGTTTTCTCTTGCAAGATTTAATACTATTTTCAAGAGTTTCTGGCTAAATGCAGTAAAGTTTAATTAGGAGATCCAAGGTTTTCAATACGCAACGTGATATATGAATCTTCGAAAATCAGGGAAAGTTTGAGAATACCTTTAAGGGAAAGGTAAGTGGAGAGACATTGGGAACCACAGAAGTACATGCTTATTGGGTGCTGTATGAAAGGTTTATGAGAGAGCTCTGGCTGACAAGATAAAGGAGGATATGGTGAAACGTGAACGATGATGGAGGAGCAGAGGTCAAGAGCGTAAGTAGTCGAAACAAAATTACGAAAGGGAAGGCGTGAAGAGTGTGAAGTGGACATTGACTGACTGAAAAAAACAATAATCGCGTTCTTTGCCCGGGTACCTTCATTACGATAAATTACCTTGAGCTTTCGTGCTTGGTCTGTTTACCCACAAAAAAGTCCCGTGGTCGATTTATCAAGGTCTTTTTGTAGGACCTTTAAAAATTGACCACTGGACCTTATCCTCCTAACCTTCATAACCTTACCTTCCTAACTTTCTTTCCGACCTAACCAGCTTAGTATTGCCATCTTTTCATCTTTACTCTCCTAAAAAAGCTTTAGTCTTAATCTTACCTTGTAATCGTATCTTAATATTTGTCAAACTTAAAGGGGTTAGTAGCGTGTGGCATCATACAATTGGGTTTTACCAATATGGCTATCGCAGTGCAAAACCCCAGCTCCCTATCCTGCCTGTTTGGTCTTTAGTAGCTGTTTGTTAACTCGCTACAATTACATTACTAACCTGACTTTCCTGAATTTACCTCGATTTTTCTACCAATCCAGATCTGTCTTACCACTTACCTAAACTTACCTAAATGCCGTTCTGATAAGGTGCGGCATAGGAATGTCCACGTATGCCAACCTGCTTTGAGTAGTGTGAAACATAATAATTCCTCCCTAACTTCTATAACCTAACCTTTGTAACTGATTTTCATATCCCAATGTATTCAGTCTTCTTAACCTAGTCATCCCAACTTAACCCACCGACCTTAACCTGGATACGAATTTGACTGGGTGTGTCACCTGAAAGGCCACCTGCAACAGCCTGGTTTGGCAGGAGCAAAGGTTAAACCCCTTGACTGCCAATTGTGTCCCATATTTGCATAACTGTGTGGGGGTTGCCAGAATAAAAAAAAAAAAAAAAAATACTACTCGGTCGACCGTGCAAACTTTGACCTGAACAGAGTTAAACCAATTTTTTCTCCGAAAAATATAAGACAAAAGGAGGCATTTTCGTTTTTCCTACATATGCCCTGCTTTACCAGTAGTTCTACCATATGAAGTGAATATGGACTGAAAGAATGAGACTGTATAAAAGTGGACTAGTCTGAAGAAGAGACAGAGAACAATGTCGAGAGATGCGGAAGAGGGAGGATGGTATGTTCTGGGAGATGGGGTCGTTACCGGTACTGAGTACGAACTGACATATATACATGTATATTACCGTGGCCACTCCTCAAAGTATGTGGCGTCTGACTACAAGAAGAAAAGTAGATAAAACGTGATAAAAGTAGACAAAATGTGATTCGGTCATACAAAACAGATACGGTACCCTACCGTATTTATGTAAAAAGAGGACACACTAATGTGTGTGTGCGCTTATACGCAAGGCTTTTGTGAGAAGCTCGTGTATTCACCTATTTGTAGTATACAGGAATTGAGCAATGCTCGTGTTGTCATGTGTGTGTGTGTGTGTGTGTGTGAGGGGAGTCCATGATATTGCAAGCTTGCTTTCCCATTCGGCTAGGTCTCCCCCTCACACCTTTCGCCCGCACGTTCCTCCACCAGGAAATCTGCTCCGGCGTGTTTCAGCCCAAAATAGTTTGTATATTCTGCTCGCATCCCCGGCGCGCCCCTGTGGCAGACTCCACGAAATATACTTAATTTGCCTGCGTTACTTGGAGCCCCATGTGGCGGTAGAACTTGGCCACAGTAAATGTAAAGAAAAATTATTGTTGATTTTGAAAGAATTTTATACTTATATCCAAAAGAACTGAGCGAAAATCTTTTACGCTAAAGAAAACCGGTTGTATCAAATTCAGTAACATGTGAGATGCCTAATGAGTTCTACAGTCCACATTCTCGTCGGGTAAGGAAACTCCCTAACGGCTATTCCTAAGCGATTTATTCTGTATATATATTATACGTTAGTACTGTCTTTTGTATTGCTTAAATCATTCTAATATCACCATACACCGCATAAGTAAGGTACAAAACAATGTTAACCAGCCGGATCCAAAAATAGCTAGCTGAGGAAGAGGTGCCAGGGAACCTCCTTAAACGACGGAAATACTGGCCTAGGGCCATATCACTCCATTCAGAGTGACGTCCTTGCACAGACTCGATTATGTAATGCCCCAAGGGAAGCAGGCTGGCCATCTGCCCTTTAATATGGCTGACTACGGTAGCCTATCCTCAGGCCTGTCCATCACGAGAGGGGTAAGAGAGAATGGAAGTTAATGATATATATATCATTCGTTTACTTATTTATTTTTGTTATTTAATTAATTTTTGTTTGTTAATGTATGTTTATTTTTAACATAAGGCCCTTGGAGTCAGAAAGGCGAACCAACCAAGAGAGTGTTGAGAGAGCTGAGATCGAAGTTTGTGCGCGTGATTTTTAATCTATATTAATACCCATACACACGATTTTTTGTTTTAAGAAATATGAAAAATTTAGTACACGAAAATATTCAGTCCGTCGTATGGTCAACCTCTTAAGACGCTGAATTCGGTGACGTCTGTTTTAGTTACTCATGATACTTGTAGACGATTTTATTCAACGCAAGATTACTGAAGCAGTCAATGGAGGTGATAGGTAACCCTTCCAGTTGCAAAACTCTCTCAAGCTACTTAGGATCATTTGGAAAATGCAAGAAGAGTAAAAAAAAATATATATATACGTTTCCGGTGAAAAGATTATCAGTACATCATAGTTGTAAAATTGCTCGTTTTACCAGTTCAGCACAATGACGTCCCTTATTTACAGCTGCCAGCTCCAGACGAGTATATTCCATTCAGAAGTGATTTATCGAACAGGGTGGTTTAAATATAATCTTCATTGTCTCCTTCAGTACTTGGGTGCTCTCCTAAACTAAATAAAACTGTCTGAGAGCCAAAAGAATAAGATAGCTACGTCTTACGGCTGAAGGGGCCGACTCCAGTGGCCTAATAAGTTGACGTGTTGGTCGTTGAGGGACAGCGGTGCGTGACGTGTGGCCTTGGCTGTGGATGAGTGGGGCAGTAGGTTGGAACAGGCCTTGTGAGCATTCCTGCCACCTACAGTATTTCCTTACCAACTTAATTATGTATCTGGTACGTTTTTTGTTTTACTACGCTATTCATGCAGTCTGTGGTCCTATACATAATTATAAAAATGACAGGAAAATTTAAGGTGATGTTATTGTCGTTGTTGTTGTTTTTTGAGTAACCCTCGTTTCTCTGGCCGAACAGATCCATCAACCACAAGCAAGTGACTACCTGTGTGGGGAACAAATGCTCCCCTGTTATAGGCAACGTCTCGCCACAGCTACGCGCAGGGGAGAATCTAAAGGTTTGGCTCCTGGGTGGACGCCACATGTGTCTCGCTACCAGGTTAAAAGAGGCACCATAGAAAACTCCAAATCACCACATTATTTGACTGTATGGTTACCGTACAACGTTGTGAATGGTCTCCTGAGTTACTGGAAACCATTAGGTTTGTCACTCATCGTACAGCCACCTGAAGTGGAAAGAATAGTTAGAGTGTCAGCAAGGATACGAGAAACAGGAAAGGAGGAGAGCACAGACAGAAAAGGAATGATAAACTAATATGTAATACCGTATGCAAAAGAAACCATTATCGCCATACCAACGACGTATACTGTTATCATATTCATGATATCCTCAGATGTTCTTACTCAGTTTAGGAGAGCATTTGCAAACTCCAGGGATGAGATTTAACCCTCATTTACCATATATACTAGTAAGAGTTGGTGGAGGCGACCATAATTCATTCACCTGATGTAGTAATGTCAATTTCTTCCTTCATCTGTATTATAATGTGTCTGTGTTTGCCCTTCTCTCTCCTACTTTTTCACTTCCACTTTCTATAAATCTGCTCTCCAAATCAGGTGACTTAATGCTTAGTAACAAGCCTAATGGTTTCCTATAACCCAGGAAACCATTTACAAAGCTGGGTGGGAACCAAGTACCCAGATAACGGGGTGATGTGAAGCCTACTATGGTGCCCTTGTTAACGGGACGGCGAGACGTAAATGCGGCGTCCATTCATGAAATAAACCTCTACATTCTTCCCCGCACCTCACCGTCGGGATGCGCTGTCAACAGCACGTGACAGCTCTGCAGGAGCAGTTACCTGCCTGCGTTTGATGGGTCTGCTCGGCCTGAACAGATCAGGGATGATCAGGAACAACAACAGCTACTAAGGGACCTTCTTAAACTGAATTTATTCATCAGAAATTTGCAATAATGCAGGGTGCCTACTAAGTTATGCTGGGTTTTAAAAATTTATTGCGTGTTAATGGCATAAATAATGCTTCTCGGTATTTAAAGAGTAACACATTTTTATGATTACTAAAGCTGATATAAAAACAGCTATGACAACTCTACAGTGAGAACTCTCACTGTGTGATTCGGTGCGCAGAATCAGAATATTTGACCTCTCTGCAAAAAAAACCTACCGACGAAAATAAAGAAAACTATCTTCGCAAGTAGACAGCTGTATAAGGTTGTAGTATCCAAAAGGCATTTCAACACAGTCATCGAAAATCTGTAGTTCATGTATTGCTGAAGTCAACTGTTCATAAAGTCTTACACAAAAGGTTACACCTTCACACGTAAAAAATGCTATTACTTGAGGCCATAAAAAACGGTGCTATGCCGCAACAGTTTGTGTGTCCCGTCTGCAACTCGACTGAGAAGAGTAAATACTTAAAGGAAACAGTACTTGGTGATGGATCTACATTTCATACCACAGACAAAGTGTAAGAAAATTCGAGTTACCCTCCCATGTAATAATAAAAAAAAAAAAAAAAAGTGGCATCCCAGATTTCAGAATTTTAAGCTGGACTTTGTGTTCGACCTATAAAATGAAAAGTACGTCACTAATGTGAAGTGGTTAAGGAAGAGGCATTGGAAAGTCTCTCCAAGTAGACAAGGACACAGGCAATAACATTTTCTACTACACTGTGTATACTCTTGCCTCTTTATTCCGAGAGATGCAGGAATATTTTTAGGAGCGACCCGGGTCAGTAAGCCAGTCATACCTATGGATTATCATACACAAGATACCTCAACTCCCATCGAAGTTGTGATTTACTTATCGAAGCCCCATATGGTCATGCATCTATCTAGGTCATCTTTACTTGTTCTGATTTATTCTCGTTACACACAGACGATTCTCTTACAGTTTCAGGGAGATGTCTGGTTGTGAAAAGGATAATGAAAACTATATTTAACACCTCCAACTGGTAAAGTCTCCCTTCAGCTGAATAAAATAGTTTCGGAGCAGGAATGATAACAATAATAAAAAAAAAATCAACGGATTCGAGCAGTCAACTTGCAGCAAGATGTAACAAGCGCTTTAGCAAGATTTTAACAGTAAGTATGATGCTCGTCACGAAGCCTCACATGCTACCTGAATACGGCAACTAGTTATACACGTTGTTAAACTGCGCGAAGAACAGTTTGAGATGACAGTTACTGGTGCATCTACGGAAGTTTCGAATTACTAACACCAGGTCTATGTTTGGTGTGAATTCCTGGCCATTATGTCCTTTCACCCACAGGCAGAAGTAGAGGGAGAGCAGAACCTTTGGATCGCGAGTGTATGGTCAACAAAAGAAGTAAAAATTACTCAGAAGGTCGATCGATTAGCAAAAGAGGTTTCATTACCTCCAGAGGTCGATGGATGTGCAAAGATATTTTGTTATCTCCAGAAGTCGATGGATGTGCAAAAATGTTTTGTTATCTACAGTGGTCGATGGATTTGCATTTTTTTCTTTCTTTTTTTCTTTTTTTTTTTTTTTGGTTAAATCCAGAGGTTGATGGATTTGCAAAAAATTTTTATCTCGAGAGATCGGTGGATGTGCAAAGATGTTTTGTTATCTCAAGAAGTCGATGGATTAGTAAAGATGTTTTGTTATCTCTAAAGGTCGATGGATTGGCAATGACTTATTGTACAGTATATCACTTAACTTAAAATTAATTAATATTAATTAACAGAGATAACGCATTTGAATATACTAATGATTTCTGGAAGCCTCGTAATGTCTCTTACATATGCTGTGTTCATAATGGTAACTGACCTATACGAGTACACAGAATACAAAGTAACCCTCCTATGGCCGGGACAACCTAACGGATGGCCATTTTGTTCCGCTATGAATAAGTACATAAGTACAGGAGACTGAGATTATAAATAACGTCGCGATTAACCCTTTCGTTGTCGGGACAACTGCAGCTTCTCTCTTCCTCCTAACGCCAGGCGATTGCATTAAGCTGACAGCGAATCACACAAGCCAGGGAGACTTAATTCACACAGGAAATATTTTGGAATACGTGATAAACTCCACAGGTGCCAAAATCTTTTGTATCTTCATTCATAAGGACAGCTGATCCTTAAATATATAACAGACTGATGGAGATTCGGTCTCTAAGTTTATTAGTTCAAATTTTGAGGAAAGGGAAAGTAACGATCTCTCTCTCTCTCTCTCTCCACAACTTCGTTTTCCTTTCGTTCTCGTTTTTGATGGCTCCAACATGCTTGCATGAGTCGGCCTTGGTCACCTAATGGCGGCTGTCCATGCTGCTTGATCTCTGACAGCTTCCCTATTCAGTCCTTTAACCCTGAGGTCACACTCATTGATATCGTCCCAGGCCTTTTTCGGTCTACTTCTCGCTACCCTACCCCCAGCATTAACATTTATCACTTTTTGCACCCAGTTATCATACCCCTTCCTCTCCACATGTCCTAACCATCTTAATCTACCCCTCCTCATCACAACACCAATACACTCCAGTCCCATCCTACCTCTTAACTCTTTCATCGCAAACCTAGCCCCCCAGGCCTTGCACTCAAGGGCGCACTGCACATCACGCACGCACACACACACACACACACACACACACACACACACACACACACACACATATACTGTATATAAATAGATAGATAGATAGATAGATAAATAGATAGATAACCTATGTGTGTGTGTGTGTGTGTGTGTGTGTGTGTGTGTGTGTGTGTGTGTGTGTGTGTGTGTGTGTGTGTATAATCAACCAACTAATAGGTTGTATTCCTTCCCCGCCTTGTAATGGCCACCTCCTCCCTAACCTTGGAAAGGGAGGAGGGAGAGGAGAGGAGGAGGAGGTTGTAGGGGGAAGTTAGGAGTGGGAAGGAGGAGGTTGTTGGTAGGAGGGAGGAGAGGGGAGGAGGAGGCTGTTGGGGGGGGGAGAAGGTGGAGGGAAGAAGGAGACTGGAAATAAGAGGGAGGGAGAGAAGAGGAGGGTTGGAAGGGGTGAGGGAGGGAGGGAGAGGGAAGAGGAACGGAGGCTGGGGGCTGTTGTCTAAGTAATAGCAAACATTACTTAGGATTTTTATTCTTCAATTTCTTTTTTTTTCTTGTTCTTTGTTGTTAACCAGAAAGTTTTTAGGCAAATCTTTACAACAGACTCAACACAGGCAAAAGTCTGCAGTGCATTTATTTACCTTTTAATCATAGTAATAAACTTCACTACGTGGACAACTTTTTTTTTTTGTTCTGTTCATGCTCTATCTACACAAAATTGTTTAGCTTAAGGAGACTTCAAAGGTGCTAATAAAATCGCTTGGGTGTAGCAAGAATGGGGTATAAACAAGTCATCTACTGAGAGGGTCTGCATCATACTGTACTGACGTGGGCGTTGTTGAAAGGTTAACGCTTTTCCTGGTCCACTTTAAATCCTTCACTATGATTACTTATTTTCACTGCTGTTACCGCGGGATGACTATGTTTAATGTATGGGAGACCTCTTGCAATGGGGGAGCTAATGAAACCTAACCTAAGCCCTCCGATCTGAATGTATCTCCTGGAAAGAGTATATACACACTTATCTTTTGGAAGCAGGAGTGAAAGTCAAAGGACGCCCTTGTATTGTAAGGGATGAGTGTTGGAACTGCACGAGTATTTGGATATGTCGTGTGTGTGTGTGTGTGTGTGTGTGTGTGTGTGTGTGTGTGTGTGTGTGTGTGTGTGTGTGTGTGTGTGTGTGTGTGAGAGAGAGAGAGAGAGAGAGAGAGAGAGAGAGAGAGAGAGAGAGAGTTTTTATGTGTGCTTTATGTGTGTTTACTGTGTTTGTTTAATTACTGAGTGTGGATGTAGAAAAGTGTTTGCGGGCGCAGAGTGGGTGTATAAAAGGAGAAGATAATAATTTCATTTCCACTGCAACACTATATCCTGTTCGTAAAGTGAATCCTAAATGAAGCACAGCGCTTTGGACGTGCGGATGTATTCTTTTGGCGCTCCTCTCTGCATTATGGGACACTGTAATTACTTTGTGTGTGTGTGTGTGTGTGTGTGTGTGTGTGTGTGTGTGTGTGTTTACATTGCATTGTGATTACTGCAATAAGCCTAACAGTATGTATATATATATAGACAGATAGATTGATAGATAGATAGATAGATAGATAGACATAGATAGATATAGATATAGATATAGATATATATATTATATTGCCAGACGCCATAAACCCGTAAGGGGTGGCCATTTGACTTTTAAGTTATTTGTTTTACGGGGAGGGGCACTAACCCTCCACCAACCCACTTGCTGACACGTAGGAAGCACGTATAGTTTGGTTATATGGTTACCACCCAGCGTTGTATATGGTTTCTTGGCTTACAGGAAACCATTTGGCTTGTCACTCCCAGCAAAGCCACATGTAAAGGAAGGAAAAGCAATAAAATGTGACAGGAAAGATGGGAGAAATAGGAAGAGAGGGCAGGCACAGAAACAGAATGATAATGGCTAAGAAGAAGTAGGCAGCACTACATCATGTGAGTGGATGATGGTCGCCACCACCTACCACTATAATATATATCTATCTATATACCTAGGCTGCTTCCCCCAAGGAGAGGGCGGTACAAACCTGGCCTGGCGCAGCACCAAAGCCTTACCGATATCCCAAAAGGAGGATGTCCGCGAGTTTGAAAGGAATGTTGATGACCCCTGGAGCGCCACTGACAGGGCTTATATTGACGGCCAGATAATCATGAGAAGGAAAATGCTTTGAAATAGTCCTGCACGGATGGCCTCAGATTTTGTAGTGGAAAAATATTATAAAAACATTTGACAGATGATATGTTTAGCACTTATTACATGATAAACTTCTTTGTATTTATTTCATACATGTATAGGGCCGATATTAATCCAAATATATTTTGCCGTCAATACATGATAAGCACTAAAAAACATACAGGACGGTTTTTTTTTTTTTTTTTTTTTTTATATCATTGCACTGACTTATCAATGCATGAATCAGTGTATTAACTTATTTAGGGTAAATTTTTATGTTCTGCTGTATCTTTCACAAAGTTTCAATAACTAAGTCAGTGTCTAATCTAGCACTTGCTGCAGTGAAACGATGAAGTCCAGAGGTATTCGTCAGTCAGCAGTGAGCCTGAACTTGGTTTTCACGTTTTTCATCCTTGGTCGCTGCAAGTTTCACAAGAGAAGTGTGCCATTATGCGCGGAACTAATTAGACGTGAAACATACCACACCGCAACGTAAAGGAACGAAAGTCCTGGGAGGTTTTAATAATAATTTATGTACTACTACCAGTAGCTGTTGTTGTAGTAGTAGTAGTAGTAGTAGTAGTAATAATAATAATAGTAATAATGATAATTATAATAATAATAATAATGATAATTATAATAATAATAATAATAATAATAATGATACTAATAATCAATCAATAAATAAATGAAATTGTCTGGGAAAGCCTTTCAGAGCGAGACAAATCTTCACTATGAATTTATTACAAAGGGAAGACGATGTTATTCAGCGTGGGAGTGGCGTGTTGTTTTGGAAGGGTTAAAAAGTACTTCTTGGATACAGTCGCTATTAGCCCTTTACCACTCACAAAGAAGATTAACTAATTCCCAAAGTTGCCTAGGGACTGTCCCAACGCAACTGATTCTGTGTTCGGATAATAATAATAATAAAAATAATAATAATAATAATAATAATAATGTTAACGACAACATTAATAATAATATTAATAATAATACGGTAATAATAATAATAACAATAATAATAATAAAATTTACTATTGCTGCTACTACTACTACTACCACTACTACTACTACTAATAGCAATATTAATAATAATAATAATAGTAGTATTAATACTAATAATGCCTATCTACTGCAGCTGGATCAGAAAGGCCGATAATCAATTTTTACCAAGTCACACTCGTGCCCTAGAATAGCGATACACAACAATCAAATTCACATCCAGGTCCCCAAGTGCATCCTACTGCAGGTTGAACAGCGTCATCGGAGAAGAAACTTGTCCAAGAGGCTGTCTGTCCCTGGAACTGAACTTGGGTTTTACAATTGCAGGCTACGTGTGTTAACCAATAAACCCCAGCTTCCTTAGACAGGTCAGACTACGGCCATGGTCAGCTGCTCCGTTGCTGCTGGATAAAACTGTCAATGGTTTGGAAGAAATTATTAGTTTATAAGGAAGTCTGAGCCGATGTACCTCACAGAACCGGCGCAGGAAGTTACTGTGAGGGGAACACTTTTAGTCTGATCCCTCACAGTGGACCTGCCTAGTATGGTTGCACATGACTAGTATAGCTCCACTGGTCACTGGGATGCACAAGCTTCTTCGCCCCGGCAAGGCAGTGTTCCGTGGAAGAAGACCCCCCTCCCCCCCTAAAAATAAATAAATAAAAATAAAAATTTAAAAAAAATGTGATAAAAAAGTATGACCCAGATAAAAAATATATAATATTAAATTTCCGTGAAGATCCAATAATAAAAGAAGCAGTAAACAAATCAAAAGATCCAGCGAATAATGGTCCTTACTAAAATAAAAACCCACTTAAAATTAGCCAAAATATAACAAAATAACCACAAAAGTTCTAAATGATAACAAAAAATGTGCAAAAAAGAAAAATCACACCAAACCGACCATCACCTCTCAAGAAATGGCCAGGAGATCAGTGAATGTTCGCCGCCGCCCTTTCATAGATCGCTTGCCTCCTTTGCCCCGATTGAAACCATTCTTTTTGGCCTTAGCATGACAGTGGGCGGGGCATGGTGGGAACACATTGAGAGGGCTTACTCCTACCAGTTGCCCCTTCTCATATTCCTCTTCCTCTTCGGAGTCATAATCCTTTATACTTATCTTTTGACCCCTGGCCTTCATATACTCCCAATACTTTAGTCTCTCTATGGCCGCCTGGCGAATTTCCTTTTTGGACACCTTGTCTCTCCTTTTCACATCCTTCTTATTCTCTTCGTTCAGCACACATTCACTTTCAGCTATCATTTTCGCCTTTGCTTTTTCTTGTTCCTTCTCATGCTTTGCTCTCACCTTTTCCTTTGCCTTCTCCTTTTCTCGCCTTTTTTTCTCCAACGTGACGATTTCTCTCTTCCTTTTCTCTTCCTCCCCCGTCTCCCGACTCTTACTGCCTTTTGGGGACATTAGTGGAGTAGTATTGATAGAATACAAATCAGGCGTGATGATATGATCTGTTAACGACAAATAATACTGTGTGTTTTCGTCGCAACAGAACGTCTTACTTTGGGAATATTGGTAAAAAGTGCTTTGTACAGGACCTGGTATCAAATGCCAGGTACATTTCTAGTTATCCCGGAACTGCTCGGCTCCCATCGTTTTCTATGCTATTAGCGAAGGTAGTGTATGGAGAGAGTTTGGGAGTAATGTTTTTAGTGACTTTAGTCATTAGAGGAACTGTGCCGGCCTTTAGTGTTGCTAGTTAGGGTAGGGTAGTTACGACGGTAGTTTGTAGGAGGGAAAGCGGGATATTTGACTGCCTGGTGAGGTTATTGTAAGGATAAATATTAGGAAGGGACTGCAGGAATTATTTTTTAATGTAGTTTAATTATGGCAAGTGTGAGGGCTAGAATGTTGTTAAGTGTTAATAATGAAGGTAATGTAGCTTTGACTGTTATTGATGAAGAATTTAAATATATTTTTGATTGCCTTCTGAGGATAGTGTAATGACAACGATAGAGAAGAGATTGCAGGAACTGTATTTAGTGAGAGGAGTGTAGCTGCGGTTATGGTGAGGAAGGGAGCGTCGGACTATTTAGCGTTGTTATCAAGGGCTTTGTAGTTATGATAATGGTTAGGAAGCGAGTGCAGGAGTTTACTAAGTGAGGGTAGTTTACTTAGGACAGTGACTGAGAAGAGACACTGGAATTACACGTATGTTTAATGAGGAAAATGCAATTACCAGAGATGAAGCAGAGTGCAGTTGTTAACTGTTTAGATTTTTTCCTGTGTAGTTATAATGTCGACTGGGGAGGGAGTGACCGCTGGGTCAGGAGGTGAAGGGAGGGGGATGAGTTGGTGCGATGTGTTATCCCCCAGGACGCCATAGTGAAAACTTCGCTGTATTCCCCCTTACGACACACCAGTTTATTAAGCTCTGTTCGGAAGGCATTTCGAGCTGAAAGGGTTACATGGAGCCTTATTTAATATCTACACTTCTTGAGTCGAAGGTAATCGTTGAATATAATCTCTTGGTGGAGGCAAGACTAAATTGCAGAATACGCCCTCATAGTTAAGATGTTACGGGCTGAAGAACCTTTTACTTTAGCTGTGTAGGACGGTTGTAAAGGAGTAGGGGATAAGGAGAACTGAGGGACAGAGTTGGTGGAGAAAGAAGAACTAGGAGAAAGAGTGAGAAGAAAAGGGAAGATGGGTGTGTTAGTAAAGTTGGTTGGAGTGGATCAAGAAAGAGGGATGGAGAAGGGTACCTTGGGAATTACTGCGATGAAGGAAGTGTGGAGGAGAGGAGTGACGTTTGTGGTTTTGCGGACGAGTGGAAGGGGAAAGGGAGTAAGGGAGGATTAGAAAAGACTTAAGTACTTGAGAGAAGATGAAGGCTGGTAGGAAGAACCGAGTAGGAAGGAAAAGGTGATGGCCAGGACTAGGCAGTAAAGAGGAAGGAGGCGGTATTAGGAAGAATGGAAGAGATGAGGGGAGGGAAGGGCTGAAGGTGGGGGCAAGGAAAGGCAAGAAGAAGGTTTATATTAGTGCCTGTCGACTGCACGAAGGTCAATAAGGCAGCCAGCCAATTACTGCTAAGTCCCAGTCGTCCCCTAGAATACGAGGTTGTAGAATATGAGACTTTATCAATGTCCCTGATTGCACTGATGGACAAACAGGGCAGTTGTTGTTGTGGCCCCAGACTGACCCGGACGTGATCCCAGTGGATCGCAGGCTGAAGTAACCTTTTTCTTGCAATTTTTATTCATTCGTGGGATTTGTAGGAAGCTGAGGGGCGTTTGTTATACTGGTGATACCGCGTGAAGGCGTCCCTCGGCAAATTAGTCGTGAAACATTCCTTTTCCACGAGTAAGACCGGCCCGAGAAGGGAAAGAAGGAGTATGGAATCGAAAAATGAGAGTCTGTTTGAGTGTGGGGAAGAGTGATTGGGGAAGAACTGGAATGGTAGATGACCAGACTTAAGGTGGGAATAGTGGGATGGAAAGTTGCGAGGAAGGGGAAGGGGAGGGTTGGGGAAATTAAGTTACTGACTCCATTTTATCTTACTTCTCTGCCTTGTTCTTGCCGCCGTCAGATGTTATTCAGTGTACGATTGACCTCTCACTGTGTAATTATCAACCCGTACACGAGAAGCCATTCCTGGCCTGAATATTCTCGTCTGGAGGTAGCATGACTAAAAAATAGTGAAGATATCAGAGGACTAATCTGCACACGATGGTAGACCACTTGTGAGCTGCATAAAATCGTCTAAAGGCAGAAGGTATAATAAATAGTGAAGGTTTCTCACGTCCTGTAGGAGATGCTTGAGACGATAAACACCTTCACTCCGATGACGCATTTTTCTTTTTATCACAGTTGCCTCCAGACGATTTCATTCAGTGCAGGAGAGACTATTCGAGCAGGAGGGGTTGGATTATTATGGCCTTCGTTAACCCGTTCAGTATGATGTGTGTTTCTCCTGCTGAATGAAATCGTCTGTTGACAGCAAGAATCAAACACAGAGGTGAAGACTTTTTGTCATCGTCAGAGGGTTAATCTATACGGGATGAGGAGCCACTTCCAAGCTGAATAAAATAGTCTGAAGGAAGAATGAATAAAATAGTTTTTTTTTCTTTTTTTTTTTTCGTACCAGATGGAAGGGTATATAGAGGCCGTTTTAACCCCTTCAGCACGAGAGGAATAATTCAGTGTTTTTTTCTTGCTATCGCAAGACGATTTTATTCAGCCTGAGGAGAGCATGTTGTCGTAGAATGCCAATAGTAATATTAATTATGATAGTAATAACAATAATAATAATAGTGATGATGATGATAATGATAGTGATGATGATAGTGATCATAATGATGAAATAATAATAATAATAATAAATATTAAATGAATAAATCAATAAATAAATACACAACAGATAAATAAAATGGTCTCCGGAAAGCCTTTCAGAGCGAGACAGATCTTCACTATGATATTACTGCAAAGGGACGACGATTTTACGAGTATTCAGCTCTAGAGTGACCTGTTGTTTTGGAAGGGTAAAAAGTATTCACTGGGTATAATGGCTGTTAACTCTTTGACGCTCACCAAGAGAGGCGGTGGCTGAATCGGTACAGAGGCGGCCTGCAGTCCTGATGGACCCAGGTTCGAATCCCGGCTGGGGTAGGGAACAGTTTAAGGATTTGAATTTCATAAAAGCAGACTTTCCTGATCTACCAGATAACCCGCCGACATGTCATAAAAGCACCCCCGCTAATACCAATACACCAGTCCTGTATGATACAGCCCTAGCATGTATTCAATATGGACGGTGGGTGTTAGCGCCGAAGTGGTGACATGTAGAAAGGTGTATGGTATGTAGGAGGACTACTGGGCCTTGAGAGCAGGCTGTGAAGCCTATGCCCAGAAGTCGGACACATAAAAAAAAAAAAAAAAAAAAAAAGATTAATTCCTGAAGTTGCATGATGGTTCCAGTGCAAACTGATTCTATGCTTAAAAAATGAACTAATAATAATAATAATAACCAGAAACCCGTAAAATTGTCCAAGGACAATTTTCATAAAGAAAAGCCTCCCACAGCCACTTCCTAACAGAGACCGAGCTATAAAGGGATCTGGAGGTCATGGTCTTTGAGTTTGTGTATGTCATCTTAGGTCATCACAGTGTATAAGTCCACCAAGCTTCGTGGCTGTAGCATAATTCCTTCATGGAAAATTAGGTGACACCCAAAATATCCCGAAAAGTCCCAATTTTTGTCCCCACAAAATCTCACAATAATCAAGAACTATATTCCTTTCCGTGATAGCGCCACCTTAAGGTTATATTGCTGTATATTTTCAGCTTCCTAGCTTAAGCGGTTTCTGAGATAGAGTCCCGGACAGCCATCTTTCGTCTTAACTCCTTTCACCTGTTCCTTCGTCTCAGGCTCTTTAAATTCCTTGGCTCTTGTTTTTGTCTCTGTGTCTGTCTGTCTGTCTGTCTCTCTCTCTCTCTCTCTCTCTTTTTCTTTCTCTCTCTCTTTCTCTCTCTCCATCTATCTATGTTTCTCAGGCTGCAGTGACTCACCCTCAGCTGAATAAAATCGTCCATGGTTAACTTAAATATATGATGTACAGTCGTGGCCATAAATAGTCACCTATCATCCTGTACCTCGTAGCTCAGACTGGATCCTTTACGCCCAGCAAGTCACTGGAGTAAGAGGGGCTGAGAGGGAGGGGCCAGAGAGAGAAGGGAAGGTGGGTGGGGGGATGAGCGATGGTTTTGGGGTGGAGTGAGGGAGGGAAGGGAGGGTAGGTAAGGAAAGGAGAATGAAATGCGAGGTTGTGGCCACATAATTTGTCAGTTTCTTTCATTCAGGACATCATATAAAGGAGTTACTATTCCTTAGGTAAAGCTGCATTACATCTTGTGTACCGGCGTCAGATAACAAGATTTAGATAGGTGGTGATATCAAGGACTGGCTCGCGAGAGAAGTATACTGACGTGACATCAAACATTTGTGCGGAGCCAGATATTTGTGTTTATCCGTGTATTTGACTTCAGACTCAGAATGGAATCTGGATGGCTTCCGTTATGTTTGTGTAAGAAACGTCCTCTACCCTTACATGTAATTAATTTTTGGAACTAAATATTATATGCAACCTTTAACATGGCTGTGTCCAAAGTAAATATGATCACCTTCGCGGTATACACTCTCTCTATACAGTCATCATCATGTAAATTCAGTAATTATTTAATGACATCTCTATATGAAAAGGCTTTATAAAATAAATGTGCATAAAAGGTTAATAAATTTGATGTCTGTGCTCATGGGTGGATATGGTAACGGTATCTCTCATTACCTGTTAGGAGGAAAATGAAACAAAATCCTACCCAAACTCCCAAAATATATCTGTGTCAATATTTACCGACACCGGTCAAGCCAGTGCAACCAGGAAAGCCTTAGTAAGTAGTCCAGTGGCCTCATGCCTTAAAAACCTCATGCAGGCTTGACGGCACCGGGGAATCAATGTTGTTGATGGTTTGCTGGTTTCGTCTGAACAACTCCCACTCGTCTTTGGTGTGCTGTAGGAGGCGGGCCCGTGTCCTCTCGTTCTCTGGCTTCCACGCGTAAGGTGACCAGATTTATTGGAGCTAAAAGCGGAACATTGTCTCGTGTGTGTGTGTGGAGAGGGAGAGAGAGAGAGAGAGAGAGAGAAAGAGACTGACTTAAATAGCAGTGGTTGATAGCAGTGGTTGAATCGGTAGAGAGGCGGCCTGCGGTCCTGATGGACCCAGGATCGAATCCCGGCTGAGGCAGGGAACATTTTAAGGATTTGAATTTCCTAAAAAAAGCAGACTTTCCTGATCTACCAGATGACCAGCCGACATGTCGTAAAAATACCCCCGCTAATACCAATACACCGGTCCTTTGTGAGACAACCCTAGCATGTATTCAATATGGATTGTGGGTGTTAGCGCCGAAGTGGTGACATGTGGAGGTGTAGGAGGACTACTGGGCCTTGGGATAGGTCACTGCCTACAAGAAATAGGCCCTGAAGCCTTTGCCCAGAGTCGGACACGTAAAAAAAAAAAATGCGAGTGACAGCGACGGCTGCTACGTAACACCTCACCCTGAGGCTGCTAATTAAACACTAAAGTCTCAAACGAACTCCAATGACCAATATACAGTACGGTACGGTGAATGGGCCGACCACAGTTACCAGTTAGTATTACAGATTTTATATTAACAATTCGGTATTTCATTTAGTTTGGATAAGGCATAATTTTACTAATCCATCATAATTTCATAAAAGAAGGTCATATTATTTCAAATGTAATAGTAGGTCATATTATTTCAAATGTAATAGTAATTTACTAAAAGCGGGATATTTTAGATAAATTGCAAAAAAAGCAGGACAATTTATTCACAATTAAAAAGGCGGGACAGATGAAAAAAAAAAAAAAAGATAGCGAGACTGTCCCGCCTTCTGGTCGCCATATCCACGTGTTGACAATCTGGGCCCAACTCAGTCTCGATGGCTCTGCACTAATATTTGATCTGTCACGTCAGTATACTCCTCTCACGAGCCAGTCCTTGATATCATCACCTATCTAAAGCTTGTTATCTGACGCCGCTATACAAGGTGTAATGCAGCTTTATCTACCGAATAGTAACTCCTTTATATGATATCCTGAATGAAAGAAAATAGACAATTTATGTGGCCACAACTTCGCATTTCATTCTCCCTCCCCTACCTACCCTCCCTCCCCTCCCTCACTCCACAAAGCACCATCGCTTGTCCCCCCACTCACCTGCCCCTCTCTCTCTGGCCCCTCCCTTTCAGCCCCTCTTACCCCAGCGTGACTTGCCGCGCGTAAGGGAGCCAGCCTGAGGCACTAGGTACAGGAGTATAGGTGATTATTTATGGCCACGACTGTACATAGAGTTGTTGCGACCACCAAAGAGTTATTGGTGCCGGTATTAACACTCCCAGGTTCCATTGACTCACTCAGTTGAACAAAATCGTCTGACGTTACCTGGGACTGAATACAAATATAGAGTAGCCCCGAGCGTGAGAGGGTTTATTTGTGGTATTATAATGGAGGTCTGAATCCTAGTCCTAGATGCCCCTTTCCCCTTAAGATTTATATACAGCACCCGTCTAACTACATAATTCTGTACATAATATTACTCAATTTTTCTCTCTCATACATAAGTTAACTGGTATTCTTAAGCTGGTATTTTCGTCAGTTAAGGAAACTCCCTAACACCTCTTCCTTAGCGATTTGTTTTTGGATGTGGGTGATTAATATCGTTTCCTGCAACTACTTAAATTTTCTAGTCTTGGATTCCTAATGTTTTCAGAAATCCTTAATTTTTAGGTCTCCGATTTTAAGGTATCTTTGGGAGGTGTGATTTTTGCAGGATTTTGACCATGGCTAATTCGGTCGATCTATCTACCTATCTGTCTATTTGCACCTGTCTATACTTCTATCTGCATATCTATCTATATATTTCTATTTACATCTTTCTGTATGTCTGTTTATCTGTATCTGTATATCAATATTTATATGTCTGCCTCCATCTGTTTACCTCTATCAACCTATCTGTCCATTTCCATCTGTTTCTGTTTATCTATTTACGTACCCATCTATCTGTTTATCTCGGTATCTGTCTCCGTCTTTTTTCGTTTGTCTGTCTATCTATCTTTCTATCCATCTATGGCCAGATACCTCAACACAGGAAGGGGTGACCACAAGCAAATCCCCTCCATGTAACCATGTCCTCCGCCATCAGGCCTACCTCTTTCCAGCTCACATCAGTCATATACCTCTCCACTGCATCTCATCCCTGGCGTCCCCATCCCCCTCTTCCCCATCCCTCCATCTCATCCCTGACGTCCCCATTCCCCTCTTCCCCATCCCTCTATCTCATCCCTGGCGTCCCCATTCCCCTCTTCCCCATCCCTCCATGTCATCCCTGGCGTCCCCATCCCCTCTTCTCCATCCCTCCATGTCATCCCTGGCGTCCCCATCCCCTCTTCTCCATCCCTCCATGTCATCCCTGGCGTCACCGTCCCCTCTTCCCCATCCCTCCATCTCATCCTTGGTCTCCCATTTCCACTCTCTCCCTCACTTAAGTGCAATACTCTCCTAGTCAGTCTCTGGTTATTATTCACAAGTAAACCATAACAAACCCATTCAGTCCGATGATGTATTTTAAAGTCTCTTCCTAGCGATCTCAAGATAATTTTAGGGGTTTTAAGAGACACTTCATAAGGGTGGGGGTTAGACACAACTTTCAGTAACCAGCTAAGAAGCATTTTTTTTTTCTTTTTTTTTTTTACGAGTAAAATAGTGAGAATAAACACATACTACTACTACTACTATAACAACTACTTCTTCTTCTATTACTACTACTACTACTACTATTGCTAGTACTACTAGTGCTACTACTACTACTACTATTTATAATAATAATAATAATAATTAACAATGGCAATATTAATAATAATGATGCCTATCCACTGCAGCTGGATCACAAAGGCCGATAATCAATTATTACCAAGTCACAGTCCTCCCCTAGAATACGATACACAACAGTCAAATTCACATCAAGGTCCCCAAGTGCATCCTACTGCAGGGTGAACAGCGTCATCGGAGAAGAAACTTGTCCAAGAGGCTGTCTGTCCCTGGAACTGAACTTGGGTTTTACAATTGCGGGCTACGTGTGTTAACCAATAAACCCCAGCTTCCTTAGACGGGTCAGACTACGGCCATGGTCAGCTGCTCCGTTGCTGCTGGATAAAACTGTCAATGGTTTGGAAGAAATTATTAGTTTATAAGGAAGTCTGAGCCGATGTACCTCACAGAACCGGCGCAGGAAGTTACCGTGAGGGGAACACTTTTAGTCTGATCCCTCACAGTGGACCTGCCTAGTATGGTTGCACCTGACTAGTATAGCTCCACTGGTCACTGGGATGCACAAGCTTCTTCGCCCCGGCAAGGCAGTGTTCCATCGAAGAAAACCCCCCTCCCCCCTAAAAATAAATAAACAAAAATAAAAATTTAAAAAAAAATGTGATAAAAAAGTATGACCCTGATAAAAAAATATATAATATTAGATTTCCGTGAAGATCCAATAATAAAAGAAGCAGTAAACAAATCAAAAGATCCAGTGAATAATGGTCCTTACTAAAATAAAAACCCACTTAAAATTAGCCAAAAATATAACAAAATAACCACAAAAGTTGTAAACGATACCAGAAAATGTGGAAAAAAGAAAAATCACACCAAACCGACCATCACCTCTCAAGAAATGGCCAGGAGATCAGTGAATGTTCGCCGCCGCCCTTTCATAGATCGCTTGCCTCCTTTGCCCCGATTGAAACCATTCTTTTTGGCCTTAGCATGACAGTGGGCGGGGCATGGTGGGAACACATTGAGAGGGCTTACTCCTACCAGTTGCCCCTTCTCATATTCCTCTTCCTCTTCGGAGTCATAATCCTTTATACTTATCTTTTGACCCCTGGCCTTCATATACCCCCAATACTTTAGTCTCTCTATGGCCGCCTGGCGAATTTCCTTTTTGGCCACCTTGTCTCTCCTTTTCACATCCTTCTTATTCTCTTCGTTCAGCACACATTCACTTTCAGCTATCATTTTCGCCTTTGCTTTTTCTTGTTCCTTCTCATGCTTTGCTCTCACCTTTTCCTTTGCCTTCTCCTTTTCTCGCCTTTTTTTCTCCAACGTGACGATTTCTCTCTTCCTTTTCTCTTCCTCCCCCGTCTCCCGACTCTTACTGCCTTTTGGGGACATTAGTGGAGTAGTATTGATAGAATACAAATCAGGCGTGATGATATGATCTGTTAACGACAAATAATACTGTGTGTTTTCGTCGCAACAGAACGTCTTACTTTGGGAGTATTGGTAAAAAGTGCTTTGTACAGGACCTGGTATCAAATGCCAGGTACATTTCTAGTTATCCCAGAACTGCTCGGCTCCCATCGTTTTCTATGCTATTAGCGAAGGTAGTGTATGGAGAGAGTTTGGGAGTAATGTTTTTAATTACTTTAGTCATTAGAAAGACTGTGCCGCCCTTTAGTGTTGCTAGTTAGGGTAGGGTAGTTACGACGGTAGTTTGTAGGGGGGAAAGCGGGATATTTGACTGCTTGGTGAGGGTATTGTAAGGATAAATATTAGGAAGAGACTGCAGGAATTCTTTTTTGCTGTAGTTTAGTTATGGCAGGTGTGAGGTCTAGAATGTTAAGTGTTAATAATGAAGGTAATGTAGCTTTGACTGTAACTAGGAAGAATTTAATGGATTTTTAATTGCCTTGTGAGGATAGTGTAATGACAACGATTGGGAAGAGATTGAAGGAACTGTATTTAGTGAGAGGAGTGTAGCTGCGGTTATGGTGAGGAAGGGAGTGTCGGACTATTTAGCGTTGTTATCAAGGGCTTTGTAGTTATGATAATGGTTAGGAAGCGAGTGCAGGAGTTTACTTAGTGAGGGTAGTTTACTTAGGACAGTGACTGAGGAGAGACACTGGAATTACACGTATGTTTAATGAGGAAAATGCAATTACCAGAGATGAAGCAGAGTGCAGTTGTTAATTGTTTAGAGCATTTCCTGTGTAGTTATGACGTCGACTGGGGAGGGAGTGAAGGCTGGGTCAGTAGGTGAAGGGAGGGGGATGAGTTGGAGCGGTGTGTTTACCCCCAGGAGGCCATAGTGAAGATTTTGCTTTATTCCCCTCTACGACACATCAGTTTATTACGCTCAATTGGGTAGGTACTTCGAGCTTAAGGGATTACTTGGAGCCTTATTTAATATCTTCACTTCTTGAATCAAAGGTAATCGTTGAATAAAATCGCTTGGTGGAGGCAAGACTTAACTGCAGAATACGCCCTCATAGTTAAGATGTTACGGGCTGAAGAACCTTTTACTTTAGCTGTGTAGGACGGTTGTAAAGGAGTAAGGGATGAGGAGAACTGAGGGACAGAGTTGGTGGAGAAAGAAGAACTAGGAGAAAGAGTGAGAAGAAAAGGGAGGATGGGTGTGTTAGTAAAGTTGGTTGGAGTGGATCAAGAAAGAGGGATGGGGAAAGGTAACTTGGGAATTACTGCGATGAAGGAAGTGTGGAGGAGAGGAGTGACGTTTGTGGTTTTGCGGACGAGTGGAAGGGGAAAGGGAGTACGGGAGGATTAGAAAAGACTTAAGTACTTGAGAGAAGATCAAGGCTGGTAGGAAGAACCGAGTAGGAAGGAAAAGGTGATGGCCAGGACTAGGCAGTAAAGAGGAAGGAGGCGGTATTAGGAAGAATGGAAGAGATGAGGGGAGGGAAGGGCTGAAGGTGGGGGCAAGGAAAGGCAAGAAGAAGGTTTATATTAGTGCCTGTCGACTGCACGAAGGTCAATAAGGCAGCCAGTCAATTACTGCTAAGTCCCAGTCGTCCCCTAGAATACGAGGTTGTAGAATATGAGACTTTATCAATGTCCCTGATTGCACTGATGGACAAACAGGGCAGTTGTTGTTGTGGCCCCAGACTGACCCGGACGTGATCCCAGTGGATCGCAGGCTGAAGCAACCTTTTTCTTGCAATTTTTATTCATTCGTGGGATTTGTAGGAAGCTGAGGGGCGTTTGTTATACTGGTGATACCGCGTGAAGGCGTCCCTCGGCAAATTAGTCGTGGAACATTCCTTTTCCACGAGTAAGACCGGCCCGAGAAGGGAAAGAAGGAGTATGGAATCGAAAAATGAGAGTCTGTTTGGGTGTGGCGAAGAGTGACTGGGGAAGAACTGGAATGGTAGATGACCAGACTGAAGGTGGGAATAGTGGGATGGAAAGTTGCAAAGAAGGGGAAGGGGAGGGTTGGGGAAATTTAGTTACTGCCTCCATTTTATCTTACTTCTCTGCCTTGTTCTTTTGCCGCCGTCAGATGTTATTCAGCGTACGATTGACCTCTCATTGTGTAATTATCAACCCGTACACGAGAAGCCAATCCTGGCCTGAATATTCTCGTCTGGAGGCAGCATGACTAAAAAACAGAGAAGATATCAGAGGACTAATCTGCACACGATGATAGACCACTTGCGAGCTGAATAAAATCGTCTAAAGACAGAAGGTATAATAAATAGTGAAGGTTTCTCACGTCCTGTAGGAGTTGCTTGAGACGATAAACACCTTCACTCCGATGATGCATTTTTCTTTTTATCACAGTTGCCTCCAGATGATTTCATTCATTGCAGGTGAGACTATTCGAGCAGGAGGGGTTGGATGATTATGGCCTTCATTAAGCCGTTCAGGATAGTGCCTCTCTCCCATGCTGAATAAAATCGTCTGTGGTTTGTATAAAAATACGGGTGAAGATTTTTTTTAACGTAATCTCCAGAGGGTTAATCCAGGCAGGATAAGGGGCCACTTTGAAGCTGAATAAAATCGTCTGCAGGTAGGAAGAATAAGATAGTGAAGATGTTTTCACCTGCTGGAAGGGTTTGTGGAGGCTGTTTTAACCCCTTCAGCACGAGAATAATCATTCAGTGTTTTATACATGCAATGGCCAGACGATTTTGTTCAGCCTGACAGTAGCCTGTAGTCGTGGAAAGCTAATAGTAATGATGATATTAGTAGTGATAATAATAATAATAATAATGGTTATAACTAATAATAGTAATAATATTCATCATCATAATTATCATAATCATCATCATCATCATCATAGTAATGATGACAATAGTAATGGTACCGGTAAAAATAATAATAAGGATAATAATAATAATAATAATCATCATCATCATCATCATCATAGTAATGATGACAGTTGTAATGATGACAGTAGTAATGATGACAGTAGTAATGATGACACTAGTAATGATGACACTAGAAATGATGACATAGTACTGATGACAATAGTAATGATGACAATAGTAATGATGACAATAGTAATGATGACATAGTAATGATGACAATAGTAATGATGACAGTAGTAATGATGACATAGTAATGATGACAATAGTAAAGATGACAGTAGTAATGATGACAATAGTAATGATGACAATAGTAATGATGACAATAGTAATGATGACAGTGGTAATGATGACAATAGTAATGATGACAATAGTAATGATGACAATAGTAATGATGACAGTAGTAATGATGACAATAGTAATGATGACATAGTAATGATGATAATAGTAATGATGCCAATAGTAATGATGACATCCTAATGATGACAATAGTAATGATGACATAGTATTGATGACAATAGTAATGATGACAGTAGTAATGATGACAATAGTAATGATGACAGTAATGGTACCAGTAATAATAATAATTTTAATAATAAAATAATAATAAAAATAATAATAAAAATAATAATTATTATTATAATAAGATTATGGACGAGTAAATAAATTAATAAAGTAATACCGACCTTAGAAGGGAAAGAAGGGGATGTGGGATAGAGAAATGGGATAGGCTGTATGGATGTAGGGAAGATGCGAATGTTTGGGGAAGTACGGGATGGGTAAAATTTAATGGTCATACTAAAGGTGTGTATTGCGGGATGAGGAGTTGTGGTGCAGGGGAAGGGGAGCGGAAAAAGAGGTACTGAAGGGTGGGGGGTTAAGGGGAGGGTGGAAGGGGTGATTTTGGTTTTCTACCCCAACAAGTCGTCAACTCCCTGTCGCTTCTGAACCCCCCAATATTGCCCCCGTTGCACCCCCTCTCTTCCCCTTCCCCCCTTAGAGGGTTATTGAAGACATTTCCCAAGACTCCAGTAACCAATTTACAACAACAAATGTCTTCACTTTCATCTTCCCTACCCCCAGATGGTTTTCTTCTGCTTAGGAATGGCCTACCGTTGTGTAAGTTAAAAACCGTCTCCAGTGAATCTCTCTACGGGACAGAGACCCTCACTGCCTTATTCTTACCCCCATCAGACGATTTTATTCAGCGTACTATTGACATTTCATTGTGTAATAATTAACCCGTACTCATGAAGCCGTTCCTGGACTGAAAAAATCGTCTGAAGGCAGAAAGATAAAAAATAGTGAAGATATCAGAGGACTAACCCATACACGATGAGAGACCACTCGCAAGCTGAGTAAATCATCTCAAGGCAGGAGGTATAAAAAATAGTCAGGATTTCTCACGTCCTGTAGAGGTTGCCTGAGACGATAAACACCTTCACTCCGATGACGCATTTATCCTTATATCCCAATTGCCTCCAGACGATTTCATTCAGTGCAGGAGAGACTATTCGAGCAGGAGGGGTTGGGTTATTATGGCCTTCGTTAACCCGTTCAGTATGATGTGTTTTTCTCCTGCTGAATGAAATCGTCTGTTGACAGCAAGAATCAAACACAGAGGTGAAGACTTTTTGTCATCGTCAGAGGGTTAATCTATACGGGATGAGGAGCCACTTCCAAGCTGAATAAAATCGTCTGAAGGAAGAATGAATAAAATAGTGTTTTTTTTTTTTTTTCGTACCAGATGGAAGGGTATACAGAGGCCGTTTTAACCCCTTCAGCACGAGAGGAATAATTCAGTGTTTTTTTCTTGCTATCGCAAGACGATTTTATTCAGCCTGAGGAGAGCATGTTGTCGTAGAATGCCAATAGTAATATTAATTATGATAGTAATAACAATAATAATAATAGTGATGATGATGATAATGATAGTGATGATGATAGTGATCATAATGATGAAATAATAATAATAATAATAATAATAATAAATATCAAATGAATAAATAAATAAATACACAACAGATAAATAAAATGGTCTCCGGAAAGCCTTTCAGAGCGAGACAGATCTTCACTATGATATTACTGCAAAGGGACGACGATTTTATTCAGCTCTAGAGTGACCTGTTGTTTTGGAAGGGTAAAAAGTATTCACTGGGTATAATGGCTGTTAACTCTTTGACGCTCACCAAGAGAGGCGGTGGCTGAATCGGTACAGAGGCGGCCTGCAGTCCTGATGGACCCAGGCTCGAATCCCGGCTGGGGTAGGGAACAGTTTAAGGATTTGAATTTCATAAAAGCAGACTTTCCTGATCTACCAGATAATCCGCCGACATGTCATAAAAGCACCCCCGCTAATACCAATACACCAGTCCTGTATGATACAGCCCTAGCATGTATTCAATATGGACGGTGGGTGTTAGCGCCGAAGTGATGACATGTAGAAAGGTGTATGGTATGTAGGAGGACTACTGGGCCTTGAGAGCAGGCTGTGAAGCCTATGCCCAGAAGTCGGACACATAAAAAGAAAAAAAAAAAAGATTAATTCCTGAAGTTGCATGATGGTTCCAGTGCAAACTGATTCTATGCTTAAAAAATGAACTAATAATAATAATAATAATAATAACCAGAAACCCGTAAAATTGTCCAAGGACAATTTTCATAAAGAAAAGCCTCCCACAGCCACTTCCTAACAGAGACCGAGCTATAAAGGGATCTTGAGGTCATGGTCTTTATGTTTGTATATGTCATCTTAGGTCATCACAGTGTATAAGTCCACCAAGCTTCGTGGCTGTAGCATAATTCCTTCATGGAAAATTAGGTGACACCCAAAATATCCGGAAAAGTCCCAATTTTTCTCCCCAGAAAATCTCAGAATAATCAACAACTATACTCATTTCCGTGATAGCGCCACCTTAAGGTTATATTGCTGTATATTTTCAGCTTCCTAGCTTAAGCGGTTTCTGAGATAGAGTCCCGGACAGCCATCTTTCGTCTTAACTCCTTTCACCTGTTCCTTCGTCTCAGGCTCTTTAAATTCCTTGGCTCCTGTTTTTGTCTCTGTCTGTCTGTCTCTCTCTCTCTTTCTCTCTCTCCATCTATCTTTGTTTCTCAGGCTGCAGTGACTCACCCTCAGCTGAATAAAATCGCCCATGGTTAACTTAAATATATGATGTACATAGAGTTGTTGCGACCACCAAAGAGTTATTGGTGCCGGTATTAACACTCCCAGGGTCCATTGACTTACTCAGTTGAATAAAATCGTCTGACGTTAACTGGGACTGAATACAAATATAGAGTAGCCCCGAGCGTGAGAGGGTTTATTTGTGGTATTATAATGGAGGTCTGAATCATAGTCCTAGATGCCTCTTTCCCCTTAAGATTTATATACAGCACCCGTCTAACTACATAATTCTGTACATAATATTACTCAATTTTTCTCTCTCATACATAAGTTAACTGGTATTCTTAAGCTGGTATTTTCGTCAGTTAAGGAAACTCCCTAACACCTCTTCCTTAGCGATTTGTTTTTGGATATGGGTGATTAATATCGTTTCCTGCAACTACCTAAATTTTCTAGTCTTGGATTCCTAATGTTTTCAGAAATCCTTAATTTTTAGGTCTTCGATTTTAAGGTATCTTTGGGAGGTGTGATTTTTGCAGGATTTTGACCATGGCTAATTCGGTCTATCTATCTATCTATCTGTCTACCTGCACATGTCTATACTTCTATCTGCATATCTATCCATATCTTTCTATCTACATCTTTCTGTATGTCTGTTTATCTGCATCTGCCTATCAATATTTATATGTCTGCCTCCATCTGTTTACATCTATCAACCTATCTGTCCATTTCCATCTGTTTCTGTTTATCTATTTACGTACCCATCTATCTGTTTATCTCGGTATCTGTCTCCGTCTTTTTTCGTTTGTCTGTCTATCTATCTTTCTATCCATCTATGGCCAGATACCTCAACACAGGAAGGGGTGACCACAAGCAAATCCCCTCCATGTAACCATGTCCTCCGCCATCAGGCCTACCTCTTTCCAGCTCACATCAGTCATATACCTCTCCACTGCATCCCATCCCTGGCGTCCCCATCCCCCTCTTCCCCATCCCTCCATCTCATCCATGACGTCCCCATTCCCCTCTTCCCCATCCCTCTATCTCATCCCTGGCGTCCCCATTCCCCTCTTCCCCATCCCTCCATGTCATCCCTGGCGTCCCCATCCCCTCTTCTCCATCCCTCCATGTCATCCCTGGCGTCCCCATCCCCTATTCCCCATCCCTCCATCTCATCCTTGGTCTCCCATTTCCACTCTCTCCCTCACTTAAGTGCAATACTCTCCTAGTCAGTCTCTGGTTATTATTCACAAGTAAACCATAACAAACCCATTCAGTCCGATGATGTATTTTAAAGTCTCTTCCTAGCGATCTCAAGATATTTTTAGGGGGTTTAAGAGACACTTCATAAGGGTGGGGGTTAGACACAGCTTTCAGTAACCAGCTAAGAAGCTTTTTTTTTTTTTTTTTTTTTTTTTTACGAGTAAAATAGTGAGAATAAACACATACTACTACTACTACTACAACAACTACTACTTCTACTACTACTAATACTACTACTACTACTGCTACTACTACTACTGCTACTACTACTACTGCTACTACTACTACTACTGCTACTACTACTACTACTACTACTTATAATAATAATAATAATAATTAACAATGGCAATATTAATAATAATGATGCCTATCCACTGCAGCTGGATCAGAAAGGCCGATAATCAATTATTACCAAGTCACAGTCCTCCCCTAGAATACGATACACAACAGTCAAATTCACATCAAGGTCCCTAAGTGCATCCTACTGCAGGGTGAACAATGTCATCAGATAACAAACTTGTCCAAGAGGCTGTCTGTCCCTGGAACTGAACTTGGGTTTTACAATTGCGTGCTACGTGTGTTAACCAATAAACCCCAGCTTCCTTAGAAGGGTCAGACTACGGCCATGGTCAGCTGCTCCGTTGCTGCTTAATAAAACTGTCAATGGTTTGGAAGAAATTATTAGTTTATAAGGAAGTCTGAGCCGATGTACCTCACAGAACCGGCGCAGGAAGTTACCGTGAGGGGAACACTTTTAGTCTGATCCCTCACAGTGGACCTGCCTAGTATGGTTGCACCTGACTAGTATAGCTCCACTGGTCACTGGGATGCACAAGCTTCTTCGCCCCGGCAAGGCAGTGCTCCGTCGAAGAAGACCCCCCTCCCCCTCTAAAAATAAATAAATAAAAATAAAAAAATTTTAAAAAAATGTGATAAAAAAGTATGACCCTGATAAAAAAAATATAATATTAGATTTCCGTGAAGATCCAATAATAAAAGAAGCAGTAAACAAATCAAAAGATCCAGCGAATAATGGTCCTTACTAAAATAAAAACCCACTTAAAATTAGCCAAAATATTACAAAATAACCACAAAAGTTCTAAATGATAACAAAAAATGTGCAAAAAAGAAAAATCACACCAAACCGACCATCACCTCTCAAGAAATGGCCAGGAGATCAGTGAATGTTCGCCGCCGCCCTTTCATAGATCGCTTGCCTCCTTTGCCCCGATTGAAACCATTCTTTTTGGCCTTAGCATGACAGTGGGCGGGGCATGGTGGGAACACATTGAGAGGGCTTACTCCTACCAGTTGCCCCTTCTCATATTCCTCTTCCTCTTCGGAGTCATAATCCTTTATACTTATCTTTTGACCCCTGGCCTTCATATACTCCCAATATTTTAGTCTCTCTATGGCCGCCTGGCGAATTTCCTTTTTGGCCACCTTGTCTCTCCTTTTCACATCCTTCTTATTCTCTTCGTTCAGCACACATTCACTTTCAGCTATCATTTTCGCCTTTGCTTTTTCTTGTTCCTTCTCCTGCTTTGCTCTCACCTTTTCCTTTGCCTTCTCCTTTTCTCGCCTTTTTTTCTCCAACGTGACGATTTCTCTCTTCCTTTTCTCTTCCTCCCCCGTCTCCCGACTCTTACTGCCTTTTGGGGACATTAGTGGAGTAGTATTGATAGAATACAAATCAGGCGTGATGATATGATCTGTTAACGACAAATAATACTGTGTGTTTTCGTCGCAACAGAAGAGTCTTACTTTGGGAGTATTGGTAATAAGGACCTGGTATCAAATGCCAGGTACATTTCTAGTTATCCCGGAACTGCTCGGCTCCCATCGTTTTCTATGCTATTAGCGAAGGTAGTGTATGGAGAGAGTTTGGGAGTAATGTTTTTAATTACTTTAGTCATTAGAAAGACTGTGCCGGCCTTTAGTGTTGCTAGTTAGGGTAGGGTAGTTACGACGGTAGTTTGTAGGAGGGAAAGCGGGATATTTGACTGCCTGGTGAGGGTATTGTAAGGATAAATATTAGGAAGAGACTGCAGGATTTCTTTTTTGCTGTAGTTTAGTTATGGCAGGTGTGAGGTCTAGAATGTTAAGTGTTAATAATGAAGGTAATGTAGCTTTGACTGTAACTAGGAAGAATTTAATGGATTTTCAATTGCCTTGTGAGGATAGTGTAATGACAACGATTGGGAAGAGATTGAAGGAACTGTATTTAGTGAGAGGAGTGTAGCTGCGGTTATGGTGAGGAAGGGAGTGTCGGACTATTTAGCGTTGTTATCAAGGGCTTTGTAGTTATGATAATGGTTAGGAAGCGAGTGCAGGAGTTTACTTAGTGAGGGTAGTTTACTTAGGACAGTGACTGAGGAGAGACACTGGAATTACACGTATGTTTAATGAGGAAAATGCAATTACCAGAGATGAAGCAGAGTGCAGTTGTTAATTGTTTAGAGCTTTTCCTGTGTAGTTATGACGTCGACTGGGGAGGGAGTGAAGGCTGGGTCAGTAGGTGAAGGGAGGGGGATGAGTTGGTGCGGTGCGTTTACCCCCAGGAGGCCATAGTGAAGATTTTGCTTTATTCCCCTCTACGACACATCAGTTTATTACGCTCAATTGGGTAGGTATTTCGAGCTTAAGGGATTACATGGAGCCTTATTTAATATCTTCACTTCTTGAATGAAAGGTAATCGTTGAATAAAATCGCTTGGTGGAGGCAAGACTTAACTGCAGAATACGCCCTCATAGTTAAGATGTTACGGGCTGAAGAACCTTTTACTTTAGCTGTGTAGGACGGTTGTAAAGGAGTAGGGGATGAGGAGAACTGAGGGGCAGAGTTGGTGGAGAAAGAAGAACTAGGAGAAAGAGTGAGAAGAAAAGGGAAGATGGGTGTGTTAGTAAAGTTGGTTGGAGTGGATCATGAAAGAGGGATGGGGAAAGGTAACTTGGGAATTACTGCGATGAAGGAAGTGTGGAGGAGAGGAGTGACGTTTGTGGTTTTGCGGACGAGTGGAAGGGGAAAGGGAGTAAGGGAGGATTAGAAAAGACTTAAGTACTTGAGAGAAGATGAAGGCTGGTTGGAAGAACCGAGTAGGAAGGAAAAGGTGATGGTCAGGACTAGGCAGTAAAGAGGAAGGAGGCGGTATCAGGAAGAATGGAAGAGATGAGGGGAGGGAAGGGCTGAAGGTGGGGGCAAGGAAAGGCAAGAAGAAGGTTTATATTAGTGCCTGTCGACTGCACGAAGGTCAATAAGGCAGCCAGTCAATTACTGCTAAGTCCCAGTCGTCCCCTAGAATACGAGGTTGTAGAATATGAGACTTTATCAATGTCCCTGATTGCACTGATGGACAAACAGGGCAGTTGTTGTTGTGGCCCCAGACTGACCCGGACGTGATCCCAGTGGATCGCAGGCTGAAGCAACTCTCTTCCTGCAATCTATATTCTTTTTTAGGATTGGTAGGAAGCTGAGGGGCGTTTGTTATACTGGTGATACCGCGTGAAGGCGACTCCTGTCAAACTAGTGAAACATTACTTTTTCAAGGGTAAAACCGACCCGAGAAGGTAAAGGAGGAGTATGGAATAGAGATAGTCTGTGTGGATGTGGGAAAGAAAGGAGCGGTTGGGGAAGACCTTAAATGGTATATGACCAGACTGAAGATGGATATTGTGGGATGGACAATTGTGAGGAAGGGGAAGGGGAGGGTTGGGGAAATTTAGTTACTGCCTCCATTTTATCTTACTTCTCTGCCTTGTTCTTTTGCCGCCGTCAGATGTTATTCAGCGTACGATTGACCTCTCATTGTGTAATTATCAACCCGTACACGAGAAGCCATTCCTGGCCTGAATATTCTCGTCTGGAGGCAGCATGACTAAAAAACAGAGAAGATATCAGAGGACTAATCTGCACACGATGGTAGACCACTTGCAAGCTGAATAAAATCGTCTAAAGGCAGAAGGTATAATAAATAGTGAAGGTTTCTCACGTCCTGTAGGAGTTGCTTGAGACGATAAACACCTTCACTCCGATGACGCATTTTTCTTTTTATCACAGTTGCCTCCAGACGATTTCATTCAGTGCAGGTGAGACTATTCGAGCAGGAGGGGTTGGATGATTATGGCCTTCATTAAGCCGTTCAGGATAGTGCCTCTCTCCCATGCTGAATAAAATCGTCTGTGGTTTGTATGAATAAAAACACAGAGGGTTAATCCAGGCAGGATAAGGGGCCACTTTGAAGCTGAATAAAATCGTCTGCAGGTAGGAAGAATAAGATAGTGAAGATGTTTTCACCTGTTGGAAGGGTTTGTGGAGGCTGTTTTAACCCCTTCAGCACGAGAGTAATCATTCAGTGTTTTATACATGCAATGGCCAGACGATTTTGTTCAGCCTGACAGTAGCCTGTCGTCGTGGAAAGCTAATAGTAATGATGACAGTAGTAGTGATAATAATAATAATAATAATAATAATAATAATAATAATAATAATAATAATAATAATAATAATGGTTATAACTAATAATAGTAATAATAATCATCATAATCATCATCATCATCATAGTAATGATGACAGTAGTAATGATGACATAGTAATGATGACAATAGTAATGATATAGTAATGATGACAATAGTAATGGTACCGGTAAAAATAATAATAAGGATAATAATAATAATCTATCTATCTATCTATATACCTAGGCTGCTTCCCCCAAGGAAAGGGAGGTAGCCGAGACAGGACAACACACTCCCCATTTACTCATCCATTCAAACACATTCATTCGCATCTTAGCCCCAAAGGGTAGAACGGACAGATCCTCACCGCACCACACCACACCACACAAGGGTCAACTGCGCAATGCAATCAGTGACATCCACAACAGGGCCCGACAGCAGAGCTGGTTTATCCCTGCCACATCATAACAGACTCATCCCCTTACCCGCACCTGACCTGAAATAGCTGATCAGACCATATATAATATATATATCTACAGAAATGGAGGTGGGCAGGCCATGTAGCAAGAACAAAGGATAATCGATGGAGCAAGAGCTTGACTGACTGGACACCAAGAGATGGTAAGCGTAGCAGAAAAAGGCCAGACAGGAGGTGGAGAGATGAGATTGAGAAATTTACAGGGAAAACGTGGCAAAGATTGGCTCAGTCAAGGAATTCGTGGAGAAGGTTGGGGGAGGCCTTTGTTCAGCAGTGGACTTATAATGGCTGATGATGATGATGATGATGATGATGAGGATGAGGATGATATATATATATACTCAGAAATGTAACCATGAATAGTAGCATGTTAGTGTGTGAGTCCGTATTTTATATTCCTGTGATTTTTAAGGTGAAAGTTTGTTGTTTATATTCAGTCTTGAAACAGTTCCGTACATCATTTTATATCGCTAACAGGAATCTCACGCTATCGCCGAAACCCTCTCAGCTCCGCCGTAGTGTGCATCTCTGGAATCCCAAATATCATTACCGTAAACTCCCGAGTACAATTTCGTGTGTTTATATGACTGGCAACATTGCATGCAGTATATTGAAGCAATATCTGGTTAAAGAATGTGTCTCGAATTTTAAAATATGTTCACAAATAATAGATGACAATGTTACTATATTTGTGGATTGTGCTAAACAGTGGTATTTGCTTCAGCACACGGCAATAATTAGCATGTGCCTATATGTGTGCACCGAGTGTCTACCGTAATTTTTGGGTCTGACGTTATTAGTTTTCTTGTCAATTGTCTCGTGCACAATAGCTCATATTCACGGTAATACCTTCGCTATTCATCAGGGGGGTTTCAATGAGGCATCCACGAGGAGCTTTTCTTATATTGGTACTTCGGAAAATGCAATATTCTGAGCATCAGCGTGGAGGAGGCTGTCTGTTATTGCACGGAATTGCAAGCGGCTTCCAGTGCAACGAATTGGGTGTCAACGGCGACTGTCATTATCAAAGCTGCCCCAGTTTTCCTGCGATAATAAAACTCGAGGCGAAGCGACGGGAGGAAACAGGGACTTTCTTCTAAATTTCTTACGGGAAAGCCATCTCTCTGGAGGGAAGGAGGCAGGGAAGGGAAGGGCGAGGAGAGAATGGTGTAACAGGAAAACGACGAATAGATTTACAGGTGGATATTAGAACAAGAAGTAAAGGTAAAGGGAACGTTAACAAAGGAGGAGAGAGGAGAAAATGGTGATTCAGGAGATGAATGGGAGTTAGGATCACAGGACTGGAAGGAAAAACGTAATTCTGAGAAACTGGTGATAAAAACAGAAAAAATGATGTGGTACACAAAAGGAAGAAGGGAAAATTGCGATAAAGGAAAGGAACTGGTTTTATGACAATGGATGGAAAGGTAGACTGTAATATTGAGAGGAAAACGGTTTTACACAGGGAAAGAAAACTACTTGGAAGATGGGATAACGCGGAAAAAAGGAGGGATGAGGAGAGGACAGGATTGCAAAATTGATGGATGGCGAATGAGAGCTGAAAATATTAGAACAAGAGCTTTATACAGAGCACACACATCCGCCATGCTCGTTCATCACGCAGCTTGCCTGTGCAACGAAAATGACCAGAATTTTGTTCCATGCGTTAAAACGCCAGAGGTTGTACAGTTTGTTGAACGTGTACGTAAAACTTTTTATTGTTATATTTTTCTGTGGTCCTCACAGGGACGCAACGGGCAGGGGGATGTCGAATATTCATCCAATGTTATAAAACTCGTTTGTTTGCTTCTTTCAATAAGGATAGTCAGGGTTTCCTTTCGTAAGATTTTCAAGCTTCTTACAGATAAAGAAGCAATCGACTATTAGTGTCCGATGCACCTTTCTGGACAACATCTCAATGCAGAACCGTATTTTGGTAATGAACATACTCCAGACAGCCGGTTTTGGTGGTTGTAGACAAAAATGGTAACAGAAGGTCCCATGGTGCCCCTATCAAAGTGCAGGTACACGAGACTAGGCTGCCATAGTTCAGAATATTTATGAGCAGCTGATCAGCAAGTCCTTCGTCTTATTATACAAACGAAAAACCTCGGGTCTTCTCTTGGAGATGGAAACCAAAGCACTCTTAGCACATGACCATCACTTCTACTGGTGCTGTTTAAACCACTGAAGATTCCTTGTTAGACTCAGGGTCAATGAAATCTTCAACAAAAGTCTCGGCATGCAGGTTTTGCTTTATCATCATCATCAGTCAAATATCATGTTGCTGGGTTAACTGCAACCACAAGGTGACAGTATAATCTGACTTTACTTGTAAGCATATTTTATTCATAAGTATATCCTGGTGTGTGGTAGGTGGGGGCGCTTACCATCCACTCACTCGATGTAGTGCTGCTCTCGGGTGTCTGCCCTTTCCTCTCCTCCATTCTTCTTTCCTTCCATCCTCTTCTGTCTTTCTTTCCTTCATTCTTTCCTTGTCCTGCTGCCTACGGGTGACTTTACACTCCCGCTTCTGTCTTTCTTTCCTTCATTCTTTCCTTTTCCTTCTGCCTATGGGTGACTCTACACTGAGTGACAAGCCAAATGGCTGCCTGTACACTAGGAAACCATTTACTACGCTGGGTGGTAACCATATAGCCAAATTTTGGCACCTGGTGGTTTAGTGGGTAATTATTGCGCTCCAGTCAGACAAGGCCGGTGAAGGTTTATATCCAGGGGATGGTTGGGGTTGATTGCTCATGTAATGCCACTCAGGGATGAGTGAGGCTGGTCACTCTCATATTAAATGTCGAGACCAACTGCCTAGCCCTGGGCTCCTACGCTCCTCATGGGGCAATGTAGGATTGGATGATGGATGGATGGATGGATATCCTGGTACTAATATAGTTAAATGAACTCCTCACTGCCAGATCTAGGCTTGTGTTATGGCAGGAGAAAGTGATCATTGTACTGTATCTAACCATTTGCAGTTTTCTGATCCAGCAAGATGCTGGTAAGTTTCCACAAAGCCTCCCAGTGAAAGCTTAAGAATACTGTACAGCTTCGAATATATGTAGACACATACTTTCTAGGACTGTTGAGTGTCGCCTAAGGTTTCGGTCGACTTGTCCCAGGGTAGCATCATTTTCGAGTTTCACAGAAATTAGGTCAGCGGGGTACTCAGGAGGCGTCATGAAGTCACTGACGGTAGATCCAGAAGGGCTCAGCCGGGAGTTTCCATTGGTGGAGAGGAGGCAAACAGGCTTCACAATCTCTACTTCAGAGCTTGCCTTAGAAAATGTGACTGAGTACTGAAAGCGGAGTTGGGGAGATCGGTCTTGGTATCAAACGTCTCAGCGGATTCATCTATGTAGTTATCTCCGCAGAAAGAGTGGCTTCAAATGAAAAACTGGAGCAGTTTCTTACCTGCAGAAGGCAAAGAAACCCTTTCTGAAAGGATGATAAGACTGCCATGGGAGCCTGACGAAGCTCCGTCGAATTCATTTATTTCTAGCGTTCTTACAGATTGCTGAGTCTCATCGACATTGTTTTGCTTTTGACGGTGTACTTAGGTGGCAAACTACTGACAGGCAATTTCAGTGTGGCCATTGAAATGGGAGTTTGTTACATTTGTGTTGCCACCAAGTTGTGCTTGATGACAACACAGTACAGTTACATCACAGCACTCAGCTCTGCCCATTTCCTTGATATTTTCTTTTTCTCACCCAAACTCCCTTACTAAGCATATCAGTCATAATCGGTATTGCGGTAGAGATAGCCTCAATCTCTAGTGCTGTGGAAGGTGTGCGGGAAGGAGGATGGAAGAAGATGGCTTAGAGTTATCCTTTTCAATTGCAAAAAGGTCATTATGGCAGACAATCAATATTTGGCTGTCCCAGTTCTCTCCAAGGGCGTGAACAGCAAGAGTTGATGATACATCCAGGTCCCTAATCGTACTGATGAGTCAACAGCGAGGAGCAAATTGCACCCAATAGTCTGACCAGCTCGAGCGTCAAAACTCGATTCCTTCCAGTTGTGAGCTGGATATGCTAACTTACGTACAACTACATCCCCAAGCAGTATGGGAATGTGGGAGAAAAGGAAGGAAGGAAGAAATATAGCATGTGGCACGAGTAAGGGAAAGTGTAAGACCGGAGTGAGGGTGACAGAGGGGTATAAGAGATGGTGGATAGAGACAAATAATGTTGCCAGGCAAACTAACAATATAAATCTGTCCCCTACGCTGTCCTCTTGAAGTTACACATCCACCTCCACCCACCCACAAAATCCACCCAACAACCCACAAAGTCCACCTACTTTCAACACCCGCCCACCCACCCACTCTGACCACCTCGTCGGTCCACCGACCAACCAACTCAAACCACCCATCCACCTACCAACCAACCCAACCGTACACCAGATTCCACCAGCAGGATGATTTGTAATTACTTACTTACACACACACACACACACACACACACACACACACAGAAAGAGAGAGAGAGAGAGAGAGAGAGAGAGAGAGAGAGAGAGAGGGGGGGGGGAAGAATTTTACTGCTTACATAAGAATTTTTTTCATTACTCAAGCAGCGCCAAGTATTCTGGAAGTTCACTTAGTCAATACTTCACCACTCCCTTCATACCGATTTTGTGAAGTTAAATCCGAGGACGCCATTTCTTTTCTTATTCTGTTTAACACTAGGCGATACTGGCCATGTTACTTGAAGACTAAAGAGATTTATGAGATCGAAAAGAAAAAAAAATTGAGCTCCATCAGCCCCAGGGTTTTCATTTTGGCATTAACACAATACGATTAAATTAAGCTTAACTCCTTCAGTACCGGACGATTTTATTCAGCTCTCGAGAACCTACTTTATGTTGTGTCTAATCCTCGAGTTAGAAAAGTTTATCTTAAGAATATAATCACCTGGAGACAGTAAGAATGTAATACAGTAGGGCGTCAGATTCAAGAGACAAGGAAAAAAAAAAATCGAGCAGAAGGGTTCAAACGCACAGCTAAAAGGGTGGGAAGGGCGAGGTGCGTCCAGGTAGAATATTTCATGCGTTGCTGAGCCTCTAATACGCATCCTACGGCAGCCGGGCTCACAATAGCTTTTGATGTTTTGGGTCTGCGTGTGATGTTAGTCGGGCTGCTGCACTCAACCGCAAACAGTGTGACAGTCAATTAGTTATCTGTCACTAAACAGGCCATCAGTCAACAAGGCAATTATCCAGTCAGGCAGCGAGTCAGGCAGACAAACAAAAAGCCGGCACGGGCATGCAAAATAGACAGATTTGCAGTCATTTTTATTTTATGATTCGGCATGCGTGTTCCTTTATCCCGTGAAACAAATGGACGTATTGATATAAACTCGTGTGGGAAAAGATATTTGTATTACATTATCTGGCTCACAGACTATATTCATTTTATGTGTTCTTGTTATATTACCGGAACTTTTGTTTTTAGTCGCTCGCCAGTGAGTGGAGTGATTAAAAGTGACGTCGCGTAGTAAAGGCAACTCTTTCTGTACAGTCAGGGACACAAAATCGCTAATATTCCACTACTTCTGCTCCCCGCTGTCCTCTGCTAAATAACCTTAACTTAAGGTCAGGTTTGGCATGTTTTTCTGTCCAAAGATGACTTGTTGACTTGATGCGTCTGGGAGAAAGTCGCCTCTGTGCTTTAAGTGTAAAGTAGACACTGTGGATTATTAGGGGCACTTATAACCTATTCCATATATACATATACACATATATACAGTACAGTATCTATCTATCTATCTATCTATATATCATCAGCCGTTTGAGTATTCACTGCAGGACCGGCCTATCCCGACCGAAGTCGGGACGATACAGCCAATGTACCTCTACGAAGTGGCTTAGGCTGTCTGGTAGAGATTGTATGTAGGATGAGACGAGCTTGTAAGTGTAACTGTAGTGTTGGAGTGGCTTTGGATGTGTGTGTAGTCTGTGAACCAAGTGTAATCGGCCCGCGCAACCCGACTGGGTGCAAGCATACTTTACAGTAAACGACACAGGTTCAACCACATCACCCCTCGTGTCCGCCAATGCAATACGTGGCCGGGTGAACACTCCCAAAGTTTATTATCCTGACGGGGCGCCAACCCTGGTTCACCCGTGTACGAAACGCACAATCTACCACTGTACCACAGAGGCTCCATATATATATATATATATATATATATATATATATATATATATATATATATATATATATATATATATATATATATATATATGTGTGTGTGTGTGTGTGTGTGTGTGTGTGTGTGTGTATGTGTGTGTGTGTGTGTGTGTGTGTGTGTGTGTGTGTGTGTGTGTGTGTGTGTGTGTGTGTGTGTATTGGTTGTCTTCCACTGTAAAATATTGTATTGGCTAACACCCTAAGACTTACCCTTAATCGTCAGAGAATATAATCTGCTGTCTTTCTGAAACGTAATACACTAATGGCTATCTGATGCTTAGCTGTGACAAAAGCATATATGTGTGTGGTAATTGCTATATTATAATTTGCAATGATGATCATTTTTGTTACAATTATCAACACCACTCCTTTGTCAATATTTACTTACCAGTCTTGTTAGTCTATTTCTGTACTGTTTAATGTATATTAAAACCGATAGGTTGCAGTCAGTTTTCCTACTGATTCATTACCTTCGATGCACTTATACTGAAACGATTTAATACTGCCACTCTCATCCTGGCCCCTCACAGGTCTTATTAATCTGTTACATTAGTTTCTTAATGCTGATTTTCATAACTCCTCTACTTCCCTCATACTTTTTAACAGCAAGAAACTTAAACTGACATGATTGACACTCTTTGTTGTAAGTAAATAATTCTCTCAGGAGTTTATCTCATTCTAACAAAACGTTCAGATATCCGTCGCCTTCAAAGTGTAACTCTGAATCATTTCTAAGCTTGCCAGCTGGAAGATAACTTGTGCATCAGGGGTGTATAAAATTTCCTGTTAATTGTGTGTCACGTTTATTTCCACGCTTCATGCTAGTACGCATTACAGAAAAGGGGGGGGGGAGCCGGGAAATTAAAGAGAGAGAGAGAGAGAGAGAGAGAGAGAGAGAAATTGTAGTGAAGAGCGATAGGCTGAAGGGTGTCACTGAGGGCAGGAAAGTTAACTCCACCCTGCTTGGAAATTCTGTATGAGGCAAAACCTCCTACTCATGACAGCTATATTCAGCATACAAATAAAAAAAAAGCTCTATACAAAGTTAAAAGGTGAACAAGGTTTGAAACTCTTAGTGGGTTCAGTACACACAACGTGTGAGTGTACAGGGCCGGGTGTACACCTAGGAAGGTAACATAAATAAAAAGAAGAAAGCTGGTGAACGACAGAACTCTGATAAATGACACTGTTTTTTGCTTTATAAAAAGAACAGTACTGTCTACGGTTGCCGCTGTAAAACAATCGATGGGGAAGCGAGGTAGAAGCACAAAATGAGAGACAGAAACCGTAAGATGACGGTTGTGAAATTGGACACTTTGCAACACTCAGTCGAGGACCTTTGTGATGTCTTGCATGCCAGCAAAAGTTTCACAGATACCAAAAAAGTAAAATGACATGGAACTCGAAGAGGACGTATGAAAATCACCGGTTAAATATGCCTGACGGAATCAATAATGATGGTGATAAAGTATTGTAGAAAATGATAGGTGCTTCAAAATGTTCCGATTGAAGATACATCCAAAGACTTTATAAATGCAATAAATTAGTGGTAGTTGAGTGATAGTTATGATGTTGGAGCCAGTCACCTTACTTCGGGACAGGTTGAATGATGGTGTAATTCTAAAAAGATGTAAAGACGCAAGTCAACAAAAGCGAAAGACTTTGATTTGGCCGGATGTTAATATAGAAATAAAGTTGTTGAGAAAAACAGAAGGAACCCCATTTTATTACTGAAGCCAATGAGAGCATAAAGTACATATTTTGATGAACTCTTTATGTCAGACATTTAGTCAGAAAGAGAAGAATGGGGAACAGCACGAAATTGTCCAGTTTTTAAAGGGAAAGATTTAGGCTATACTCAAGGAAACAGCTACTTAAAGAATGAAGTGAGGAAGAAGCTGGTAGCAAGAGAGCGTATTGTCGACTGAAAATAAGGCAACACATTGTTTCTTTTTTTCATACAATAACAGCAACTCACCCTAGTCACTCTTTTCCCTGAGCGTACACCTACTGGGTACCCTCATTCCTAACTCAGTCCTATTCGCACTTTCCAGGAGGAAGTTCCTGATAAAGAATGACCAGCACCTCTTTTACCATAGCAATTTGATTTAATATAAATGCTCTCCTGCCATGTTCTGTTGAATGCTTTTACCAGGTTAAAAAAAAAAAAAAAACGACATGATGTTGCTTAACTGGCAACTAAAAAACACAGTAGAACTTACATAAACACTACATGTGATGAAGTAAGTCTATTATGCTTGGTATAATATAAACGGTAGGCCTATGTGCATTAACTACACTGCTCCTATCTGCCGTATCATGATTTATTCCGGGAAGGAAATGCATCTTTCTCTAAATCTTCACTGCCTCACTCTCAAAGCTATTTAATCCCAGCTGTCAACTTGTTCTTTGTGTTTATATGCGACGAGTTCTGCTCTCGTTGCGCTTTTGGAAAAAGACTGTAAAAATGAAACGGTAATGTAAAAATAAAAGAACGTCAAGTGTTACGTGACTGGCGAATGGGTGGTTTGCCAACGTTGTTATTCTTGATATGCCCTGACAAAGTGAGCCGTTAGTGTGTTTGGTCACAGCAGCCAACAGAGTACGTTTGTGCCGCGTGGATATGCCGCCTTTTCATAGCTTATTGTGCAGTGTAATTCTGGTAGGTGGCTGAGTCAACCATCCACTCACTTGATGTAGTGCAATTTTTAGGAGGTTCTACAATGAGTGGCAAACACAATGGTTTCCCACAATCCAGGAAACCATTTACTGCGTTAGGTGGTAAGCATATCAACAAATGTATGTCTGATGGTCTAGGAGGTTTTGGCACTCCAACAGGATGAAGCTTGTAAGAGTTTCTATCTGAGGGGTGGTTGTGGCTTACTGCTCAACGAATACCATTCAAGGGAGGTGAGGCTGGTCACCCCTGCCTAAATGTTTGGACTGAGTAGGCTACGGTCCCTACTGTTTTGATGGGGTAAAAAGGAACTGGATGACAAACACACACACACACACACACACACACACACGTATACACTAGATCCATATTGATTCCGACAGCAAGAGGAATAGGTTAAGTTCACCACAGATGAACTGCAGAGATTAATGTTTTCTTTAATGTGTCCAGACAGTAATCGTGTTACTTGCTCGTTTTCAGTTTTGTTATACCAAAAATTGTGGAACATTGCACTTTCTTCACTTCACTTAAGAATCTTATTACTAGAATACCGCGCTTAGCGCTTGGCATAAATAAGTTACAAATCACTGTGTTTAGGCATTCACACAGTCTTACTTTTTGCATTAGTTGAAACTGGTCCAGTAACATTACAGAAGCCGCCAAAGTTATGCTGAAACTTGTCAGTCTATTAATGTTAGCCTTACTATCTTGTGGTTCATTTTCTACCTTCTAACACTGTTTTCATCCACAAAGACGGTTCTGAAACTGTTATCACTAAATGTATCCGGAACACGGACATCTCGCAAGTTAGTATTGATGCCTGTCATACAGCCTTTTAATTTGCTCTGCATCCCCTGATCTTCAGCACCAAGCAGCCTTGTGCCAAACTGTTCAGTAAACCCTGCCTCCCAAATCATTGCCCAGCGGTCGGAAGCCATGAACACCAGACGCCCATTGTGGCTATACCTGGTGCCGCCAGCCCTTAGACGCAGCGCATCGACCAGACTGCCAGGTACGCCATTGTTGACACTCTTGCCACGCCCGCACAGCTTAGCCAGGCACTCTTGTTGACCATGATGTGTTTAATCTGTATCTTCGCCACTCTACTCCGCTCATTCTCACTACCTCTCCCTCTCTCCCTCGCTCGGTCTTCGCACACTTTCCTTCTTGAAACACAACGTTTCTCTATGCTTACCAATGTTACTGTGGAACTTTTTGCTTTTTGTCTCGCTATAATGTTGCATTTTTTCTTATTCTATAAGTTGCACCAGCTGGTGGTATGCACTATCTGTGTATTACTGGATATCACTTTAAAAACACCAGAAATAAGACCAGCAGTCGAGATACTCTCGAGTTCTATCTTATGTGTTCTCTCTGAGTGGTGCTTGTTTCTGAAGTTTGTTTTACTTATAGCAACGTCTGTTAACCCCTGCACGCCGAGGACGCATGTAATACTGTATTGCTGCTTCCATACGGCGATTTTTCTCAGAGCGAGAAGGACTTACCAAATCGAAGAGGTTACACAACTTCACTACCAGCTTCACTACTAGGACGCTCTCACAAGCCGAATAAGATAATCTGCCTGTGGCAAATGGAAAATAAAAGGAATCTTACTGTTGGAATAGTTAAAACCCCTTTACTGTATTTTAAATTCTTGTTACCTAATGCACGCACACATTTTTAATATTTGCACTTACTGATGTGACCGACGGGACTCATCTCATTACTAACAAAATTTACAGGGCAAAGGCGAAGGCAAACTCCAATAATTCTTAGCACTATTAGCCACCTAACATTTACAGTATAACACGTGCTTGGGTTCCTGATATCGTACTAAACTGCACCGTGCCATGTGGCGTGGCGTGGAGACCAGTCATATCAAATAATCATAACCATTCCATGCATCACGGTCAGAAACAGGAGACCTGCATAAATCTTCGCCGTCACGATTTTAATGATACTAGTGTTAGACAGAGGATGATACAGAAGGCGCCTTTCCATTGCTAACCCCTTCAGGCCAATTATTTATTTTCCTCTTTATTATTTGAACATCCGGATTATTATTATTTTTTTTAATCGCTTTAAAGAGACTTCTCGAGCTTGATGGATTGGACATAGCCGTCACTAACCCCTTCACTACAAGAAGTTTCCCGTGAGTTCAATAAAATCTTCTGGAAGTGTAGCAAGAACGATATTAACAGTACGCCATGGGACTGAGGAAGTCAGGTATTATGCTGCAAGTTTACCAGCAATATATTTGTCAGTTGATTATGTTTATTCTTGCTATCTTATGGCGAATTTATTCAACTTAGTGGGGACATTTAGAACTTGGCCAGGTATGAACTGCATAAACAAATTTACTGTTTGAAATCCTTCCTAACTTAACTAAAACAATAATCTTGTGGAAGCCCTTTCCACAGCAGATGACTTATGAAACCTAGAGACTCACAGCAATTCAAATAATACCATAGGTAGCCCTAAAAAGATATCTCGCAACAACCGTAAAACGCCATTGTCGGCGAGGTACGAGAGAGGCCATTGAAATCCGAAAGCAATGAAATGTCGCCTTTCATCTCAAGGATGCTTAGAGTATATTGATGGCTATCTGTCTACCAAGTTTCATGCGTTTTCGACAAACTGTCTGGCCTGTGGCCCTCTTTTGAAGATTTTCAACATATTGCACTTGGCGCGTCACGTGCCACGTGCACCGCCTGGGTGAGATGAAACCTGTCAAAAGCAAATCTTAAAGAACTGTGCTATCATATGGTGCAAACCACGCAGTGATCGGCCCTGTGGTTGCTGAGATATAAGCTTCTCAAAAACGTTACGGTCGGGCCGGGTCGGTGCGGGTGCATATTTCCGTTCTGTATGCTTATTCGTCTCACCACGGAACCCTAAGCCAGGAACGACACTCGCCCCGTCGTTTAAAAACTACCCTTAGGTTCTTCTCTAAAATATGCTCAATGAGTTTCCCATGCAACATCACCATTACGAGCCTATTAACTAACCGAACCTAATCAAACCTAGCCTATCCCACTAGGGCTGCTTGGCTGAGGTGGCTGGCTGTGGTACTGAGACAAATAGGCATACAGAACAGAAATATGCGGGTCGGGTCGTGCCGGGCCGGGTTGGGGCGAGCCGGGTGTGGCCGCTCATATGTGAGAAAACCGCTACTTGACAAGAGATTCGCGAGGGCTTCGCCCTCGCTTGTAAAGACCTCAAGTATTCCTGAAACCGTTTTCTCTAATCGAACTCTCCCCGTTGCTGGACAGCTCTTGTAACCCCTACCCTCCTCCACTTTCCTGGAAAAGAGGATGCGTTTGTCCTACTTCTTGCACACGCTGCGGAATGGGGAAAATAACATCATAGTAGTGACGATACAAAACATAGCTATCCTAGATAACGTTTACATCAGAAATTTGATATAACTTAGGTGAACGGACATATCTTGCAGCTAAAGAATGCGGAACTTATGCTACACACAGTCACTAACTTGATTATCTTGAATAGCTTAAGTTTATACTTTCCCGGCTGGACACATTTGAAGTCTTACTCAGGATAATGGCGGACGATGATATTATCAAAGTCAATTCTGGCTTTAAGAAAAAAAAAAGTTATTAAAATTATCACTGTATGGATTTTTGTTCTCCCGAATAAGATGGTCTTGTGTTAGCCTAAATGTAATTACAATGTGCTCTCACATAGGAATGAAGGTGTTAAAATTTCACGCGTGCTTTGTTCTCATGGCCATGTTTCTAAACTTGAGTCCGCGAAGGTGGAAACAAGCCCTCCATATGTGACACTCAGTTATGGAAAACCGGTTATTGTTTGGTGTGATTAGCCTGGCTCCTACATTACCGTGTGTAGTCAGCAACGAAAATAAATGGTCAGACATGTTCTATCATTACAGGCATCAAAACATATCGTAAAATGCTGTGGGCTTCTCGACACCTTCCCGTCCTCACTTGCAGTGATAGACCAGTTAATGTCGAAGTAGTGTTCTGGGTGGAATATGGATCCCAGCTGCACTTATGTATTTGTAATTTAGTCTTGCTGCCTTTAACGGCTTTTATTCCTCTTTGGGAAAACTTCGAACTCGGGGGGTTATATGCGACCATCATAACTGCCACGCTGCTAGGTCTATCTATCTATCTATCTATTGCCAGACACCATAATCCCGGAAGGGGTGGCCATTTGACTTCTGAGATATTTGTTTTACGGGAAGGAGCACTATCCCTCCACCAACCCACTTGTTGACACGTAGGGAGCACGTATGGTTTGGTTATATGGTTACCACCCAGCGTTGTAAATGGTTTCTTGGCTTACAGGAAACCAATTGGCTTGTCACTCAATGTTAAGCCACCTATAAAGGAAAGAAAAGCAATAAGAAGTGACAGGAAAGATGGGAGAAATAGGAAGAGAGGAGGGCAGGCACAGAAAAAGAATGATACAGGCTAAGGAAGAAGTAGGCAGCACTACATCAAGTGAGTGGATGATGGTCGCCACCACCTATCACTCACGCTGCTAGGTCTTCTCCCAATTTGAAATTAATCCCTTCAATCCGTTACGACGATATACTGTACGTTTAATTTTTTTTCTTGTTTCTACCGGATAATTAAACATAACTTAAAGAGATCCTGCTGGCGGTGTACAGGGTTAATGAAGGCTTCAACTAACCCCTCTGGTTCGAAGATTCTCTCCAAAGTTGAGTAATATTACACTGAGTGAGCAAAAACAAAGTGAGCAAAAACAAAGTGAAACAGACATCCATTGTACCAAAGGTATTAATCGTCAGGAAACAACAAGAGTAAGTGATGGCAGGCTCAAGGGAAGGAAATAAGTGGCAGTGGGAGTAGCCTGATTCTTAATGTATTCCAAAGGCATAAGAAAGGTAACTGATAAAGACTAAACAAATTCTGTAACCTAGTGCCATTTTTATCCATGCTTTTCTGGAGAGAGAGAGAGAGAGAGAGAGAGAGAGAGAGAGAGAGAGAAATTGTATAGTTCTCTCGTCCCTTAAAAAAAGGGAAAGAAAGAAAAACAAGTAAATGCCATTCTTGCCGTGCAACTGAAAGCTGGAAAGAATAGGTTTCCATTATTTTTACCAATGCTGCTAATGGAACATGAATGACCAGTTCGTGTTTGTGAGGCTTTTGGTTTTAAGTTGTTACGCGAAAAAATAAAATGGCTAAGCAAACGAAATGTTACTCTCTACTGCCCCCATGACACAAACCCACACTTCACATGTCTTATTTTTCGTCATGTACCCCAGTGAGCCCGGAGACGCCTTTATGACTTCATTCTTTCCATTTATTGTTGATTTTATTCGTCTTAGGACAGACTATTCGAACTGGAGGGGTTAGATATAGCATTAATATAACCACCAAGTACGAGGCACCTTTCTTCATCTTAACAATTCCGTCCGGCAACAGCAAGAACAAACTAAAAGAGACGTCATCTGGAATGGGGAAGTTTGCCTCCTCATTCGGTTACTTTTTACACTCACGGTTGTGAAGCGAGCGCAGGTGTTGCGAGTATGTTTTTGAGCTGTGCCTGCGTGCTTGTTTGTGTGTGTGGTAGGGGATGTGCAGCTATGGTATGAGTGATAACAGAATGACTCGAACAGATTTTATCCGATTTTAACCAAACTTAGAGGAAGGGTGGGGGAGACCATACAGAAACTTTTTTTTTTTTTTTTTTTTTTTTTTTTTTTTTTTTTTTAACAATACTAGGTCAGAGGCTAACGTCGCAAGTTAGGGTCTTATGTTGATCTAGCAAAATCAGCTTAAATGGCTTTTATTCACATTAGACCAAACATACAGGAACGATTGGTAGTAAGACAAAAATGAAGTAATTCAGTTTTGAGAGCCAACAGTCAAAGGTTAAGGTCACAGGGCACGGTCAAAAGTCGATCCATGAATGTGAGTTGAAAAAAAAAAAAAAATCAGTTTTTACTGGATTTACAACGAACTTGGTGAAAATTCTGAGGGTCAATGTAACGACCAATTGTTTTATAGAAGACAGACCACAGGGAAATGTTAATTTGAATAGTTTTTATCCTATTTGGGCCAAACTTTGTGGAAGGGTTGCGGATAAGGAAAGAATACAAGGACTGAATACTGAGAACAATCAGTGAAATCTCAAGATCACAGGGAAAGGTGAAATATCAAGGTCAGATAGCAAAGTCATAACAGATTTGATATGAACCAAACCTGGAAATGTTAAAGATCAAGCAAGAACGAAGGGATTCAGTTTTGAAAATAATCACTCAAAGGTCGACATTACAGGCTATGCCAAATTTCAATCCGTGTGTCTGTGTGTGAACAGAATAACCAAGACAGTTTTTATCAGACTTGGATCAAACTTTGCAGAGGAGATGAGAATCATTCAAGGTGCTGACCTAATGTTTAAAACAAGAGGTTAACGGTCAGAGTCACGTGGCAAGGTCAAGTTTAAATATTTTTATCCAGTGTAGACTAACCTTTGTCGGAGGGGTCAGCTGAAAACAAGGATAATGAGGCTCTATTTTGAGAACAATCAGTCAGAGGTCAACGTCACAGAGAAAGGGCAAAGGTCAAGGTCACTGAAAAAATTCCTGTCAGTCACTTATAACCTGATCTGACCTAAATCTGCGGAAGTGTTAAGGGTTAGGCAAGACTGGAACAACGAGAGTGATCTCTTGACGGTCAAGGTCACGAGGCAAAACCGTGTCTTCGGCTACTTGACCAGCGGATGGGAGCTGGTGTTGTACTCTTTGAGCGCTCCTTCCTGTACTCCTCTTACTCTAACTTGGCCTAAAACTACGATTTCTCCATCTTAACTACCGAACTGTAATAACAGTTTAGCAATTAAAAATGATGACAGTCACGAAAAAGTGTTATGGAATGATGTCGAGCCGTAGTATTGTCTCTTTGTCACTAATCAACGTGAAATAAGCTGCTAAACGACAAAAATCTGACCCAAGTTAAGGTAAAAGAGCCCAGTATCCGAACGTAAGGAAAGATGGACAATCCCCCAATTTCTGACGATAATTTGTGCAACCCATGAGATGATGATGTTTGACTTTTTTTATTGTTACCGCCTGCACTCTGTAATGTGATATACAGACTAATTACATCTAAAAATTACTACATCCGTTTTACTCTATCTATCATCCAATCCTACATTGCCCCATGAGGAGCGTAGGAGCCAGGGGCTAGGCAGTTGGTCCTGACATTTAAGATGAGAGTGACCAGCCTCACTCATCCCTGAGTGGCATTACACGAGCAATCAACCCCAACCATCCCTTGGATATAAACCTTCACCGGCTCAATCCGACTGGAGCGCAATAATTACCCACTAAACCACCAGGCGCCAAAATTTGGTTATATGGTTACCACCCAGCGTAGTAAATGGTTTCCTGGTGTACAGGAAACCATTTAGCTTGTCACTCAGTGTAAAGTCACCCACAGGCAGAAGGAAGAGAAAAGAATGGAAAGAAAGACAGAAGAGGGAGTGTACAGTTGCGCATAGGCAGAAGGACAAGGAAAGAATGAACGAAAGGAAGACAGAAGAGGATGGAAGGAAAGAGGGATGGAGGAGAGGAAAGGGCAAACACCCGAGAGCAGCACTACATCGAGTGAGTGGATGGTGAGCGCCCCTACCTACCTAACTTGGTCTAAAACTGCCATCTCTCCATCATGAACACTGCATAGCAGCAAGAGGTTAACGCTTGAATATGGTGAAAGTCATGTATACGGACTGAAAAAAGAACTTTCAACTGGAACTGCTAATGGACAACGCGAACCTAAATCTTGGTAATTTGCAGCCAAATGACATTCTCACTTCTGTGAGGTTATAATTAGTTGCATTACCTCATCATTAAGTATAATAAGTATTGATATAGTGGTATTAGCAAAAACAGTGATAGATTATAATAGTGTGTAATTTTTGTCTTCTTTGTTTATGCGAAGCATTATCATGTCACCACATCCACACATCATCCTAAAGCAGGGATGAAGCATGGCAGAGGTGAAAGAATGAGTGAAAAGAAATATAAATTATAGATGACTTGGAATGCAGGATCCTACAAAAATTAATGAAGATTCCTATGAAATAAGGAATGTGATTCGTGGATCAGGATGATTACAGTAAGGATTAGGATGCTTTATTTTACAGCTAATAAGAAAAGTAATACAGTTGTGCGGAAAAACATGTAAACAGGATGATGAAAAACTAATGTCAGTAAGAAAGAAAACAGGAAAACGTTAGTGTAAATTTATCGATTTCGTTACCCTTGGCAAATGAAGCCTCGTAGCAATACTTCCTCATGCATCTTTAAGTAAATGCACCTTTACGTTCCTTTTTAGTGGGCGGTCCGTAAATAGCACTCCTCTAGAAATTCACCTGGAGATTCCTTACGTATTGTGGAGACAGCCAGTCTACTAGCGTGGGCGTGGGGGACGTAATGGGAGTAGGAAATAGATAAATGATACAGAATAGACACTGATAAGGCCGACTGGGACGTCTCCGCAACACACGAGAACTTGCCTGCGGAGTGGAAGACGAGCGTTATGTGTGGACCGCTGTGTAAGCTGCGTAGATCTTTCTGTCATGGACAAACGTTGCTTCATAACATAAAATGGTTAACAATGCGTAATGACAAAGACAAATCGTCGAAGTTGTACAAATGCCCTGAAGCCAACAGTACTGCGACCAATAAACACATGCAGTAAAGGGATGCATCACAACTATGAAGAGACTCTTGTAGATTTGGAATTAATGAATATTAATCTCTTGTTACAGGTCAGCATACTAGGAGAGAAGGCAATTTTGCGTCTAGTTAAAGTAAACAGAGTATATTCTTCGACTAGAATACGACCCACACCAGTCGAAAATGCATCAAAGTCCCCATGTGTACCGTACTGTTTAGAGAACAAGGTCTAAAAGGAGGCAAACTTTGTCCAAGAGTCTAATCGTCCGGAGAACACTGGATGCGTTAAATCAAGAAGCTATACTGTTTTTATCCTAACTTGGCACAGATTTCTGTCTCTTTGCAGCTAATATCATATACAGTAGCTCAACGGTAGAAATAGGCAATACTAGGTCTCTCTATTTTTTGTATAGCACTTCTTCGTAAGTAGCACCATGTTATAGTGCTAGCCTGTTGTTACAAATCTGCATTCAAGATGGCAATGTTAGGTCAAGTTAAAGTGATGAGAATATAGAACAGCTACAGACTCCAAGGTAAGGATGTCAGTATCTCGTGATGGTGTGAGGCGACGATTCACCCTTTTTTTTTTCCTATTAATCTGGCCTCCTTCCGTTCTAATCCCTTCACTACATTCAAGTCTTAGATATTTCAATTTGCATAGCACCGGACGACTTCTTGTTGCTTATTAGTAGCGGGGGAGGGGATATTTGGTAATGAAAAGAGTCAAGCGAGGCCATTTCACGCTGACGAAAACAGTCTGAAAGTAAGAAAATAAAAATAAAGAACGTCATCGCAGTGAGGAAGTTGTTAAATTATGGTAGTCAGTCACGATGGATTATTGTAGATAGGATACATACCCATACTACTGTCTTATATTGCAAATGAGCTATGTAACGTGAGCTGCAAACGAACAAAAATTTCCGTCTAGTGTAAATGAATGATTTATGGAACTCAGCGAATATTGGTTGTCTGCCTTAATGACCCTCGTACAGTCCACAGGCTTCTTCTACCACGTACTTACTGTTCTATTCCCGCCACCTGTGCACAATACTGTTTAGTATGGGAGACACTCTTCCAACTGAAAGGGTCAGCTATAGCCTTCACTAGTCTTTTCTCTACAAGAGGTTTCATGTATGTTGAATGTAATTGTCAGACATACGCAAGAAATGCATATACTAAAAAACAAGCAGTGCTCATATACTGCACCACTTACCGTATGTCCTACAATTGGTCTAGGAGCAGAATATTTGTCTTTGCCGTCTGACAGCGACATGCGATCGAATGTTCTCAAAATCCTTGACTGCCTCTCAACGCATCCATCAAGTTTGATTATAATTGTATCAAAACTACTTCAGCTGACCTTGCGCTGTGACCTTGACTTTTGACCGCTTTCAAAATCGCATCACTTCATCCCTGCGCAAACCCTTCCACAAAGTTTGGTTTAAAAATGAAAAAAACTGTTTAAGCTGACCTTACAAAGTAATCTTGACCTTCAACTTATTATTCTAACAACAACTCCCCCCCCCCCCACACACACACACACACACACACAAACACGCGCGCGCGCGTGTACCCTTATCAACATCTTGAGTCTCCGGCAAAATTATTTATAATAATCTATTGTCGTAACGTAATCTATGAAGTTTAACGCTTTCATTCAGGTGACGGGTTCAGTGATAAACTCTTGCCGTTTCCAGACGATTTTCCTCCGCAGGAGTTACATGAACCCTTCATTAAATTTTTAAAAACCATGCGTCCTCTAAATTATATATATATATATATATATATATATATATATATATATATAAACTACGAAACAAGAAGACATTTATGAAACGTCAGCGGATTTAAGGAGCTAAAGCCACATTTTTGACGTCAAATCAGAATCTTGACCTCCAGTACCATGCTATGGACCTGCTTGGTACTGGCAGTGTTTTAAGAGATGTAATATTTCGGGGAAAAACGAAGTGTTGGATATCCGCCTATCCACTCAACAGGATGCACACCTTTGTTTTATTTGAAATACCTGTACTGGATGATGACCCAGTATTGATACTGGGATATGAGTAAAAGACAATTATTTATCAAATGCACACACACAAACACACACAACGTCATACGTCTCACGTCACATACATGCTCGCCCGCACTCACGCGTGTGTGTGTGTGTGTGTGTGTGTGTGTGTGTGTGTGTGTGTGTGTGTGTGTGTGTGTGTGTGTGTGTGTGTGTGTGTGTGTGAAAGAGAGAGAGAGAGAGAGAGAGACAGACAGACAGACAGACGAACTGGGTAGGTCTCAAATCCTTCGCTTCAGAATTACCATCATCCACTCACTTGACACAGTGATGCCTACTTACTCCTTCAGCTTTGTTGTTCTATCTCTGTGTCTGCCCTTCTCTCTTCCTATCTACCTTTCCTTCATTCCCTCCACTTCAGTTGGTTTCTGCACTGAGTGACAAGTCGAATGGCTTCTTGGGTTACAGAAAACCATTTACAACGCTGTGTGGTAGCCACATAACCAGTTCACGGGGTGAGGTTGAGCCTAGTATGATACCCTTGTTAAATGGGTGGAGAAACGCAAATATGGCATCCACCCATGATCCAAACATCCACATTTTTCCTCGCGCCTCGTTGTGGTGAGTCGCTGTCAACCTCAAGGAAGATCGATTCACTGCACGGGATTACCAGGCAGGAGTGGTTGCTTGCCTGTGGTTGATGAGTCTGCTGTATTAGACAAACTGGGGTTAATCAACAACAACAACAATTTACTTTGTACTGATCGTCACTCCATCCTCCTCCTCTACACCTTCTCTACACCTTCCTGGCAGGATGAAAACAGCTCGAGGGCTGTCTTCAGGGGTTACGAAGATCGTGAATAAATTACTCAAAATTTACCTGGGCAGTTTTCATGGCAAAGCAGCCGATGTTAAAAGTGTAACGTGATGGAATTTATATGTCCCTCTATGATGACAGGCGCAGTTTCGGACGACGAAAACTCGATTTATGTCACTGCTTAGTCCCTTGAATCCGGTTCGAATGACATTGTTTATCGGTGTACAGGTTATTCGTTCAGGGAAAAGGGTAGGGTGAAGTGAGTGGACAGAGCTAGATGTGCAGTTCGGATCACTGATGCATAGGATGAAGATAGTAGGTGGGCTTTTGTGCCGCTGTTTCAACATTGCCGATTACACTTTTGGCATGACCTACTGTCAGTCTCCCTCCCAAGTTTGGACACCTTGCCAGACACTCAAGGAAGGAACATGTATGAACCTGCTGATTTCAATAATTTCACTGAGTGCACTGTCGGTTTTAACAGGACAGAGAAATAATGATATACACGAGAATTTACGAAAAGATGTTATTTTTATAGCTGTATCTAATAATAATGCATGTATTTTTGTGTGGTTTTCACTGTTGTTTGTGAACACTAATAGGTTTTTGTGTTGTAAGAGGCGAAAGCATGATAATGATTGCATGATATGTAACAATACATTTATGAATTTCACTTGATACCATTTAGAAGTAGTCAGTAAAACTATTTATGGCACTGAGGTTATCATTACAAGATTATTATGCGCTCACGGTGGTTATATTGCGAAGTTATGTTCTTTTCACTGAAAACTTGATCCAGATTTTCGTCTTTTAGTGGCATAATTCACATAGCCCAAAGGCGCAATACGGCAATATGATAGCGCTACATTCCTTGTATAATATTTCATTGTGACTAGCGCCATCATCTAGTTTTAATATACTGTAGTTACAACTCGGCATTCAAGATGGAGAAATAGCAGTTTTACATCTAGTTAAAAGGATAATAACAGTGCATCTCATCTTGCTTGTATTAGCAGATTAACTCGTTGGAAAACGTTAAATGTGCCGTCAATGACAGAAAATGCCCTTACAAATTACGTAGGTGCATTTCCTAATTCAGTGTGATGTTTTCTACCATTTCAGAAGACAAAAGGTGGTGTTTATAAGACTAAAAAATCTTTCATATATCCGAACTGTAAGATCACACATTCCACATACGTTACGGATTAAAACATTGGGACGATAGTTTATGGGAAGTGTTCACCCCTCATGGGACAGGCTGAATGACAGCAAAGTTCCAGAAAAAAAGAAAGGTACACGCTGACAGAGATGGCGGCATTTGTCAAGGCTGGTGTCAGCACGGAAGCAGTGTTTGATAATAATAAAAGAGATGCCGTCAGGACCGAATGCCTTTGTACCGAGGCCAATGAGGTCAGAGAGTATATCTTTAGAGGCTTTTTTAATAAGACATGAGAAAGTCAGAGGAGAAAGGAGATGAGTTAGTAACGTAATCACACAAAAGCAGAACTGGAGAAAAACCTATAAAGTTTAACAAAGAGTTCTGCCTTATAAGTGGAAGACACCTTCAGATCAAACAAAATAGAAAAGAGTAGAGGAGGAGGAACGGCTAAAATAATAGAAGTTTTTGACAATGTGATAGAAATGAGAAATATCCGAGTAGTGTTCATAACATATGGAGGACATTTTTTTTATTCATGGTAAAGAGACATCATATTATTTCGGACAGGAATGTAGTGTACATGCTTCGGGAAAAACTTGGTGGGTGTACCTTTTGAAAGCCTTCTTGCTGTTGGCAGCATTTGAATGTGTGATTTAACCACACTTTTTTTTTTTCATTGGTCAGAGGGAAATAGAAAGGAATGTGTGTGTTTCCATGCCCAAGTAAATAACCTCCATAATGCACAAAGCATAGTCAGACTGATGGCTATCAGCCATGCAGGAAATAATCACTCTGAGAATAGAGAAAAATCGTTCTGAGGGCCTACCAATCTGCAGCGTCACAATGCCACAGACAACACAACGAGAAGGTCTGGAGGCGCCAAGATAAGACTGTGACTGGAAGACTCCAGTGAAGGGAAAAAGTGACTGAGCAAGCATGCTGGAACTCCACTTTATGGTACCGGTAGTCGGTGTTACGAGTAAAGGGTTGTAGAAACAGTTCAAAGTCATTAACTATACAAAAAATGCAAACTTGTTCACCAGCTAGATCTGTAAATGAAGAGGAGAGCCAGCCTAAGCTTCTGATGAACAATAAATTCTCTTATTATGCAGATTTTAGAAACAGGAGACATGGAAAAATATGCTTCACTTCAGATTTAAGATAGATAAAGAACTTTGTTTTGCCTGTACGTATAATCAGGTGAAAAGTAAACAGTACAGATATTTCTAGTCATGGAGTGGTCGGATAGCTTACCAGAGTGTAAAGAATTCAGAAGTTTCAGGTTATGAAACATAAGAGTCTGTTAGTTTGTTGTGCACTTGCATGCAACGGCCGTCTGTGGCTTTAATACGGGTAAAGCAAAAGTTGGAAAATATAGGAAAAGATGAGGTCAGTGCTCCCCTTCAGCTGAGTCTTAGTGTGGCAAAGAAGGTAACTTTTAACACCGAGAGGTTTTGTTCTGCAGGGAAGAAACTGAGGGAAATGTCACGAATGTTTAAAAAATTGACAAACAGAATCGGACAAATATTGTCCATGACATCCTGTTTCGTCGTCATCGAGATTGAGTCTGAAGGTTACTCTATTTATGGTCCTCAACAAGTGGACTCAGAGGCTGTTGGACCGCTCCATTCTTTGAAACTGACAACAGACAGCGCACTGTAAAATGTATATTCAGTCTGATGCAGATAGAGGAAAAAATATGTACAGGCGAATGCTAGACCACTCTCCATGTTACTGAAACATTCAAAGGTCAGCAAGAGAGAGAAATATCATGTGTTAAGTCCTGAGGGCTAGTGAAACGGGACCTCCAGATCTCCCTGTCACAAGCTATCCATCTACATCAGGGGTGTCGACCTGTTCCACTCATCCTAGTTTCCTCCCAGTGTGGTCCATTTCACAGAGGGTTAAGCTGATGGTTCTAATCCCATACGCTCTTGTTTCTATCCATCTATCTATCTATCTGTATGTATGTATGTATGTCTGTATCTATCTACCTATCTATCTATCTATCTATGTGTGTATGTATGTATGTCTGTACCTATCTACCTGTGTATCTGTCTATCTATTTACATTTTATGTGTATCATCAATCTACCTTCATCTACCTATACACATTTTATATATACAATACATACATATTTTTTAAAAATATGTATAGGATGCCACGTTGAGTACACCGCTTCCCGTCCGATCAGCGAAGTTAAGCAACGTTGGGTCTGGTTAGTACTTGGATGGGTTACCGCCTGGGAACACCAGGTGCTGTTGGCATAACTCCCTACGTGTCAAGTGGGGTTGGTGGAGGATTAGTGCCCCTCCCTGTAAAACAATTAACTCTAAGCTCTTGGCCACCCTGTTTGGGATATATGGCGTCTGGCAATGAATGAATGAATGATATATAGGATGTCATGCACCCACCGTATTAGTAGTAGGTAATGTTAGACTGATGGATGATGGTCCCTTCTTTCTTTTTCTGGAAATCAGATGTGCAGGGAGTCAGGGTGAAGCGTCCTACGATGACTGCTATGTGACATGTCGCCAGTTATTGAGTCTCATAATGTTGCCTGTCCAATTCAAATCGCCTGATAAATATAAAATGATCTGGCAATGGATCAGCCTACTTCTTTTTAACGTGAATGATCTGAATATTAGGTCAGTCCATATTATGCAGTTTCAGTGTGAAATCGTCATTAAAATTACTTTCATAATACGCAGTATCATTATAGTTAAACATATGCAACTCTACGCTGTTGTAACCCTCCAACTGACGAAGCACAGACTCCCTCACCTCCCTGCACACCTAACCAAGTGCATAACGGCCTTCGCCTCCCCCCCTCATCTTTCTTTTAAAGGTGGGAGTAAGGAGATCGCCTTGAGGACACATAATCTGGGCACTTCAGATTCCTTGCGCAGGTCGCATTGAGACCTCTGGATTTTTTTTTCCATTTATATAAGACACATAATTATTTGAAATTTCGTGAGCTTATTGTGAATACTTTCTGAGTTCTGGCCTTGAAACGAAATCTCTACGCCCGGCCAGCCGCCCAACTCTACGGACAGACACCTACTCATACCAGTGATAACAACACCCTCCTCTGACTTTGTCAGATGGAAGGTAAAAAAAAATTATGAAAGAGACAGTGTACCAGAGGCAATTGTGTGAGGGAGGAGGAGAAGTGGATGAGGGTGGGTGTGGGGATTAGGTGGGTTGGGAGTGTGGCGTCACTGCAACTTTTGTGCACACCTCACACAAAAGTACGGTAATGGCCTCCTGCCATTCTAAAGCACTTCACAAAATTTGTAAACATCTCAAGCTACTCAACAATTCTATCTATCTATCTATCTATTGCCAGACGCCTCAATCCCGTTTGGGGTGGCCACAAACAAATCGCCTCCAAGTCGCCCTGTCCCCCGCCATTTCACTGCCCTGCTCCCAACTCACACCCCCCTCTCTCATATACCTCTCCACCCCATCCCTCCATCTCATCCTCGGTCTCCCCCTCCCTCTTCCACCCTCCACCTCACTCACATACACTCTCTTCGTCAATCTTTCACCCTCCATCCTCTCCACATGGCCAAACCACCTCAGTGTGTTCCTCACAACGCTTCCTATCACATCCACATCCACACAATTATATATAATATATATATATATATATATATATATATATATATATATATATATATATATATATATATATATATATACAGAGAGAGAGAGAGAATAACTTGCAGGAAAATAAAATGCGGAGGACCACCGAAATTTCGTCTGCATTTCAAGACATTTTCTTAGTTATCATGTGCTAATGTGATTCTATTTTAATATATTACACATACGTGTATGTAAGTATGTATGTATATGTATACAGTATATACCGGTGTGTGTATATATATATATATATATATATATATATATATATATATATATATATATATATATATATATATATATATATATATATATATACAGTATGCACCCGTAATAATGTATGTACCAGTATGTATATATGTTTTCATAAAGACAGACAGAGGGATGCAGTTCCCAGATCGAACATTTGCACTAGATATCTGCTTGTCCTGACGGTCAACTGACCCACTGGCTGCAAGGACACTGCCGTCTGTCTCTGGAGGAGCAACCTGTCCCTGGCCACTTCCGCAATATAGCTTCTACGTTCATGTTGAAATGTGTGCGTTTGAAGTGATCGTGCTTATGACTATATACTGTAAGTCTCCATAAGATCAGAGCAACGATAATGCATGCCTTTAATGTATACAATTAATCAATACTAGAAGCTGTCTTTCCCAATGCTTATCACCTCCAATACATCAATCATAATGTGTCCACATAACTCTGAAATGAACATATCTTTGAATACAGTTTTGACCTTTGTTTATGGAAGGGACATTTTTGCAGGCTCTGAACCCTGTGTTTGTTGTGCGTTGCTTCTGTGATTTTTTTTTTTTTTTTTTTTTTGCATAAAAACAACGTACCAAGTGCTACTTCAATATCCACTTCAGAGTTTGCTCTACGCAGGATAGTATCAACTAAAAATGAATGAGGGACAAGTAAGTTATCATCTTGCTTTCTGCACGGCAGTGCAGTAGTCTTGCCTTAGATGCAAACCAGCCAAGAGAACGGGCAGGGTTTCAAAGTGGTTACTCGGCAGCAGACCATATTCAAGTTATTAATCGGGTAATCGAGAAAACTCCAGAATATAAGAAATCTTTGTGCATGGGATTTACTGATTACGAGAATGTTTTATTCAGTTGAAACAGCAGCGTGATGAGAGCAAGTTGAGGACTAGTTGTAGAAGAAACGTTAAAGTCCTAGAAGATATTTACACAGATAACACGGCCACCATAAAACTTCACATTTATAGTGATAACACGGCCATCATAAAACTCCATAAGGACAGCCTGATAATACCAGTAAAGAAAGGTGTTGGATAAGGAGAAATTACTTTACACAAATATCCACTGCGTTTTCAAAAATTTCTATTGGAATGACAAATTACCATTATTAGAGAGCGACTGAACTACTTAGATTTGTAGATGACAGTCCTCTTCAGTGAATCAGAGGAGGAACTACAAGAAATGGAAGGTGACCTGAACAGGGAGAGTCTGAAGGTAGGCATAAAAATGAATACGAAGAGGAGAAAGGTTAAGTTTAACAGACATATATGTACCCGTCCAGTAAAAATAGGATATAAAGGACTGGAATGTGTTGAGATATACATATACCTACGGCAGGCAGTTCAGGCAGACCCAGTCCATGACAATGAAACCAAACGTAGGATAGGAATGGGATGGAGTGCATTTAGCTAACTAACTACATGAAGGATAAGCAATTACCACCAACCCAGAAGAAAAATTTATAAAATCAGTTTGTCCTTCCTGTTTTAACTTATGGCTCAGAAACGTGGAGCCGAACAAAGTCCTTGGAACGTGAAGCTTGAGTGCTTAGAAGGGAAATGAAAGGACTTTGTTATGTGTCACATGGAGAGATAAAAAGAGCGTTTCATGGACATGAGAACAGAGGAAAGTAGAAAATCTAATCGCTACAATAAAATGCGTAAATGGATGTGGGCAGGTTAAGCCCTTCGTAGAACAGATAACAGATGTACAACCAGGGTAAATGGGTAGCAGCCCAAAGATGGAGCAAGAGCAAGAGGCAGGCAGAAGACAAGATGATCTGGTGAGATTCGGACATTCGCTAGGACTGGATGGAACAGGCTAACAGTCAATCGGTCAGAGTGGGAAGAAATGAGAGAGGCCTTTATCCTGCAGTGGACCGACTCAAACTGACGATGGTAATGATGATGATTGTTGCTCCTCCTGTAGGCTACCACACTTTATGCTTGTAATTTTTACATACAGCAAATGTTAATCACTTTCTAATGACTGATAAATTACGATACTGTGAGAAATAACATTCAAAATCCAGTGTTGTAATCTGATTCCAACAAATAATTCAGTACACTATATGTAAGTTTCATAAATTTTCGACTTACCAGCCCATTAGCATTATTGTTCGCAGGTGTACATTAGACGTCACTATTATTAATGATATTTGTCGCGTGCGTAGCGTAAAGGCATGTATTACAACTCTGTGCCATAGACAAACTCTGAAAAAGAACATGCAGGTTTAGTTGTTCCCTCTGAGCGGAGTTTCAAAGATAAAGATCCTCTTAACTAAAATGTGCGAGACTGCTAACAGTACAGAGCACGCGTATACTGCAGATAATTTTGCCTCCTTATTCGTCGCCTGGTTAAAATTAATGATGCTTAAAGATCTGTTACCTTTAAAGTAGGGTTGTGTGTAAGTAGGGTTGTGTGTGTGCGTATGGCTGTGTGTGTATAGGGTAGATACATGTTTGGGTTGGGTGGAGATGTGTGTGTGTGTGTGTGTGTGTGTGTGTGTGTGTGTGTGTGTGTGTGTGTGTGTGTGTGTGTGTGTGTGTGTGTGTGTGTGTGTGTGTGTGTGTGTGTGCGCGCGCGCGCGCGGGAGGGGGGGGTGAAGAGTATTGTGAGTAGGGTGGGCGTGGGTAGGTTGTGTGTGAGCAAAGTGCGTGTGGGTACAGTGGGCATAGGTAGGGTAAAGATATAGGTTGGGTAAAGTGCGCAGAATGGAGGTATGTGTGCAGTAATGATGTGAGTAGGATGAAGTATGAGTAGGGTGCATATGTGTATAGGCAGGGTAGTGATGTGAGTGGGCAGGATGAATGTGTGTGTGAGTAGGGTTGATGTGTGTGTATGGGTAGGTTGATGTGTGTAGGTAAGGTGAATATGTGTGTGGGTAAGATGGATATGTTTGTGGGTACGGTGGATATGTTTGTGGGTACGGTGGATGTGTGCGCGGGTACAGTGGATGTGTGTGTGGATAGGGTGGAAATGTGCGTAGGTAGGGTGTATATGTGTGTGAGCAGAGTGGATATGTGCGTGGGTAGGGTGTATATGTGTGTGAGTAGAGTGGATATGTGCGTGGGTAGGGTGTATATGTGTGTGAGTAGAGTGGATATGTGCGTGGGTAGGGTGTATGTGTGTGTGAGTAGGGTGGATATGTGTTGGTAGGGTGGGCATGTGTGTGGGTAGGGTGGGCATGTGTGTGGGTAGGGTAGGCATGTATGTGGGTAGGGTAGGCATGTATGTGGGTAGGGTGGATATGTGTGCGTGGGTAGGGTTGATGTGTGTTGGTAAGGTTGATGTGTGTGAGTAAGGTGAATATGTGTTGGTAAGGTGAAACTGCGTTTTGGTATGGTGAATATGTGTGGGGGTAGATTAAAGTGCGTGGGATGGATCGAGGTGCGGGTAGGGTAGCGTGTGAGCAGAGTGGATATATGTTTGGACAAGGCGGAGACGTGCGGGAAGGATGGTGATATATGGGTAAAGCTGTGTATGGGTAGGGTAGATATGTGTTTGAACAGGACAGAGATATGCAGAGAGGGTGGAAATGCGTGCGTTGGTAAAGAGGAGATATGTAGGCGCAGTAGAGACATGTAGCTATGGTGGAGTTATGTAGGCAAAGAGGATATATGTGGGTCAAGTGGAGATGTGTGTGTGTCGGTGGGGTAATGTGCAGGCAGGGTCAAGATACATGGGTAGAATTGAGAAGTAAGGACGGAGATGTGACAATAGGGTAGCAATGTGAGGATAGGGTGATGAGAGGGTACTGCCGAAGCTTGTGTGAAGGGTGAAGGTCGAATTCTGGAGCGTGAGAGGAAGCTGGGGGGCTCGAAGAAGCGAGAACGAAGAGAAAGAGAAGTGGTGAAAAGCGGAAATTGAAAATAGGCAAGGGAAGTTAGATATTCATGGCCAAATGTCCCTGGACGCCGACTTTTCAGCAAATCTCCAGAAGATATTCGGGTATCACAAGTAGGTCTGCAACATAGCACCACCCAACTGTGAAAGTAAAATTTTTTGCTATTATCAGCAATGCAGTGTTCTAAATATTACACACACACACACACACACACACACACACACACACACTATATATATATATATATATATATATATATATATACGAAGCCTCTGTGGTAGTGGGACAGTGTGCGTTTTCGTACATGTAAGAACGAGGGTTCGCACCCCACCAGGGTAATAAACTTTGGGAGCGTTCTTCCGGCCACGTACTGCTTTGGAGGACATTAAGGGTGCTGTGGCTGAACCAGTGTCGCATACTATAAAGTATGCTTGCACCCAGTCGGCTTGCGCGGGCCGATTACACTTGGTTCACAGAATACACACACATCAAAAGCCACTCCAAGCACTTCTCACCCTACATACAATCTCTACTAGACAGCCTAAGCCACTTGGTACAGATACACAGATGTATCGTCCCCAATTCGGTCGGGATAAGCCGGTCCTGCAGTGGATACTCAAACGGCTGATGATATATATATATATATATATATATATATATATATATATATATATATATATATATATATATATATATATATATAACCTCTGCTCATTGTAAGCAGAAACTTTCGTCGATTAACATATGTCATGGGTTCCTTACTGATCACCACCATCAACATAATTATTATCCTGAAGGAAGTTTTTCTTCAACTTAATGATGGGGTACGGCACACATATTAAAAGAAAAAAGGGGGGGGGGGCTATAGCGTCATGAATTTCACCGAGCAGTATGCGTCAAACATACAGAGGGACACAGTCGAATATAATGATTAAAAAGAAAAAAAAAAAAAGATGAACTGTTCCTCTATTACACTACGGTTTCGGCGTGGTTTGTTTCATCATGTAGTTCACCTTCAGAGCGGCTGTTGCAGGAAGGGTAGGAACGGACTGAATAACTTATGGTAAATGTGGGAAAAGAACTTTTTATGGAAAATAATTTGTGGAGAACGCGTAATTAGGTGTGGGAAGGAGGAAATTTATGTGGGATGGAGGACAAGACAGTAGAATAGAGAAAAGAGAGTGAAGGTGAGAGGAGGATGACAATGATGATGATCCCAAAACGGGAGAGGAGAAGAGAGGAGATGAGCAGAAATGGTTCAGAGCAGTACTGAGGAGGAAAATAGAAAAATACAGGACACTGACTCAATATGGTGGAGAGACAGTGATGCCAGAGAAAGAATTGGGTTTATGGGGGAAACAATTTTCCGGACATGGCGAGAGAGGGTGAGCGTGGACATGGCGATGCCAGCCTTCAGTAGTGAAAAGAATAGTAAATCCCTTTACACCTATCCATTGCACCCAACACAAAATTCACCTTGACGCAGAAATACACTACGGTACAAATAACTAAATCTTTATGCTGTTTTAAAGCAATGCACTAATAATTAGTGTTATCTTCTAATTACAGTATATCTACATCACTAAAATACAGAAATAAAGTTTAACACAACCTCACGGATCCCACCATAACTCCACAACCCACTCGTGAATAACTTGCTCATCTCATTACGTACGCTGCGGAAGCAAGTAATTTTTAAGATGATGTTCTCTCTTTCATTTCGGAGCATCATGAGGTAAGTGGAAGAGAGTGTAGTGAGGAAGGCGTCGCGGCGTAAAGCTTGAGTCACCCTTATTAATCCGGCTGTTGGTGGTGGTTGCATCACACTTGTACCACGATGGGAGATAAGAGGGGAGTGTCCGACCGCCACAGGAGAGGGTATGAAGAGGGTGTGTGTGAGAAGACGAGGAGAAGAGGGAGGGAAGAGGAAGAGAAGGGTGGGTAAGAAGAGAAGATTGGGGTCAAGATGACTGATAAGGAAGATGACAAGAAGGAAAAGAACGAAGAAAGGAAGGAGGGTACAAGCGAAGGAGGGTGAAGACGAAGAAAAGATATAAAGAGGTAGAAGAAGGGAAGAAAGGGAAGGATGAATATGAGAAGATATAAGGAGGTAGAAGGCAGGAGGATGAGGAAGGGAAGAGAGGAAGGAAAAATAAAAGAAGATGGGGAACGAGAAAAGACGGTAAGAGAAGGAAGGGGAGGAAGAAGGGACGACGGAGAGGAAGAAGAGAAGTGGGGAGGAGGAGGAAAGGAGAAATACGAAGAGGAATGAAAAACGAGAAGCATGGAGAAGAACAAACACGAGGAGAGGAAGAGAAGAGGGGAAGTAAGAAGAGGAAAAGTGAGGGGTGGAAGGAGAAGAGTAGGTTGTGGGTTGGGTGACCGAAGAAAAGGAAAGACAAGAAAGCAGAAGAGAAATGAGACAAGAGAATACTAGTGGAATTTAGCGTGCAGGTAAAAAAATGACGAAGAGGGGATAGATGTAAACGATGAATAAGGACAATCAGAAAAAAAACAGGGGTAGAGAAAAGAGGCGAGGGCAAGAAGAGTGGGTAGTAATGAAAGGATGAAGAGGAAGAGAGATGAAATATAATGTAAAAACGCTCAGGAAAAAAAGGTGATGATAATAAGAAGGGAAACAAAAGAGAGAAAGGGGGGAGACAGGAGAGTAAAAATGCATGAGAACGATCGGAAATGGCAGAAAAGAGATGTGGATATAAAGAGAAAGTGGAGAAGAGAGTAAGATGTCGTAAGGAGGGGGAGTGAGACAAAATAAGACTTAAGAACGGTCAGGAGAAAAAGGTGAAGATACAAAAAAGGAAAACAAGAGAGAGAATGGAAGGAGGCAAGGAAGGGAAAAGAGCATGAGAACAATCAGAAAGAGGAGGAGAAAAGTGATGTGGGTATAAAGAAGTACATAAGAAAGTAGGGAATCGTAAGGAAGGAAAGCATTGTGTAAGAGTTAGTTTTGTGACAAGATTATGGGAGAAAAGTAGGAGATGGAAGGAAATGAAAGTAGTCAAGAAGAAGAAAAAATGATGAACATGAAAGTAAATATGTAAGAAAAATAACGTATAAGAATGAGCATGTTCAAACATAGGAAATTACAAAAAGTTGTTTTTATTTAGAAATGGTCATTTAAACAAAAGGTATTTGGAAAAAAATATTAGAGAGAGAGAGAGAGAGAGACCAGAACACCAGGAGAGCCAGAGGAGGCGGAGGAAGAGGAGGAAAACAAGACAAGAAGGTATTATTTTTAGCAACGAAGGAACGTAAATGAATGATTAGAGAGAGAGAGAGAGGGAGAGAGGGAGGAGACAGACAGATGGGTAAACAAACGATCTCAGACTGACAGATGAATAAACAAACGACAGACACGCAGACAGACACGCAGACAGACACACAGACAATGATTGGTAAACAAACGAGACAGAGAGACAGAGTTGGGAAAACAAACGACAAACAAACAGGTTGACAGACAGATGAAGAAACAAACGACAGACAGACAGATGGGTAAACAAACAAATAAGACAGATAGATAGATGGGTAAACAAACAAATAAGACAGACAGATAGATGGGTAAACAAACAAGCAAGACAGGCAGACAGACAGACAGACAGATGAATAAACAAACGGCAGACAGACAGATGGGTAATTAAACAAGCAAAGACAGACAGACAGACAGACAGATGGGTATACTAACGACACAGACTGAAACAGATGGTCAGACATGGGTAAATAAACGAGACTGACAGACACACAGATGGGTAAAGAAACCGAGAAACAGACAAGGAGACGAACAAGTGTTTAGTGAGAAGGAAGAGTTAAAAAAAAAAGAAAGAAAAAAAAAAAGGAACATGTGCAGGGACAACATGAATCAGACAGACAGACAGTTAGACAGAAAAAAAACTGATCAATCCATGGTTATACAGACAAACAGATGGATACACAGATAATGTAGACAGACAGACATATTTTACACAGACGGACACATAGATAGCTAGATAGAGAGATTTGACAGAAAAAGTATACGTTAGAGAGAGAGAGAGAGAGAGAGAGAGAGAGAGAGAGAGAGAGAGAGAGAGAGAGAGAGAGAGAGAGAGAGAGAGAGAGAGAGAAATTGGGATTGGTAGAGGGACAGACGGGGAGAGATGACACTGGAATGGTGATGGACGGGTACAGGGTGAGGAGGGATGGGAGGAAAGGAGGAAGGATAGGAGGAAAGGAGGAGGGATAGACACAGGGATTGGTAGGGCAGGTGGAAGGAGAAGGAAAGGAAGATGGAAAAGGGAAGAAGAGAGGATAAATAAAGGAAAAAGGAAATGAGAAACAAAATCAAGAGGATGTATGAGGAAGGATAAGGAAAAGATGACATGGAGAAATTGAGGACTGCTGGAGCAACAATGGTAGGTAGGTATGAAGGCTGAAAGAAGTGGTGAGAAAGGAAAAGAAAAGGTGAAAGGAAGGAGGAAGGGATAATGAGAATGAATGAAGACGGAACAAGAAATTTGAGGGGGGAGAGAGGGAAAAGATGAGACTGAGAAAAAATGACTGCTGGAGACACAAAAGATATGAAAATCTGAGAAGAATGGGAAACAGGAATGAAAAAGGAAGCACACTAATGGGAAGAGAAAGGAGAAGATAAGGAGGCAGGAGAAAAGGAAGAGGAGACGAGATGGAATGAAGATGGACAAGAGAAGGCAATATGACGCTGAGGAACGGAGCATGGATAAAAATAAACATGAAAACTGGCAGGAAAAGGAAAGGAGAAATGACAAGATGGGTGGAGAAGAGACAAAGGAAGCAAAGGGAAAGAAAAGCGTGGAGGAACAAGAAAGTGGGAAGGAAGTGAAGGAAACGACAAGAGAGAGTGATACGACAGGAAGAAGGTAGAAAGAGTGAGAGAATGGATGGCATGATGTATGAAAGGAGAGGGGGAGGAAAAGGCGGGTAGAGAAACAGATATAAAAGTGATGAAACAAAAAGAATGGGCAAGTGAGAAGGAAGACGAGGAAAACTTGAAGACGAAAGGAAAGGAAGGGAGACTAAGATATAACGGGCGTACGAAAACTACGAGTTGGAGAAAGGAGGAAAAAGGTAGACAGGAAAGAAGAAATACAAGATGGACAAGATAAGACGGGTGGAAGGAGAGGAGTGGGATGGAGACAAAGCACCTGCAGTAACAGTAAAACGGGAATAAGAAACGTAGTGACGAGAAGGAGAAACGATAAAGGGAAATAACACGAAGGAACGATCCAGCGGGTTGGAAAAGAGGCATAAGATGATAGGGACGAAAAGATAGGTAAAAGGATACACACAAAACGGCTGGTATGAAAGCGGGGAGGAGAGGAAGAAGAGGGAGAGATGAAGGAGAAAACAGAGATAAGAATAATGGAAAAAGTCGAAGGAACATGGCACCCAGGGGGAATAGAGGGGAAAACATATGAAGAACAAAACGAGAGGGAGAAACAGAAATAAAATGGTTGTTATGGGAGTATGCGAAAGAAAGATAAGGTGAAGTGGAGCATGAACGAACGAGGAGATGGGAGAGATGAGAAGTAAAAGATATGCGAGGCAAAAGGAAAAGAATACTACTGGGACAACTGGCTGAAATAAGCACTAGAAGTATAGAATGATGGAAAAACTTAAGGTAAAAATGAAAAGATGATGAAGAGCAAGAGAGAAGAGCAATAAATGATGAGACGGGCTGGAGATGAAGAAAGCAAGAATAGTGAAAAGAAAGACAAGAAGGAAGAGAAAAAGGAACAAGCAGAATTCAAAGAACGAAAGAGAAAGCAGAGATCGATATGCAGGTAGGGAGAGACATAAAAATGCAAAGAGCACTGAGTGAGAAAAAGGCTGAAGGAGGGGGAACGAAGAAAGGAAGGTGAAGGTGAAAAGAGAGAAGGAGCAGGAGGGAGGAAGAGGTGGTTGCAAAGAATGTTCTGCGGTGCGAAATAGGAGAGAGGGACTGGAAGGAGGAAGTGCGAGAAGGAAGAGGAGGAGGAAGAAAGACGGTGATTCAGAAATAAAAAGAGGAAACAAAATGATGCAAGAGGAAGACATCGCGACCGTGAGTGACAGAGGAAGAGAGGGTAATGATGTAACGGAATAAGAGAATAATAAAAACAAGAGATCCCTGTGAAGAAAGTGTAAAGCCAAAAATGAAAAATTTATTATATATACTGTACACTCGTACATTTTATATATATATATATATATATATATATATATATATATATATATATATATATATATATATATATATATATTCATTTATGAGAAAAATGGTGGAATGAAGAAGGAAGATGGGGAATCAAAGGGAGTGAGAAACACAATGGGAGGGAGAAAATAAGGTGGAGAGGTGGAAGATGGCGAAAAGAGGAAGAAAAGAGGAGAGAGAGAGAGAGAGAGAGAGAGAGAGAGAGAGAGAGAGAGAGAGAGAGGAGGGGTGAGGAAAGAGGCGATAGAAAGAAAGAGGGTAGGGGTTAAGAGGGTTGGGAGGGGGGAAAAAAAAAACGAGAGGGAGAAGATGGAGATGGGAGAACGAAAGAGAGAGGAAACAGTGAGAGAATAGGGTAGGATGAGAAATAAGAAAGAGAGAAGATGGACAGAGGAACAGGCAGAGGAGAGCTGGAGCGATAGAAAAGAAAGGGTGATGGTGGAGCCAGGGATGTTGGAGAGAAGACTGTACTGGGAGGGAGGGAGGGAGGGAAGGAAGGAGTGAGAGAGAGAGAGAGAGAGAGAGAGAGAGAGAGAGAGAGAGAGAGAGAGAGAGAGAGAGAGAGAGGGGGGGGGCAGTGGAAAAAAAAAAAAGCCTGCAGAGGAATGGAAGCAGGGAGGAAGGTGGGATAGGGGATGACTGAGTGAAGAACATAGAAAAGAAACGTGTAGAGAGAGGGGATGGTAGTGAAGTAGGTGGGTTGGGGGAGGGTGGGGAGAAGATTGTGGAAGGAGGGAGGTGAGAAGGGGGAGAGGCGAGAGATGAGTGTAGAAGAGTGGGAAGGACAGGGGAGGATAAAGGAGAGATGCGTGCAGAGGGAAGGAGAGAAGGGTATACAGGGAAGAGGAAAGTAAAGGAAGGTTGGTGGTATGGAGGGTAGTGTATAGAAGACTGTTGGTGAAGGGAGGTGGGATAGGGGCTAGTGTTAATAAGAGTGTAGAGAAGAGGGAGGTAGGATGGGGGAACAGTGGATAGAAGAGTCGAGAGAGAGAGAGAGACAGAGAGAGAAAAAGAGAGAGAGAGAGAGAGAGAGAGAGAGAGAGAAGTGGGAAAGGAAGAGTGGAGAGAAGAGTATCGAGGACTGGAGAAAAACGACGAAATGAAGAGAAACGGAAGAGGGGAAAGAAAGAATGGAGAGAAGAGTGTAGAAGGAGGGAGAGAGAAGTATACAGGGAAGGAGAAAAGGGTATAAAGGGAGGCAGGGAGTGAGATAAGTGGGTCGTGTTACCTGGTGCCGCTGTTGCTACAAGAGGAGGTCCTGCCTGGGTCCGCCTCTCACACGATAACACTCACACTTCATCACACTCCCCACCCCACACCCCCACACTCCACCTCTCCTCCTTCTCCATCTCCCTTTCCTTCCCCTTCCCCCATCCCCTCCTTCTCTCTCTCTCTCTCTCTCTCTCTCACGCCTTACCTCAAATTAGTCATATTACATACATCCCTTAGATATAAAGCGACATAACGGGAAAGATGATAAAAAACTTAACGTCTTCCATATATGAAAAGAGACGAACGATTTGGGCCCCTCAAGATGTTAAATTGTTTCATGGAATCAAACTTAGGGAAGATCAACCACGACGTCACAGAACAAAACATTACTACTATAACGCAGTATTGGACGTATGTACGGTAATTAGCTGCAGGATTGTGTCACAAGCAATACAGGTTTACATTCATTAAGGAACAGTATATCATGTCAGTTATCTCCGTTACTTTGGAAGCATACGAACTGCATACAGGCGATCTTGTCCCCTGTGGCACACTGCTGGTTACATCCTCTTCCTGAATATGTTCAAGAAGCGGCCACACAAACTTCTGGCAGAAACTTGGGTACATCCTGACAAAAACGGTGCTGTATTATCTGAACAGCATTACTGAAATCATAGGATAATGATACCGTTCAGTACCTTAAGGTGGCTAAGTGTTTTCGATTAGCTATGTATGTTACGCCTTCATGTGTGGTTTTATCTTGGACGGAGTACTAGATCACATACGGCATTACCTCTTGGCAATGAATGCATGAACTATTTTAAGGGTAATTACGCCTTAGGTTCATTTATAATATGGTTTTCGTTGTTATCGTTGTTGTTGTTACTGTTGTTGTTGTTGTGGGCCCAGACTTATTTCGACGTGAACCCATTTGAATGAAGACTGAAATTCCTATCCTCCTGTCTACCATCCTTCTTTTGAGGGCAGGGAGATGAGGAACATTTGCATAACCAAATAATGGAACCGTCCAGTGACATCGCTGCCACGGCTTGAAGACATCTCTCACCGGCACATATTACTACCGTGATATACATCGCTTGTAAGGCACAGTTAAACCTAAACATATGATACTGTTCTTAACTATAAAGTAAATTAAAATCAGAAAAAGTTCAGTAATAGCAATGTCTTGGGCTATAAGCTTATGATGACAGCTTCATTTAGTGTCACTTTATGTCGTTCCGCTCACGTTACTGCAGATAGGTTTCTGCAAGACTAAGCTCCTATCGATTTTCTGTACGGGTGGATACCAAAGGCTCTGGAGGGTGAGGGACCACCCAGTGAGGACAGAAAAGTTTAGCAATGTGGTGTAAGTATCCACATAACGGTAGCTTTGTAATGGATCTGAGGAAGAACAGTCTCAAGGCTTTAAAGGGTCCAAACCATACTTTGTTCTTGTCCCCTCCCCAGTTCAGACTCCCATTTATAGGATTTTTTTTCTTTTTATTATTAATAAATGGAGTATAAACTCTGTACTTTTGCTAGAGATTAGGAACAGAGAGGAGGAGGAAAGCTAACAACCCCCTCCCTTTTTGTTGCCAGGTTTGCAGAGAATCAGGAAGCAGTATTCTTTCTTCCCTACCCCAAGGTCTAGTGTGGAGGATCTCACTAGACCTGGCCCTACCCCAGAGATTGGTTGTGAGGTTACCATCCAGCACAGTAGAAGGTTCCCTGAATTTCAGAAAACCATTTGTCATGTCACCTGTAAGTATCACTACATCGAGTAAGTGGATTATCGGCATCCCCTATCTACCTTTTCCCACTCCACAGACTGAGCAAGGCAAGGTCATTTTCTCTAGGTGATGATGATGAGGCGGAGGAGGAGGTGATAAGAGAAATCGTTGTGATGCAACTGGGAGCGTCAGGGAGCGTTATGGAAAACGTTTTTGGGATACCTACGGCACCGTTACAAATATCGTTCTTCGGCTGCCTAGGGTATTATTTGTGTCTGCTTTGAGTCTCAAGGACACGAAGAATGTTGTGTTGTGTAGTGGGGCTCCAGTTCTGCTGTACTTGTTCCGTGCTTTCTGTACCGTACTCTTTGCGAGTTTTAGGTGGAAAAAAGAAGCAGAATGGTGAGCTGATGGTGACAATGAGCACAACTATTCGACCGTCTTTTGGGTTAGTCTAGAAAAGCCAGCGTTACTGAATTGCTTATTGAGTAACTGGCTTCCTCACTGCGGGATTGAGTTCATATTAGCCCTATACAGTTGTGTTCAAATGACTCCCCTAGATGATTTCCAAGGACTAAGTTATATTCATGAAGATTCCCAAGTTGAAAACTTTTTATGAAATATTTCAAATTCCTAATGAATATGAAGTCAGATTCATAAAGTGGACTCTTCTGAACCTTTTTTTCGTCCCTTTTTGTTCCTGCTGAGGCAGAGGGTCCGGTAGTAAACAACCTGGTTAATTTAGTTATTCACGCTACTTATGTATTATTCATAGGTCTGCTGGAAGTGCAGTGCTCCTCTTTAAAGATATTTTATAATTCAGTACTGAAGCTGGCTTTTATTTATTTATTAGATGTCGATACACTACATTAGAATTTCCCTATATTTTTGAGTGACGTGGGCCTTCCCGTATCATCATGTCCTTACGTGTATATAACTGTACACCCCTAAATGTACAGTACTAATGTTTATGATTAAGAGAAGATAGGAGACAAATATCATACACGTGAGGAGTGCAACAGTGAGTAGCTAATACCCGACCCAGTCAAAACTTGGCTCTGATAATAAATTACAATAACAGAAAGGGAATGTCCTGAATACGTTGCACAAGAGTAATGATGCAAGTCTTTTTCAAGTGCAAATTTCCAGTGCAGTGATTCCCGGATAACTATGCAGGTAAACTAAGCCCAGACCTAAAGCTACTGAACGTTATTACGGTATTCAGAGAGGAATGAAGAGTCCCCTGATTTCCTTGAAGCCTGTTGCCTACTTCAGAAACCTGACGTTGATTGAGATATATATATATATATATATATATATATATATATATATATATATATATATATATATATATATATATATATATATATATGTCTAATGTGCTCAGCATAGTGTGCTACCTTACAGCCAAATATTTAGCATTTTGGTGCTGATGTGCAAGAGCTCCCTGTCGTGCGAGTTCCCTCCCTCCCACCTCTTTCTCTCTCTCTCTCTCTCTCTCTCTCTCTCTCTCTCATTTGTTGCTGCCGCACTAGTATCTCAGAATATCCCACAAACAAAGTAATTTTCTTGAACATAAAAGTTCTGAAAGGTAATCTGAAGCATATTACTTTGCCTGGGGTTCGTCCTTCAAGCGCGTGTGTGTGTCTTCCTTGGCCAAGTGCAGGTAAATAGTAATTGCACGGAGTTAAATAGTCTGTGGTCTTGCAACAACACAGAGTTCTGTCTACTCAGCTGTGCAGGCAGTGAACCGAGAGAGAGAGAGAGAGAGAGAGAGAGAGAGAGAGAGAGGATATGTATGAGAAAAGAGAGGAGGAAAACCAGGATAAGTATGAGGAAAACAATTTATGCTACCGAAATCATGGTAATAAATAAGAATAAAGCCAAACTACTTTTGGTGTAAATTAAGTCATGATGATAATGAAGAGTAGATGAAAGCAAGAAATATGCAAGCAAAATAAGGCGAACATAATATGAGGACTTTGCGAGACGAAAGGAAGAAGGTTTAAGCAGTCGTCTCCTTTGATAAATGACATTTCTACTTATTCTTGTCCTCACCACATGATTATATGCAACTTAGGACAGTCACCTGGTAGTGAAGAGGTTACTAAAAACTATATGTGATTCTTCTACTTCCAAAAGTCTCTTAAGCCTGAGAGTACGGCTATAAGTCTTTTGAGCCTAACCTATTTGGATTGTGTTTTCGTACCTGTTGCCTGATCTGAATCAAAATCTGGCATATCGCCATCATATTGAGTCTCGGACGGTACATAGTAAAATGTTTCTTAATACTTATTATCCTTTGCATACCAGACTTCCACCCTTTTTTAAACTGGTTTGTGTGAACAGATAATCATTACACTTAAATAATCAGGCCTTTTCTCGTGCTAAATATAACACAGTACAGTATTCTACGCTAGGGATGTCAAACTTTCCTTTGATTTTGCATCCCCAAACCAAGTGCATCCCAATCTACGTCCCCTCATCTTTTTTTTTTTTTTTTTTTTTTTTTTTTAAAGACTAAGAGCACTGAATAATATCCAAAACGTTGAATTCACATTTAAAAAGAAAAATATTTGAAGAACACAACTATTCTGGAAATAAGAATCGCATATATTCGACAAATAACAAAAGTATATTCACCATTTGGATGAAGTTAACAAAACACGGAAATTATTACTAAAAAAAGAAATAAAAAACACGAAACAAGGTTTCAATTACCAGAGACCTGATAACATTCAGCATTTAGCAAAACAGTGCATACACCTTAAGAGCAGACGTAACAGAAATCGAATACGATAAAATTAGATGTAGAATAGCGGATGATCTTTTAATGCTAGCAAGGTACAAAATAATATAACATCTTAGGGATCGCTTTTGCACCGCTAAACTGAGGTTCCATGCCTCCCCAGTTGATGCATGTCTCCTACTTGGACATCCTTGCTCTACTGTGGTTATTATATTCCGTTAATCACTAAATTATGGAATACAGTTCCTAATGAATTACATACGGAGAGAGTTTAGGCTTTTAAAATTAGGGCTAATGCATGTTTGGGTAGTAATAATTTCTTGGCTATTTGTGCCGCTTAGTGTTACCGTTTGCGGTATATAAACTGCTTATAGTTGTTTCACTGGGGCTCATAATTAGTGAGTAATATTAAGAAAAATAATGATGATAATAATAATAATAACAATAATTAATAATAATAATAATAATAATAATAATTCATTATTATTATTATTATTATTATTATTATATCGAAGACAGAACAAAACTAAAAACACGTCGCCAAACTAAAGAAGATAAAGTGGGTTGCATAACAGTATAACAAACACTGTCAGTGTACGGAATGTGTGGGTTGCAACGTTTTGCATTCACATACAGTAAATAACTTGAACACCTCCACGAACATTGTGTGTGTGTGTGTGTGTGTGTGTGTGTGTGTGTGTGTGAGGCCCCCCCCCCCCCGCGCGTTCAACTGTAGGAATCATATTATACCTGAATACACCTACGTCATTTACACGGAGCATCTCATTGCCCTCACACTAAGCCATTGATCTGCTCGTTTACAATGAGAAGGTAATGAGAGAAAATTATAGAACACGTGTTATCGTTAACAGCATCTTGACAATATTTTACACGTTTACTATCAAAGTTATATGCAATACACTGATAAAGTACGAGATGTCGATGAACCTGAAGTGTTTTATTGAGGCTGTACGGCTTAATATGAATGATCAGAACAATGTAAACAGACTACATATTCTTGGGTCGTATTCTTGTATTCTTAGAAGGCTCCCTAATGCGTCTTTCCTATTAAAAAAAAACAGGAAAACATATTTTATAGCTCACATTTCAGTATATTTTCGATGCTGCTTATGTCCTTCTGATACCGACATCGAGTGCATTTATTTTATACATTATAGAATGAATGTGAACATGAAGACAAATCGATAAAGAAGTACTGCTAAGTGCCTCCTCAGTTGATAAGAGTGCAATCCTGCAATATGACTTCTATAACTAACTGCTGTATACGAGTTATTATCCTTGAACGTAGAGCGAGTGAAATTCGGAAATAAGTATGTCATATAGACTATCTACACAGTCTGCTAATGAACAGCATCTCGTTTGTAACATATTACAAGTCAAGCAACAAAAGTGTACTCATCAGGACAACATGGACTACAGCGACAAGTAGTTATGTTTACTTAATTTATACCTAAAACAAGTGTCAGGTTACTGTTAACCCCTTCAGCTAGATGACATTTCAAATCTTACTCTAGATAACGTTAGGCTGTTTTATTTTTTATTTTATATGTTTATTACTTGTTTACCTACGGAGAATCTGCTTATATTGAACATGATATCCTGAAAATAATAAAATCGTCTGGAAATATACGGAAAGAGGTAGGTGGGGACGCTCACCATACACTCACTCAATGTTGTGCTGCTCTCCGGTGTTTGCCCTGTCCTCTCCTCCATCCTTCTTTCCTTCCATCTTCTTCTGTCTTTCCTTCATTCTTTCCTCGTCTTTCTGCCTACGTGTGACTTTGCATTCCCTCTTCTGTCTCTCATTCCTTCATTCTTTCCTCTTCCTTTTGCCTGTGGGTAACTCTATACTGAGCGACCAGCCAAATGGTTTCCTGTACACCAGGAAATCATTTACTACGCTGGGTGGTAACCATATAACCAAATTTTGGCGCCTTGTGGTTTAGTGGGTAATTATTGTGCTCCGATTAAGCGGGTGAAGGTTTATATCCAAGGCATGGTTGGGGTTTACTGCTCACGTAATGCCACTCAGGGATGAGTGAGACTGGTCACTCTCATCTTAAATATCAGGACCAACTGCCTAGCCCCGGGCTCCTACGCTCCTCATGGGGCAACGTAGGATTGGATGATGGATGGATGGAAGTCCATTGGCTCAACGGGTTATTAAGCTATATAAAACCGTCTGGCTGTGCTAGGGAGGAACGAACTGTGTGAATCAGGGGTGACCTACCGTACTAAAAAGATGCACATTTCTCAGGCAGACGACAATTGGCTATTTGTGAATTTGGGGCTACAAGGTGTTGGATATATCGACACTGATAATTTTCGAAGTATTATCACAAATAGCTTCTAGTATAGAAAAATACAATGTGAAAGCACTTTTGACCTAATATCAGGTACTTGTTGAACAATGTTACGCTCCGACTTAGCCGCAAATAAGGAAAATACAATATCGAAGACCATTCATTTCCCAGGGTTTAAGAAATTGCCGAGTGTTTTCCATTAAGTCTAATTTGAAGCATAACACTATTCAACAAGTAGTGGATATTAAGTCAAATATATTTTCACACGATATTTATTTATTTCAAATGCGATTTATGCGGATACTATGAAAATTATCAATATCGATATTTTCACCAGCCTTGTACCCCAAAACTCGCAATGGTCAACTGCCGGTATGTATCGTTGTGTCTACATGGAACGTAAGATATATTTTCTTTTTTACCAACTACGTATAACAGCAGCAAGAAAATCCCATCATGTATCTCGGTAAGATTAAGGAAGTTTTCAATCATCAGAGCCTCATTAAGACAGAGGGCATGAACACTTCCACAGACTCTCTCTCTCTCTCTCTCTCTCTCTCTCTGTATATGAGCCAAAATCCTCCATTATACACCCACGCAACTAATACACATTTTCCAAGCTGAAATCAATTTATGCCTAGCAGGGATCGCTGAGACAGATTACCACTAAGAATTTCAGATTTGAAGATAATAGATTAAGCAGCCTCCACCTCCCTTTGCACTCATACACAGCGTCTCATTACCCTCACACTCCCAACAACTGCTGTGATGATGAGCTGACACTGATACAAGGCCTCAGCAACCTTGTGAACTTTCTCAGTCACATCCGATGGGGCGTTCTTGCTCCCGTCCTCTCTGACCTCTCTTGTGGAGGATGTGCAATGACGACTCCTAACCCAGGGACTAGTTTTTGTCAGCTTATGGATGCCTGCCTTACTGATGTTTGAGGTACTGGTGATATTAATGTTGTTGGTGTTGTGCTGTTGGGAGTTTTGATTCCGGATGGAAATAGGTTGGCCCTAGTGACATTTTTTTCCATCATCATCATCATTCTGATCCTCTGTTCCACTTACACTGGATGGAAGGGATCCAAAAATAGGTACATTAAAGTATAAAAGTGAAACAACGATAAATCGAATGCCCAATAAAAGTAGGTCATACATCCATTCACTCGTCACTTATGCCTACAAAATTATAAAGCATATTTTGAGGAAATAGTTTCATTAGCGGCACCAGCAGTACTGATTTGTGCACAACTATTCTGTGGACATCCTTGTGCGAATTTACAGAGAATAAGAACATGCAGACTTGCCTTTGAAGGATAAGGCATGTAGAAGCTCCGGCGCCTGAAGCACAGGCCAAATTTAGTGGGCTCTGCAGCCAGTAACAATAAAATAGCTTGCTGTTCATTAAAGCTGTTTTTAAGCCCGGCTATAATAGCTATACCATGACAGTGTTAAAGTGTGTGTTACATACGAGGGCTGCCGGGCCTCAGGGAAAGGGCCGTCAAATATATGCTAAGAGTCGGGCACGTAATAAAAAAAAAAATAAATAAATAAAAGACAATAAAAAGGAAATATATACGTTATGTTTTTGGGAGTTTGTAACACTTTTGCCTTTTATCATTCAACATCGAATTATACGTTTAACCAGACTGCACTCACCAACCCAATCACTCCATTCCCATGATATGGATACCTTAGGCATCGAGGCAGATACAATGGTAAAAGGATGGATTTGCAAAAAACAACATTTAGCGCCAATATATATATATATATATATATATATATATATATATATATATATATATATATATAGATATATATATATATATATATTGTTACGGAACAGAGAAAGATAACGTACACTTTAAGTGAGAATGCTAATAATCACTACTGTCCCGTAAAGTTCCAGGTTCAAAACAAAAGAGTTAGGTAAAATTACAAGTTAAAGTTTAATGCTCAAACTAACAACAAAACATTCAGGACTCATAAGGATAATGTAATGGCAAAAACAGGTTAAATATATGGTTAACTGCAATAGCCTCTATTAACACGAAATTAGCAAGAATAAATTTATCTAAGTCAGCCCTGATAAAATGAGATACCAGATAATACTCAGTGAATGCCAGATAAATAATTACAGATACAAACTATTATCAAAAATGACTGACATAAAACCCAACATTAATTACAAAAACTTCACTAGGCCTACAAATTAAACTTATGCTATATAGTACAAGAAAAAATGCAATAACAGTAATACTCAAATTACACACAGCTGCTAGATGGTTGGAGACCTCTCGAGCACTCACAACAATAATATCTGTACAGGGGAGGACAGAGATGTGAACAAAATGAGGAGCAGATCTAAGTGGCAATGATGCAGAGACTGAGCTCATTATATAGGGGCTGGCAGAGCTTGATACAACTTGTAAGAGGGACGCGCAATTCAAGCCATGGGGACAGAGAGCTGAAAATCCCGCAAAGTATAACAGAGAGAACGACTTACTCTACTATAACGGTAGAAGGGGGGGACTGAGGCAGAACACGCTCGTGATCAAACATGCAGCATACTGAGCGTTAAAATTACACAAAGGATGATGAAATCATAGGCTATGTAACACCTCCCCACAAAGAAAAAAGAAATTTACAAAGGAAATTTCTTATTACTCTAAAACAATCTGTACATGGCATTACAGAACATGCAAAAGACCTTCCTAGTGTTACAAAACATGAGATCTCCCCAGCACGCTCAGTCACAGGCACTTGCCAGTATCCCTTTAACAAATCAAACCCACCCATGTACCTAGCCTTTCCGATCTTGTCTATGCAATCTTCCACACGAGGGAGAGGGTAAGTGTCTGTTTTGGTTATCTGATTAACACGTCTGTAGTCGATGCAAAGCCTCTGTGACCCACCTGGCTTAGGGACTAGAGTGACAGGAGAACTCCACTCGCTCTGACAGGGCTCAATCATCTTGTGGTCCAACAGGTAGCCAAGCTCCTTCTGGATGAGAGGAACTTTCACTGGGTTCACACGGTAAGGAGGCAATTTAATTGGCTTTGCATCTCCAACATCGACATCATGCATCAACACAGTGGTTCTTCCTGGAGTAGCACGGAACACTTGGGGGTACTCCTGCAGTAATGCCGAAAACTCCTGCCTTTCCTTGGGTGGTAGATGAGAAAGCTTAGTCTGGAGATCATTCATGATATCAGGATTCTTCCCCAAACTATCACTCAGGCTCATACTGCATGGGAGAGCTTCACTTGCAGACTCGGGTGGAACAGCTACAGTGCAGACTGGATTATTTTCGTCCCGCCTGTGATATAACTTTAGCATGTTGATGTGACAAAGTTGCTTGCTCTTTCTACGATCTGGTGTGGCGATGACATAGCTGACATCACTGAGTTTCTTCTCCACGAAATAAGGGCCACTAAACTTGGCTTGAAGAGGTTGCCCATGAACTGGTAGCAGAATCAAAACCTGATCTCCTGGCTGAAAGTGGCGTAACCTGGACTTCTTATCATACCAAGTCTTCATCTTCTCCTGAGCAGCTCCTAAATTCTCTCTCACCAGCTGTAAAGCAGTGGACAGCCGTTCTTTGAAATTCATCACATACTCCAGCAGGTTGACGTCATCTTCCTCCGACAGCCAGCATTCCTTGAGTAGCTTAAGGAGTCCTCTTACTTCATGGCCAAACAGTAGTTCAAAAGGTGAGAAGCCCAGTGATTCATTTGGAGATTCTCTTGCAGCAAACACAACGAATGGATGACCTTTATCCCAGTCTTTCTGATGTTCCAAACAGTATTTCTTGAGCATCGATTTGAGTGTTTGATGATATCTCTCCAACGCTCCTTGGGTCTGGGGATGGTAAGCTGAAGACGTGATCTGGGTGATGCCCAACTCTTTCAGAGACTGCTTGAAAACGTTTGACATGAAATTACTTCCCCGGTCTGACTGTACCTCCTTAGGCAGACCAAACTTTGTGAAGAACCCTAGCATTTCCTTAACCACGTTCTTTGCTGAGATATTTCTAAGTGGAATGGCTTCAGGATAACGAGTAGCCATATCAATCATGGTCAACACATAAGAAAATCCTGAAGAAGTCTTAGGAAGAGGGCCCACAATATCCACCAACACACGGGTGAAAGGCGCCTCAAAAGGAGGAATGGGAACTAGAGGTGCAACCTTTTCGGTCTGATTACACTTCCCCACAACTTGACAGGTGTGACAAGACTTACAATACCAGGAAACATCCCTGAAGATACCTGGCCAGTAGAAGTGTTTCAAAATGCGTGCCACAGTCTTCTCTCACTCCAAGGTGTCCTGCCAAACTGGAATCATGAGCCACTCGAATGATATCCTGCCTACAAACACGAGGGATGACAACTTGATGTACAACCTCCCATTCACAGTCGGCTGATGCTGTTGGGGTCTCCACTTCCTCATAAGTACTCCTGACTTTACATAATAACAAGTAGAAGCACCGGCTGACTCTTCTTCACTGTAAGCAGAGTTAGCTAGACCTTTCAACTCAGGGTCAGCAACCTGCAACTCAACCAACTCTTGACGAGACAAATTATCAACACTACGGGGTACTGCCTCATCTGGTGAGTGGTCCAAATTAGCAAGAAAAGTGTCAGCTAGGATAACATCATCATCATCATTATCCTCTAAATCACCAGTAACTTTAGACTTAGCCCTAGTGACAGCACATGCAGGGAACACATCAGGGACATCACAATCCTGGGACGCAGCCACTGGCTCACTAGACAACTGAGGAGCTGGACACACTTGACTTCCACCAATATCATTTCGAAGTAAGAAAGTTACACCTGACATTGGGAGTGTCTCAACCAACCCAACCATAACGGAACCATTAACAAAACCAGACTCTAAATTCACTCTGCACAGAGGGACAGAGAAGTAATTATTCCCTACACCTTGTAAGATTACAGTTTCATCAGAGGAATTAACATTAGAGCCTAGAACACTGGTCAGCATAAGGGATTGGCAAGCACCTGTATCACGATATATATGAACTGATTTCCTGTCATTACTGTCCAGAGGACTGACAA
>NC_137021.1:15892500-15912500 GCF_032717465.1 Coenobita brevimanus
AGAGAGAGAGAGAGAGAGAGAGAGGAGCCTCTGTGGTACAGTGGTAGAGTGTGCGTTTCGTAAACGGGTGAACTAGGGTTCGCGCCCCGCTAGGGTAATAAACTTTGGGAGTGTTCACCCGGCCATGTACTGCATTGGCGGACACAAGGAGTGCTGTGGTTGAACCAGTGTCACTTACTATAAAGTATGGTTGCACCCAGTCGGCTTGCGCCTGCCGTTACACTTGGTTCACAGACTAAAACATCCAAAGCCACTCCAACACTACAATTACACTTACAAGCACTTCTCACCCTACATACAATCTCTACTAGACAGCCTAAGCCACTTGGTAGAGATACAATGGCTGTATCGTCGGTCGGGATAGGCCGGTCCTCCAGTGGATACTCAAACGGCTGATGATGATGATATATATATATATATATATATATATATATATATATATATATATATATATATATATATATATATATATATATATCCTATATGAGGTTACTTTCTGAAACAAACTGTCAGATGATGGATATAAAATTTGACAGTGTACAATTTAGGGTCGTATTGTACGGTAAGTGGTTTTGGAAATTTTGCAAAACCTACTCCTGAGCGATTTATTTGACACTTAACAGGTTAATATCATATGAGTGTTGTATAGTGTTAATATAAACATTGTTAATATTAAAACTATAAAAATAACATAAGAGAAAGTTGAGATGTCATATGCAAATTACACAGGCTCTGGGAGAGGTGTTTCCATGCCTCCTTTATCACTTAGAATTTGTATATATAGTCAGACGCCTCAATCCCAGAAGTGACCACAGACGAGTCGTCCCCAGGTCAGCCTGTCCTTCGCCATCAGGCTGCCCTTTCGCCAATTTTTACCCTTCTCACTCATATGCATCTAAACTCCTTCCCCCATAACAACCTCGGCCTCCCTCTCACCCTCTCTCCCTGCACCTTAGTCACATACACTCCCCCAGTCAACCTTACATATTCCTAAAGTGTTTCGATCGGTCATGTAAGTTGCATAATGACTGGAGAGAGAGAGAGAGAGAGAGAGAGGAGTGTGTGTGTGTGTGTGTGTGTGTGTGTGTGTGTGTGTGTGTGTGTGTGTGTGTGTGTGTGTGTGTGTGTGTGTGTGTGTGTGTGTGTGTGTGTGTGTGTGTGTGTGTGTGTAAGTGTTCTGGTAATAATCCTAGGCAAACAGGTCTTTGTTTTGCTCTTATATATGCGAGTATATTTTCGTCACCTGCATCATCCACCTCAACACATACCTGCCGTGTCAACCTGATTAGCAACCTGCAATTAACGTCACCAGTGATGGAGTGTTGTCTACCTGATTTACCCCTCCAGTCTGGTGATGTATTCTTTAGTTTATTATTGCCCTCTTCAGACTTTTTTATTCAGCAAAGAGAGACTTTCGATGTGGAGAGTATAGATATTGCCTTCCTTAGCCCCTCTAATATGAAAAGATCTCTAAGTTAAATAAATTCGGCTGCCAAAGTCGGTGTGCTGTCATCCAATGGAACTGGGTTGAATACTAAGTCGTTGTTGTATGATCTTCGGTAAGTCTTAAACATGAGGGAGACATGAGTCGTCTTGGTCACTAGTTAAATCTGTCCTTCAGTCTGACAAACAGAATTCGATTGAGCTGAAAGATGGTTAGAGATCTTAAGTTTGTCAAGTTAGAGTACCGGTACACGTGCTTTCGTAGCAAGAATGAGAAATACTTCCTGGGGTTCAAGGGTAAAATATTGGGTCAAGATTCATTGTGGGCGAGGTCGCAGTGTGGGTTCAAGAGGTGCTGCTTAGTCTTTTTTTGAGGGGTGGGGGTGGGGGGTAAGGAATTATGGACTTGAAGTGGGTGCTTTGGGGAGAACAGTGGCCTTGAAGGGGTACTTGAACGGACAGACTTCTGAACCTGTGAGGCTATTTTTAGCAATGGAGATGTGAGTTGCTTCTGGAAGAATTGTGGGTTGGGGTGGTGAGGTTAACCTTTTCATGCCGAGGAAGTCTTTTTTGTTTTTGTTCCTTGTTGCCACTTTATTATATCTGACGGACCCTACATACTATATATAAGAGTTTAGTTGAAATCGTTTCTAACTCCTTCACTGCAAGAGGCTCCCCAGAGTTAAATAGGTTTGTTTCCAGGAAGAAAGAATAAGAGAATACACCATCGATTGTGAGGAACATCGATGAAGCTGGTGAATGGAGAAAGAAATTAAATGAAACTAAAATTTTGGCTAGTCATCTAAGGACACACTTGCGGCAAGAAGAGAGATTTGATGAAAATGTAATAACCAAGAGCGAGCTAACCCCCTGAATCAGGTGACGCATTTTGCCGGCTTATTTTTGCAACTTTATAACGACTTTATTCAACTTGGGAAAGACTTCTAGCACTGAATGGTTTAGTCAAAGCAAGATCCAACCTCTCTGGTTCGAAACATTCCTCCACATTCAGAAAAATCGCCTGGGGATAGCAAATCATTAAATGAATATATATATATATATATATATATATATATAGAGAGAGAGAGAGAGAGAGAGAGAGAGAGAGAGAGAGAGAGAGAGAGAGAGAGAGAGAGAGAGAGAGAGAAAGAAAACAAAAATATATTCTGGGTGAATTAACTGAATCTTAGTTACCTGGTGTTTGTAGTGGGAGGGTATGGGTGTCAGCGGTCTTCTGGAAGCTCATAAAACCTGTGAGTGAGCACATTATGGCGAGACACTGGGAGTGACTAGTCTCTGTCTATTTTAACTGACTTTCAAATTACCACCTCACAATCTCGAATCCCAAGCTGTGACAAGAGATTAACTAAAGTACTGTGCTGGTCGCGAAAAAGCGTTAGGGAAAAGATGACGGGCGGTGCTATTGTATCGTGCCAATGAGCAACGAAAAATACGTTTGCGAAATTATAATCTCCGCTGAGTTATAATGGACGAGCCATAATTAGATGCAGTGTTTGGCGAGGCACTGTAAAACAAACACATTTCCGGCCGCCACGCCCCATGTGAATGTTGTCCTTTGTGACTGGTAGCTTACTACTGTGGTGGTTCTTTATAAGGCATGGGTATAAAATATAGAAGTCCTGCTTTGTTTTTGGTCTGCATGTAGAACTAGCCAACAGCCAGATCCACCCAGATTGATCTAATGTAAAAACCAGCCTTCGTAAACCGTGTATAAAATGTATAGAGAAATTACGACAACGCATGTTTCAGACCTGCGGTGAGGAAAATCTACCTGCTGGAAAAAACGCTCCGTAATTAATTCCCGACATATAGACCTTGGAAGGATCTCCAGGGGTGAGATGATGATGATGATAATTGCTGATGACACGACGACGAAGACGATGATGACATTGCTGTTGTTGTTGTTGTCGCACCAGGCTTATCTTGGAGTGAACCCGGCTGCTCTTCCTGCAGTCCACCATCCCCCTTCCGAAGAACAGGGACTAAGTTAAGAGGTGCTAATATAACAGAGCAGCAAAACTCCCCGGTTATATCAGTACCACCGCGTGAAGGAGCCCCTCTCCAGCTCTCAAAGAGCGAGTAAAAACAACTTGCTTTAACCAGAATAAAACTGATTCGTCGTCAGCCGAAGTTAAAAGGGTTAATTAGAGTTTGGTGCAGAATTTATGGAAGTCGCAGGCTTCTGGTTATGTGACAAACTGTTAACAGCAAGTTCATTGTATCTGCCTTGAACCAAATTTGATACAACGAAGTACGAGCTAAAAAGACTCCTTACGCACCATGTAGCTGGTAAGTATATATATATATATATATATATATATATATATATATATATATATATATATATATATATATATCAGAAGAGGTTGACTTCTCCGTTAAAAATTATCTACAGTACCAAATTATGTCCGTGCAGAATAATGTGAGAAAAAAAAAAAAAAAGACTTCCCCAGCAACGACAAAAACAAAGAAGAGGTAAAATTCAATTAAGGTTATTCACGACATAGCACGCTATTGGCCACTTACTGTATCAGGCATGCACAAATAAGGGTACAAATTTGTGGACATCTAATGTATGATTATGGTGGTAGCAATCAACAGTTTTCGCCTATTTCCTTTATTGTGATAAGATTCTACGATGATCACGCTTAAATTTTCTCATTACTGAACATGATGCGGTGACATAAAGCAAAATGAGAAATTAAATTTTAAAGCAATTCATGAGTGGAGAATTTAAGGTGAGAAGTTGAAACATAACATACCTTACAAAATCAGGAAACAGAAAAATAGGTGTGTGTGTGTGTGTGTGTGTGTGTGTGTGTGTGTGTGTGTGTGTGTGTGTGTGTGTGTGTGTGTGTGTGTGTGTGTGTGTGTGTGTGTGTGTGTGTATGCAGAGGAGAGAGAAGGAGAGAGTACAAACGTAATGCATTCTTACGGGACTAGACTGCATAGATTAGGGTAAAGACGTAATAAAAGTAGTAAACTAGTGATGAGAATCAGTACACAAAGCTATTCTACGTCCTCAAACAAAAAACATACGAAAAAGGTTGGTGAGCGTAAAATTGAAAGCAGAAAAACACTCTCGTTGCTTTATGTGTGTGTGTTCACTCATGGTGAGGCTGAGTAAGATTGTTGTGGGAGATGTGATGGTGATGAAAGCAGAGGTCTGGTGTTGTTGGTGGTCATGCAGATGATTGCACTTACTGAGATTGTGGGTGTGATTGTTGCCATCTGGTTGCGACTGAACATGGTGGGTGACTTGTTGACTTTGGAGGTTTTGCTGTAGCTTTATAAAGGAGGTAGGAAACTCACCTCACTTGACTGCCAACGCTTAGTTAATTAGAACATAGGCAACGCTACGCTGTTGCAACTCTCCATCTGACCAAGCACATACCCCCCTACCTCCCTCTACACCTAACCAAGCGCATACCGGCCCTCAACCCACCATCTTTTCTATCAGAGGAAGGCGTAAGGAGAACGCCTTGAGGACAAATAACCTGGGCCCTTCAGATTCCTTGCACAAGTCGCACTGAAATATCTGGAAAATTTTTATTATTATTATTTTTTACTTTTTCATTATCTTGAAAATGACTACAACTTAAGACGAATCATTCTACCTATCAAAAGGCACCAGTTCACTACAAGACACATAATTATGTGGAATTTCATGACTCTATAGTGAATGATTTCTGAGTTCTAGCCCGGAAACGAAATCTCTACGCCCGGCCAGCCGCCCAAAACTACGGACGGACACCTGTTGATCAAAAAGATACCAACACCCTCCTCTGACTTTGTCAAGCAGAGGGTAAAAATGGAACCTGTGATGGTAGTGGTAAGATCTGTGACAGTTAAGAGAATTATGGAAAGTTTTTCTATTTTTTTGTCCAGAATATATGATGTGGCAGTTCAGGGCGATGTGGTAGCTTGGGGGGGAGGGGGGGCTGACACCGCTCTTACGATGTAGTCTACCTTGAGAGGACTCTATCTTGAGAGACAACCCAAACGCTTTCCTGCAACCCATTTACTACGTCGGGCGGTAACCATATAAATAAATGATGCTCTGTGGTCAAATGAGGCAAGGCGCCCCAACCGAATGAGGAGAGTAAGGGCTTACGTTCGAGAGGTCATTGGGATTCATGGTTCGTAAAGTGCCACAGTGGAATGAGTGAGGTTAGTTTTCCCCGCCTTAAATGCCCGGGCTCAGGAACTTAGTGCAGGACCCTTACGCTCCTGATGGGGAAGAAAGGATTGAATGATGATGATAATGATGATGAAGATGATGATAAAACAATGGTTTACCAGGTAAGGGCAGACTTAATTCGTCACTAATGAAAAATGCAAAAACAAAATCATAGGCTATGTTCATTTCGAGATGCCTAGAGACTGAAAGATTTCACGTGGTAGACCCTAAGAATGACAGACTGTACAAGATCGGTTGTGTACAATCAGTATGAGAAAATATGCCAGAATATTTTTTGCAATAAAAAGTTGACGTAATAACCAGTGTTAAATGCGTGCAGTTAGATGGGTGCTAAATAGTGGAAGGGCTTCTTCTTTTAGGTCAGCTTATATATATATATATATATATATATATATATATATATATATATATATATATATATATATATATATATATATAGATATATATATATATATATATATATTTATATATATATATAGATATATATATATATATATATATATATATATATAGAGAGAGAGAGAGAGAGAGAGAGAGAGATTCCGTACGGGACAACAGATTGGATTGTAGTGTGACGATCATCTATGATATCTGCCTGGGAGTTGCTGGTCCCTACTTTTGTTTAGAATGGGGAAGTTTTGTAGGAAATGGCAACTGAAAGAATGCTTTCTTACCATGACAATGGGCTTGTGGAGAAGCACAACATAAAATGTTAACGACATTACAAAGCATAAATTATTCTAAAATGATTTAACATGTAAGGATAGGAAAAGTACAGAGACAAGATAAACACCCCCCCCCCACACATGAGCATTTGAGATGGGAGGGCATTCATAGTTATTCACCCATTACTAAATTCCACACTACTCACGATACTTTTGCAGCTGGTGAAATCTAGAAATGGATATAGAACTCTGAATCTCCTCCCATCCCATATGCTGTCTTGTCTCTGTGCTTTATTTCACTTCGTCTCTCCACTTATTCCTTCGTTTTTTCATAATTATTTTAGAATAAACTTTGTTTTCTAGTTTATGACTTTTATTGTGAAAACTAGCTACCATGCATACATTAGCTATACTATATACGACATCTATTATACAATAGCACTAGTCGTGTGTGTGTCTGTGTGTGTGTGTATTTTGGGCAGCCGAAACTACACATTCAAATCACACAAAAATTGGAACAAAAATCGCAAAAAATTCGCTGATGTGAAAAAACCTGGTCCCATCACGATTGAAAAACTTTTCATATATTTAATGAGCGTTCAAAGTTTGACCAAAAAACGCCGCTCCCAGTGAGTGCCTGAAATTAGGGTTGCGTTCACCATAGAGTTTTTGATGGCTTTATCGATGTCGCCTTGACGGCCGATAGTGACAACGTTAGACTAGAACAGCACATAAACATGACTCGGATTACCTAAAATTATCACAATGCGCACGCGAAGCACGAGGAAACGAGTGAGAAGCACAAGGAAACGAGTGCGAAGCATGAGAAAGCGAGCGCACAGCGTGAGAGCCCTCTACAGGAGCAAGTGCAACAGGGCCCGAAGGGCCCCTGAGCACTTGTTTAACTCTATGGCAATCGATACCACGATTACTGGCACAGTATGCGTAAAGTGCTTATGTGGAATGGGGCAACAAGAATCCGTAGAGTTATACATTTCTGAGAAGAGATCTTGGTAACTCAGATCGTTTTTGGTTGTAACTCACTTACTCTAGCTCAAATACTGCTCGAAGTGTGAAAAGGCACATCCCCGATTATTGTCATGTGTTAGGGTGTGTAGCATGCTAGTGTACGCTTCTGTTTTGAGTCATGACTGATAAGAGAGATAGAGCAAAAATATCACTATTTTCCCGCCCCAATTTCGCGAATCCTACGCAAGTTAGCTGGGATTTGCGAGTGGTTTGTACTTATACAGCGAATGTATTTTAGTCTGCATACTAAAAGCTGGGGTTCGTGAGCTTTTGTTGCTAGGGTTCCAATACCATATGTACAGTTATCTGAACCTGGACAACCCTGCACAGTAAATGCTATCGCAACTACCGATATCCCTTTAATACACTTGAACTCGGGCGTGCAGCAACGGAAGTAAAAGCTCGTTTCATTACCACCCGACCATATCTCACTTCTGCTGAAAAACTTCATGAGTAGAAAATCCACAGCCCATTCAGAAGTGATGTCGCATTGAACACTGTGTTTTGTTAATGGCAGGCGATTTTATCTGGGCGAGGCGGTAGCTCGGTCGGTAGAGATGTGGTCTGCAGTCCTATCGGACCCAAGTTCAAATCCCCGCTGGGGCAGGGAACAATTTAAGGATTTGAATTTAATAAAAGCAGACTTTACTGATCCACCAGACGACCCGCCGACATGTCGCAAAAATACCCCCGCTAATACCAATACACCAGTCCTGTATGAGACAGCCCTAGCATGTATTCAATATGGACAGTGGGTGTTAGCGCCGAAGTGGTGACACGTAGAGGTGTATGGTATGTCGCAGGACTATTTGGCCTTGAAAACAGGCTGTGAAGCCTATGCCCAGAGTCGGACACATAATAATAATAAAAAAGAAGCATGAGAAATCTCTGCTCCTTGGAGGGATAAATCAATTCTAACCAAGACATTTTAAGTTGGTGTCAGTTTCTAACATATTATTCTAACTAACACTGTACTATTCAAATAAGCTTTGGGATCTTTTTTTTTTTTGGAGGGGGGGGGGGAGAGAAGAGGAGTATCCAATGCAATCCACAAACTTATTCGATATCGACTTTAATTCATTTGAGGCTGGAATAAATATTGAAGATGAATACAATCGTACTGACAGACAGAATTAAAGTCTTCCTTCAAAGATTTATCATCCAGTGGTGGCTAAAGAAAAAAAATAAACAATAATAAAATTTATGGTTTGTATGCTTCCCTCTGTCAAACAGCATCGGTTGAATGTCTAGTTAGACACAGTTTTAGCAAACCTTAAGGAGTTCAGGTGGAAGGCATGTTGATGACTGCTAATATGACGCGGATACATGGTTTGGTGGAAGTAGTTATTAGGTGTATTTTTGGTAAGAATTTCGATATCTTACGACACTGATAAGGGCTGCTAAGAAACTCAGGAGGAGTATGCTGTCGCCACTGTTGTTTATTATCTGGAATATGGGTGTCTGCAGCTTTGATTATGATTAAAATGAAGATATACTGTACCTAACTTTGACGAGGGTCATGATTATCAAAATGACTGTATATTCATTTATGGGTCGTTATTAAATAAACATAGTTTTTAATCCAACTGGACCCATGGTCCATTCTTAGCAGAATCAAACTGGCTGGGGATAACCAAATTATATTACCTAAGTGTCTTTTGTTAGGCACGGGTTCAAGTGTTTGTATATGTTGTGGATGTAGGTCCGTGATAAATACAGCTCTGACGTTGATCATAATACTGTAGTAATACTAGTGTTAACTATTTTGTTACCAACAAGAAGCACCATAGAAAGTAATACCCGCGCCCATCAACTGGTCTAAGGGCCGAGAACGTAGCATTTACCCTGTGACCTTGACCTTCAGCTAATTTCTTGAAACCGAATTACCGGTACTTGATTCATCTCTGACCCTCAAGATCTACTGCCAAGTTTGGTTCAAATCAGACCGGAACTCCTTCAATTGTCCTTGCTGTGACCTGTTTAACCTTTACCAGTGATCCTGACCTTGACTGACTTTTAAAACTAAAATTCCTTCATCACTACCGTGTCCTGACCTTCGGCAAGTTTGATCCGAATCCGACGAAAATATTTTACGTTGAACTTTTCACGTGCATTTAACCTTTGACCTACTGTTCTCAAAAGCCATAGGTCAACCCCTTGGTTGATTGTCAGCCCATCCAGCAGGTTTGGTCGAAATTAGATCAACCTTCCTTTTTCTTCACAGACATAAGCGTTGAGATTCGATCTTGCCCAGTGACCTTAACGTTCGACTGAGTGCTCTCAAAATCAAGCAGCTTCGTTTTGCATTATCCTCAACACTTCCACCAAGTTTGGTATAAATCAGATAAAAACTGTTTAAGTTGAGTTTGCAGGGTTAAACTTTGACCGAGCCAGGCGATTTTGACCTTTGACATATTTTCTCAAAAACAACAGGACAACCAGTTTCACATCCCGCTACTCCTTCAACTAATTTAGTTAAAATCAGGTACTTTTTTTTTAGTTATTTGTTCAAAGAAGCGCACGCACGCACGAACGCGCGCGCACGCACACACACACACACACACACACACACACACACACACACACACACACACACAATGATTTTACCACCAATCAATGATTTGACGGCCTCTTCTTTCTTCACCTGTATTGCCATTATTTTTGCCGTAAGGTTAGCCTAACTATACTCAATTTTTTTTTATCAAGGCGAAGATGCACTTGGCAGATTGGTAATTATTGGCTGAATGCAACATTACTTCATAATCTAGCATTATTAACTGACAACAAATACCTGAGGGGGAAATTTGGGTTAGTAAATATTTATTGGACATGTTGCAATCAGCCAATTATCACCAACCCGTCAAGTGCATCTTCGCCTCAATAAAAAAGAACGAAGTCTAGTACCCTTTCTACGACTGACGTGACTTGCTTTTTAACAATCACACCCCAACGAATCACCCAGCCGTATAAAAGCACCTAGTGTTAGTTGGAAAAGAACAAAGGAGCTATCCCGACCACGAAAAAGTCAATGATGACAATATTAATACCATGTTCTTATATTTAACTAAAATCTAAATATAACAGTTTGGTACCACACAGTTAAAAGAATAGAAAAGATGCAAGAATGGAAGGGTTAATTTTAAACTTTGCTATCTTCTGCAAATGCGATGGCTGTTGTTAATACGGAAAATGGTTATGGCAGGCATGATTATTAACGCTGCGTATCTGTTGGAAGCAGTGGAGGTGATGTGAAGATGCTGATGTGCCGTGTGGCTCTTAGCGGATACAGCGTCTTAGTGTCCCTTGCTCAGTCGGATTCTGTTCCTCTTTTAATATTATTCTGCCGTCCTCCTCCATTTTTTTCCTCCAAAATGCCTAAGTCGCATCAGTGCAATAATTACTTCATTCCGGTAAAAATTTTAGAGGAAAAGCACAGAAAATTATCAAACCTACTTTTAGCTTCTTCAGTTAGATGGCGTATTTCTTCTTGATACAATCAAATGATTTTATTCAACATTGGAAAGAAGCACTGAGAGAAAGAGTTTAACAGAGAATGTTTCCTGCTTGTCCACTATCAAGTTTCTCCCTTAAACTGAATACAGTCGTCAGATCTTAGCGAATATTATATTAAAATACGTCATGGTGGTATAGGAAAAATGGAATGTCAGCAATTAATTCGTGCGACCTAAGTGCTCGGTCATGTACACCCCTTGAGAGACTGCCTTGCGACTTCAGGTATCGATTCTGCCACCTCACGTGTCCTGGACATAAAAAAAAATCTTGACTCTCTCCTCTCTCACGGAAGCAGAATACTCTGGAAGCGTCTCAGGGTTGTTTCTAAACGCACAAAACTCTAAGAGTTACACCCCCAGTAAGAATTTGTGCAGAGCTTTGTTTTTTTCAAGTAGTCTATTTGTGTTTCCTGGTGCTCGCGAAAAAATACAGGCTTTGTGCCTCACACTCTGGGAACTTTTTTTTTTTTTTTTTTTTTTTTTTAGGCGCTGCTGGAAGCCTCAGAGAGAAGTGGTGAACGCTGTTCCATAAATATTCAGAGCTTCAAGTTAGTCCCAATTTTAATGTTCCCTGGTCTATTAAAGAAACTTCATACTGAAATGGTGCATTTATCAAATTATGTTCTAGCTATGCATCATGTTTTATTAATAGTGGCAACAGAAGTAGTTGTTACAGTATCAAATTCTATTATCAACGGCATCAAGCACTGGTACTTAAAAAAAAAAAAAAAAAAAAAAAAAAAAAAAAAAAAAAAAATGGGGGGGGATCCTCGTACACCGGTAAAAGTGTGACCGTGAGAAGCATGTTAAAGTTGAAAGGAGGTAGGAAGCTCAAAGCTGGAAGGGGAGGGGAGCGGAGGGGCGGAGTGGCTTGACGTCCCCTGCATGATGGTGCACGGAGAAGATGGGTCGTTGTGGGCCACTTTTAGGCCGTATCGTGAGAGTGAGTGGGTTTTCATGTGATGCTTAGATAGGTTATAGTATTATGGTAAGATATATGATACATTAGGCGTAAAACGACGTGTAGTAGATAATTATAGTTACATAACCTGAAGTACGTCGGTCATCTCTGCAATGTATATTCGTCTTCTGTTTTGTAAATATTAATGTTAAACAATCAACTTCATCGTATTTCACTGAGGCAATATTCAGGCACAGTTTTCCCTTTTCAGTAGAATGCAAGAAAGAAGTTCTGGTCTGCCATTTCAGAGTACAGTGAATGATACATAATCTTTAAATATATATGAAATCTGGCTTAATCATGTTTGAGATTAAGCTTGAATATCAGCAACGCGTTGATGAGGAGAAAAATAAGATCTCCAATATGATGGTGTCTCATTAGCATTATTTTTAGTACTGCCGGAATTTACATAATTTCGGAACGACCCTCTGCTTACGAATCTTAACGGAGATTGTTTCTAATCCTTTAAAAATCATATTGGGTCGCAGAAATAAACTTTAAAATCCTATTCACAATGAAGGTGTTAAAGTATTCGATGAATTAAAATTATCTGAGTGGGTCTGTGATATCAGTTTTCTCGAGCCAGTTACCCAAAGCAAGTTAAATTCTACCAATGAATATCTTTTTTGTTTTTAAGGAATGAGCAGCATAGTTACTGGTACGACTCTGGTAAATCCGTAAAACAACCGTGTTGAAGTTACTGCCAAATAATTCTAGTTGCGCTTTTACCACCAACCGTTAGATTCAGAACGCTGTACTACTTACAAAGGAAATACTACATGTGGCAATGGCAGGGGTAGATTCTGACGATATGGAAGAGCAGATATGAATTGTTCTCTATACTGAAAGCAAAACTGTTCATATTATTAAGCACAACCGAATCAGGTGAATGTCGGGCACACTTGAAGATAGAGAGCACTAAAACAGCAGCTTGGATATTAGGCTACAAGGAAGCATGGTGGGACTTATTATAAGATGCACAATTTCTTTAGTAAGTGATACAGAAATCTAAGTATTCCAGTTATAGAAACGGAAATTATAATCACATGGAACAAACATGGGCAGCAACAAGCTAAGAAACCTAGAGAAAACTTAAACTTCTCATTTAAAAAAACGTAAATGTTGCAGGAGAAGCACTTCCCAATGTGCAGTATATCTATGCGCAAACACAGAAACAGTCTTACCCAAACTAACAGGGCAATCTAACACAAAATGCGAGCCTGAGTACAACTACCTGGGAAACATAAGATTCTATTAACGGCGGGGGAGAGCGCTGATAATTGATCTATGCTCTCAGTGTTGTCCGAAGCCTCACCAGCCTCTCCTACACAGCATTAGGACAGACTTTTTTTTTTTTCCACTGGACAATCATGCACTGAGGAAAAAATAAATTAACATGCAGACTTGATTATACTAGCTGTTAGGCCTTGGATGAAAACCAAAGGAGAATTTATGAATGAACTACATTAACACATTCTTTGGAGCAGATCATGTGGTTAAAGTGTAGTGGATAGACAGAAGTTTTGCATTTAACTCTCCCTCTCCCTTTCTGGTTTCTTACATGAATACCGTATAATCACCTCTTTCACTTCAGGGTCTTGCATCTTCCCACCCAGTATTTGTCGGCAACTGGGAGGTAGATAAGACTGGAATTAATGATTACCAGTCATTTGCGATAACCATCGGCATCATTTGCATGAATAATCTCTTTACTGTCACTCCCATTCATCGAGCTAAAGGAATGTAGGATCATTACGCACTTTTCATACCAGCCTTTATATCAGTTGTAAGACGAGCTGCACGAGAGAGCTCCTTGTCTTGGCGCAGCGTGTGGAAGAATCAGACTTAGATATGAGATATTCAGGGCGCGCACGCACGCACGCACGCACGCACGCACGCACGCACACACACACACACACACACACACACACACACACACTGCTCCGCTTCATGAGGTCAACATTTTTAATTGTCGAACTTTTCTCTCGTTTCCTGGCTGCGATGCCTTCCTTCCTCCCATGTCTAGTAATTCTAGGCACCTCTCTCCTCCATTTCGTCCCTGCTTGTCGCTGCTCGGGAGTTGCGGCGTCGTGATGAAATTCCAATTTACAAGTCTTTCAAAACTTCGCTGGCGATTTGTCCCAAGGACTTCATGGACTGAGACTAAATCTGTCACCCACTCCACTACGATGATTTTTTTTTTTTTTTCTGTTTTCAGATGATTTTATTCACCTTATGAAACATGACAAACTAAAATATATACAATACTTGGATACAGCCTTCACACAACCCCTTCAATAAGATTCTCCCCTAGGATTTAAAAAGTCGTCTGCAAAATAAACAACTTTGAAAAGACTATATCATAGTAAGATTTTTTTTTTTTAATGTGTCCGACTCTGGGCAATGGCTTCACAGCTTGCTCCCAAGGCCCATTAGTCCTCCTACATACCATACACCTCTACATGTCACCACTTCGGCGCTAACACCCACCATCCATATTGAATACATGCTAGGGCTGTCTTATACAGGACTGGCGTATTGGTATTAGCGGGGGTATTTTTACATGTCGGCGGGTCTTCTGGTAGATCAGTAAAGCCTGTTTTTATTAAATTCAAATCCTTAAACTGTTCCCTGCCCCAGAGGGGATTTAAACCTGGGTCCGGCAGGAGTGCAGGCAACCTCTCTACCGACTGAGCTACCGCCTCCCCATAAGGCTGCAATGAAAAGACTCCTCCTGTATGAAATCGTCTGGTGTAGCCCAAATAAAATGCTGGAGAAGACGCGATTGTGACAGGATTCAGTAAGGCAAATAGCTCTCTCAGCCTCCTGTACCTCACCTCCAACTGAATAAAATTATCTAGGCTAAATAAAATATGACAGCTGACGCGACCAGAGAGGGTTAAAATGAAGGGAAATACTTTGTGGTTGAAACTGTAGCAGACTGTTTCAATAAGCGCCTCCCCTCGGTGTGTGTGTGTGTGTGTGTGTGTGTGTGTGTGTGTGTGTGTGTGTGTGTGTGTGTGTGTGTGTGTGTGTGTGTGTGTGTGTGTGTGTGTGTGTGTGTGTGTGTGTGTGTGTGTGTGTGTGTGAATATACTGCAAAATGGCGATGTGTCTTGCAGTATCGATTACCACTTAACGAGGAGCGCAATTAGTGTCATATAGAAATATGCATCCGGGTAGCACTAATGAGGGAGGGCGTCTTTCAGGGAAGCGGAATTTGGTGATATTAGGTGGCTGATAATTTGCCTGGAAAAAGTGGCAGTAATTACATAGCTTTTCTATTCTTAGCATCAGTAATCATAAGTCGTCAGAGCCAAACAGAAGTGGCTGGTCTTTCCTCCTCTTCCTCCTCCCTGTTTATCTAACAGATTGTGTTTGAGGGGAAAATTAGGACTTAAAATGACTGTCTCTCATGGCGTTTAGTGCGATTACTGTTTTTTCCTTGAATCAGATGATTCAGTTCTGTTTGTTGAAGTTGTAAACGCCAGATCAATCTTTAATTAAGCTTTTCACAAATGGAAGTTCATCAGCAAGAAAAAAATACAAAATGCAGCCTCTCACTGTAGGGACTAATGACCTATTGAGAATCGGGTCGTATTTCACATGGCACAGAATGCTTCGGAGCACTTTTTCTTAGGAATTTATTTTTCGTATTACATACTGATATTCACCAGCCGTGATACCGAAGCTGGTACTATTTTCCATTTGTCTTTCTGTGTGTATGTTTGTGTGTATGTCTCTGTTAGCACGATAACTTCGCTACTGCTCAAGATATCACCAAATTTTACAGGTGTGTAGTAGAAAAAAATATCGATCACGAGTTCGATACTGGTGAAAGTAGGTAAAGGTCTGTGTATCTGTTACCACGATAACTTCGCAACCGCTCAAGATATCATCACAAAACTACAGGGGTGTAGTAAGGATGGAAATCTCCTCCGAGCAGTGTTTTCAGTTTGTCTGTCTGTCTGTGTGTCTGTTAGCACATTAACTTCGCAACCGCTCAAGATATCATTACAAAATTTTACAGGTGTGTAGTAGGGATGAAAATCTCCTATAGGTTCAAAATTGGTGAAAGTAAGTCAAGGTCTGTGTGTCTGTTACCATGATAACTTCGCGACTGCTCAAGATATCCTCACAAAATTCTACAGGTGTGCTAGGGATGAAAATCTCCTACAAGTTCAAAATTGGTGAATGAAGGTCAAGGTCATATTCCGAGCCGCGCTAGATATATATCGGCTCAAGCCTGGCGTGATTCCTCTACTTGCGGGGGCCTCTAGTCTCTTAATGTTACTTATATATTTTTAGTATCGACAGTTCCTTTCAGTAAAACACTGCACAAACGCAAAATGAGATGCAATATCGAAAATAATTCGCCGAGAAGGAGACATTACGAAATTTCCGAAGCAACTAAAAATACAGCCTAATGCTAACCTTTCGTCGTTGTTTGTCAGGAATATTGTTAGCATCGTGTAACATTATTTTAGGACCTGTATCTTAGTCTTAATTCATTACTTGAAACTATTAACACCTTCACTATGATTTTCATCTTTTTTTCTTGTTCTGCTACTGTTAAGCTCTGCCATATGCTCGTACATGACGAAGCTAGTTGTTTGGTAAGTATTATTATTATTTTTCTTCGCAATTTTTCTCTTAGATCTTGATATTATACAGGAAGTTACCCTATAGTAACTCAAGTTCTTGTCAAATATAAATGACCCTGACCTATTTTTGAAGGTCATATACCGGTACTGATTTTTGGTGCAAAAATTCATACTTGAAATTTAAATATCGCAGAAACTAATTGAGATACAGCTAGGCTCTTTAGTTGAAAAACCTATGATAAAAAAGTTTGCTTAGAATTTTGGCTCAATATTTTGCCACTTAGCCTAGTGGAAAATACCGAATTCAAATCTGTTCAGTGTTTTCTTTGTAACAAGTTCTAGAGAAAACCACAAAAGCTGTAAAGCTTAAACTTTACAGAAATATAGCTGTGGTCCCTCTCTTTACCTATCTGAAGGGCATATGGTTACAGTTACGCATAGGCCTACAGTTAGCATGTTACTGAGAAAAATGGAAAATGTACCCATGCATTCCTCCACACCTTCGTCTTCAGATCTTACTGATATTACACAAGAAGCTACCTTAGGTTAATCGAAGTACATTTTCCTGATCTGAATGACCTTGAACTAAGGTACTTTTAAAGGTCAGTGTTCATATGAAGTTTTTTTCAGTGAACACAAAAGCAGCATTTGCATAACTAAAGACAATCGATAGCATAAATAATTAGGACGAAGCTTCCTTATTGTGGCTGGACAGTAAGTAAATAGGTAATTAGTTATTTTTTTATTTACATTATTATTATAATTATTTTTTATCATCATTATTATTATTACTATTATTATTATTATTATTATTATTATTATTATTAAATATTCATATCTATTGATATAATTATTATTATTTATTATTATTATTATTATTATTATTATTATTATTATTACTATTACCCTACGTGTCAAGTGGGGTTGGTGGAGGATTAGTGCCCCTCCCTGTAAAACAATTAACTCTAAGCCCTTGGCCACCCCGTCTGGGATACATGGCGTCTGGCAATGAATGAATGAATGAATGAACTATTATTGTTATTATTATTAATTTTATTATTACTATTATCATTATTATTATTATTATTATTATTATTACTATTATTATTTAATACTCACTTGATCCTCATCTTACATTATGCAATTCAGGAAGGGTCCCTCATACTGAAGGGCTATAAGCTTTCTCCATCAATTCCTCTACCACTATGCGAAAGGGTCTTCTTGAAACGATTAAAATTGTCCGATGGTGGCAAAGATAAATAATAAAAAAAGATTATCGCACTCAAAGGCTAATATTTCATTTATCATGCTCTTCGGTACGTATCCCATAAAGTCGAGTTTAGGTGTATTCCTCTCTTAGGGCCGTATTATTAAAGCTGAGTGCCCGGAGGTGTGGACAAGCCCCCACTTTTTGACGATAATTTCTAAAGCAAGTGATGATGATGATAGAACATGTTTGCCTTTCTGCATCGCTGCTGAATACACTCTTACAGCTTGGATACTGGCTGCTCACGACGAAAAACTGCAGGTGTAACATTATTGACCGCTTGGTAAGCTGCTGTACTCACGCAGTTGCAAGCGCTCGTTCGAATCCTCGCAATATTTAATTTATTACCCCCTGGGGGTAGGGGGGTTTCAAGAATACTCCCCCAGTATCCCTGCTTGTCGTACGAGGCGACTAAAAGGATTGGTGGTGGGTTAGTGCCCCACCCCGTAAAAAGAACTAACTAAAAAAGCGAATAAAGCGCCTCGGACCCGGACGGACCATACGTCGACGACTAAGGAACGGACAAAGGACATTCTTAGGGTGGGAACATGGAATGTGAGAGGAGTGAATGATGAAGTGAAAGAGAGAGAGATTGTTCAGGTGCTTGAGGATGCAAAAGTGGATATATGTGGATTGACTGAAACTAAATGGAAAGGTGAAAGGGTGAGAGAATCGGAATATGGTGTAGGTATATGTGCGGGAGTCATTGAGAATGAGAGGGCAAGAGAGGGAGTATGTCTGATGATAAGCAAGAAGTGGAAGGAGAATATAAGAGAGTATGGAACAGTGGGTGCAAGGATTGTATGGGTGAGGATGAAAGTAGGTATACAAGCATGGGCGATTGTATGTGTGTATGCTCCAACAAAGGATCGAGTGGCAAGAGTGAAAGATGAGTTTTGGGAGAGATTTGAAGTATGTATGGACAAGTTTGAGAGGAGCGAGAGAGTGCTGTTGATTGGAGACATGAATGGCAAAGTTGGGAATGTACGAGTGGATGGAGTGGTTGGTCAGTGGGGTGTGCCAGCTGAAGTAGATGGGAATGGAAGTGCTTTGGTGGACATCTGTGCTTGTAAGGGGATGGCAATAGCCAACACCTACTTTCGTCATAAGATGATCCACCGGTATACATGGAGAGTAATGAGGAGGATGGATGGTGAACTTGTTGAAGGAAAGGCAATGATAGACTACGTGTGTGTGGATGAGCGAATGAGAAGACAAGTGTTGGATGCAAGAGTGTGGAGAGGGTGGGGGGAATGGAGTCTCGGACCATCACTTAGTGATGGCCAAGGTAAAGATGCAAAGAAAGTGGTTCAGGAGGCGAAGGGGAAGACAGGAGGAAGCAGCTCCTGTGAGAAGAGTGGAGAAATTGCAAGATAGTGAGAAAATGACAGAGTATAAGAGCATAGTGGAAGAAAGATTGGGAAGGTATGAGCTAGTGCAGATGGAAAGGGTGGAAGACGTATGTAAGATATTCACGGAAGAGATAGGCGCAGCGTGTGAGGCGGTTTGTGGAGTGAGGAGGAGATGCAAGGGTGTGCAAGGGACAGCATGGTGGAATGATGAGGTGAAACGAGCTGTGGAACAAAAGAAGATGGCATATGATGAATGGTTGGCGAGTGGAGGTAGGGGAGAAGATAAGAGAGAGAAGAGAGAGGTATACGTGAGCAGGAGAAGGGAGGTTAAGAGACTGGTGAAGGAGAGTAAGAAGAAAGTGGATGAAGAGTTTGGGAGGAATCTGAGTGTGAAATGGAGGGAGAGTAAGAAATTGTTTTGGAAGGAGGTAAAGAAAGTAAGGCAGTGTGAAAGGGGAAATAATAGGGGAGTGAAAGACAGGAATAATAGATTGTTGGTGAAGAAGAGAGAGAAATTGAGGAGATGGAAGCAGCACTTTGAGGATTTGTTGAATGTAGAGAGTGAAAGCAGTGTGAGTATAAGTGGTTGGGGAATGGCTGGGAGAAGAAGAGATGAGAGGAGGAAGGAAGAGATCAGTAGGGCGGAAGTAGTGGAAGCTATGAAGAAGATTAAGCTGGGAAAGGCCCCAGGAATTGATGGAGTGTGTGGTGAAATGCTGAGGTATGGGGGTGAGATTGTTGTGGAGTGGATGTGGAAGTTGTGTAGATTGGCTTGGGAAGAGGGAAGGGTTCCAGAGGACTGGAAATCAGGTATAATTGTTCCTCTGTACAAAGGAAAAGGGGAGAGAGAAGTATGTGGTAACCATAGGGGTATTTGCCTTCTTAGTGTGACTGGTAAAATATATGGTAGAATACTCATTGATAGGGTTAGGCATATGACAGAGGA
>NC_137021.1:15917500-16197500 GCF_032717465.1 Coenobita brevimanus
AGTGCTTGTGAGAAGTGAGAGCGGGTCAAGTGGATAAGTGAGAAGGTGTGAGGAATAAGGAAATGGTGAGGAGGGAAGAAAAAGGAAAGAAAGGGTAATTTAACACTGGTGAGTTGTACTGTGGAAGGGACTGGGAACAAAAGAGGTAATAATTCAAACCCTGCTATAAGAGGCGGTGCATAAAGAAACATGAGACGGAACAAGACATAAGATAAAGCTACTAGAACAGTGAAAAAAAAAAAAAAAAAAAGGAGAGACTACGAAAATGCGTGACTAACTGGAACTGTAACGAGAACTAATAATTAAGAAACGAGGAAGAGAATTATGGACGCAAACTACCACCAAACGATTACAGTCACCTTATGAGATATCCCATGTCGAAAAATGGGCAATAAACACCATTACACTTTTTTTCAGTCGGAAGGTTTTTTTTTTTTTTATTCTGACTTTCCCTGGGTGGTTTTATGTAGCGCAGGAAAGGCCTGTCATGATGAAAGGCTTATAAAATGCCACAGACGTCATAGGCTACTTATAGATTAAGTACGAAATACAAATCCAACAAACAGACGCACAATGACACACACACACATTTACTATTTGCACACACACAAATATACAACCACATGTGCGCGCGCGACAAACCAATGTGCAGAGACAGACAGACAGACAGACAGACAGACAGACAGACACACACACACACACACACACACACACACACACACACACACACACACACACACACACACACACACACACACACACACACAGATTCAGAAACAGCAAAATGGTGGAGAAGCAGAGCGACACCTTATCCCGCTGTTGGGCTCTGGAGGCCGGAGGAGGAAACAGACCATGATTGATGCTTCTCCTCTTCCCGCCCTCTCCTTGCATCTCTCCTCCTCCATCATACATCTTTCCTCCATTTCTCATCCCTCTCCTTCCTCTATCCTCCCTCCCTTTGCATTTCTCCTTCTTGGTGCATCTTTCCTACATTTCTCGCCTCTCTCTCGTTTCTCTCCTCCTCCTCCTTGCATCTCTCCATCATCATATATTATTTCTTGCATTTCTCATCCCTTTCTCCCTTCTCTCTCCCATCCTCTTGCATCTATCCTGCCTCTTCATCATCTTTCTGGCATTTCTCATCAATCTTCTTCCTCTTCTTCCATCTCTCTCTTCTCTTCTTGCATCTCTCTTTCCTCTCCTTGAATATCTCCTCACCTCCTTTTCGCCTTGTATCTCTTCTTCTTCTCCTTTCGTTGAATCTCTCATCCTTCCATCTTACCTCCTCCTCCTCCTCCTCCTCTTCTAAGCATTTCTCCTCGATATCTCCTTGATCTTGTTTCTCTCCTCCTTCCTCTCTCATCCCACTCAAAGCATCTTTCCTCCTCTTTCTCTGCTTTCTCCCTTTGCATCTCTGTTCCATCGCCTCTACACCTCACTTGGTTTCTCTCCCTTCAATCTTTCTCTCTCTTCTCTCAGCCATTTTTTCCGCTCCTTTCTGCCTACTTCGTGATCTTATCTACCAAAATCTTTCCCTGCATCTGTATTGCTTTTTCCCCTCGCCCCCTAATTCCTTTATTCTTCCCTTCCCTTCTAGATCTCTTATTGTTTCCCTCCTGTCTCTTACGTCACTCATTTTTCCTCCCGTCCGTCTCCTACTTTCCTCCCCGTCCTCTTCGTGTTCCGTTTCGCTCTCTCTCTCTTCTTTTCTTGTTCCCTCTCCTTTCATCTTCCTGCTCTCCTTGCTTCCGCCCCCTCCCTCCCTTCTCCTCTCCACGTCTCTGCTCATCATCTTTTTTTTACCCCGTGCTTTCCTTTCCGATCCCATCATTTTCCAGGTGCACTTATTTTTTTTCCTTCCGCCTCTCTCTCTCTCTCTCTCCCGTCTACTTATTCTTCCTAGTATTTCTATGGAAACGTAGTGGGTAGAAACACCAGGCTGTCGAATGTTAGAATTATAGTCAGTCCACTATAGCTTGCCCCAAAATTGCCGCATCTCCCTCTTGAATGCTGAAATGTAACAAGGAATTAACAATAGAAAATGGTGCTAGCCACAAAAGTGTCATGAAAAAAGGGTGTAATCACAATACTAGTAGCTTTTAATTATGACAATAAAACACACATATCCGCCGAGCTAAATTGGACAAACTATACTATTTGTAAGGCACCAGTATTTGAGTTACAACTTTGGCTTACGTTTGGGTTCCAGACTCCTACAGGTCACTGAAGGTTTTTCGATTATGTAATGCTATCAGACGCGTAGATTGGCCTTCTCCCTTCCCTCCTCACAGCCACTTCTCTCCAAATTCTCCCTCCTCCCCTCTCCATGCTCCCTCCATCTTTCTTTACTTAACTCCTCGTCTCTCTCTCCGCCTCTGCATCTCCCTCCCTTCCTCCTCGCTTTCCACATCTTTCCTCGCCCGTCCATCCCCTCTCCCTTCTTTCCGTTCCTCTTCTTTTCTCGCCCCTCTCTCTCCACGACAACGCAAACTCCTTCTGCACACACGAACCTGGCCAAGTAGAGGAAATTGGGTGACCTTGGTGAGAAGAGGAGAGCTAAAACGTGCGAGAGAGAGAGAGAGAGAGAGAGAGAGAGAGAGAGAGAGAGAGAGAGAGAGAGAGAGAGAATGTGCTTACTCGCAACAAACTGCATAACACATTCATAAGTCACCACAGGCACTAGTATCGTACCGTCTGTGATGGAATATGCAAGGGCTATCTTATACAGGGCCAGTGAGACGCCCATAGCAAAAGTGATATTATGCCAACAGCAGTAGGTGTTGTGGGAGATATTTCAGCACACCTTTAATGATATCCAAATCCATAACCTATTTCCTACCCCAGCCTGGGATCGAAACTTGTACAACGTATGACTGATTTGTTTATTCGTAAAGGGGTAAACATGATTCGAGCGCAATAAATTGCCTCGGTAGAAATTACTTTTGAGAAATAAGACTGCTACTAATACTACTACTACTACTACCGGTACTACTACTATTATTATTATTATTATTATTATTATTATTATCGATCTCACCTTTCGAAAGGCCGTCGGCTGTTTTACGAACTAATGATCTCCGTCCCCTAAGAAAAGGGAAGTAAAGGAATATCCAACATTTGACGATAAACCCCAAGAGAAGGAAATATCATCATCATCATCATCATCAGTATCATCTTCCAAGTACTAGAACATCAGAAGGGTATTGACTCGAGGTTAAACAGCTCACCTGAGACATGTTGAGGGAGACTAAACATGCCTTTATCCCCAAGTGAATTTATATAAGCAATAAATCCTCCCCATCAAATCTGAATTTAGACTCTTTCTGGCCACATGTGATTAGGACGCCTGAACACACTAGACAACCAGGCGTCTAAAAATTTGTACAAGGGCCGTAGACTTTATGCACTACATCAACGCACAGAACACTCTTGATATTGTGTACAAGGGAACTGTTCCATGGAAAGGAAGTTAGAAATGGAGCTGGGAGTGTTGAGAAAGATGTAACTGATATGGAAACGATCGGAAAATGGGAGAAAATGGTAGAAGGCAATACTGGAATCGTAATGAGAGAGAGAGAGAGAGAGAGAGAGAGAGAGAGAGTTATGAAAAGGTAAGGGATGCACGGCGGTACTCTAGCAGATAGGTAGTAGCGACGGAGAGGAGGAGGAAGAGGGACGAGGTAAAGGCGTGAGGTCGTTTTGGAATTAGATAGTAAGAAGGGAATTAACCCCTTCAGAACATGACAACTTACTGATATTGTTTTTCCTAATGCCATACTATTTATTCAGTCAAGCAGTGAAACCTAGCAGCTGACCCCTTCGGCACAACGATATCTTTTTATAGCTTGATCTTGCTACCTACCGAAGATTTGCCTCGTCAGGGAGGATCTCGTACTGAATAAGGTAATGACGGCTGAATCTAACGCCTCTGCTTCTAAAAAATCTCTACCACGCTACAGGATATCATCAGGCGGCAATGAGAATAGGCGATAAAAACGTCACCAAATGAAAGATGACGACTTGTACTGTGATTTCCTTATTGTCACTGCAAGATGGCCTATATTCACCCCGGGAGAGACCTTTTGTGTGTGTGTGTGTGTGTGTGTGTGCAATTCACCGGATCGGTCAAGATCACGTGATGGCTTTGTGATCATCGACATTTTACCCTCCCGGAAGAGAGCTGAGAGCTCATATAGTCCAATCTAAGGGCAAAGCCTTGACCTTCACACACGCACACACCCATCCTCTTGCTCAAGGAGGACAGTGACCACCCGCTTTGTCAGTGAAACTTTTTCGCACCCCGAGCAAGGCGCGAACCCCCGTCTTAGCAGATGCTAGGCGAGAGCGTTACCACTGCACCAGCGTGTGTGTGAGAGAGAGAGAGAGAGAGAGAGAGAGAGAGAGAGAGAGAAGGGGGGGTGATGAAGCCTAATAAAAGAGAACAAAGTTTTGTGAAAAGAGAAAACTTTGATGGAAAACGAGAACGAGGAGTGTGACACATAGGAAGCGCGAGAAGTGATATACAGTAGAGGGGAAACTGATAGAGAAGAGAAAGAGGGCAGTCTGGCGGAGAGAGAGGGGAGGTGTAATGGAAAAAGGAAGGATATGTAAAGGAGAAAAATGAACGGATGTAATACAGAGAGAGAGAGAGAGAGAGAGAGAGAGAGAGAGAGAGAGTGTGCAGTGGTGAAAGGAAGAGAGGGAGGGAGACTAGCCGTGGCTGGGGCTGGCTAAGCCATGTACACGTAAAGTCAAACTATGTTGTGATGTTATAAATAAATTTATATTAAGCTCTCCTTAATGAACATTAAGAAAGAGAGAGAGAGAAAAAAAAAATCTTATCTTACTGACCAAATTATCTACTTTAATAATTTGATACTTGTTCCCATGCTTGAGACCCAAAGACGAAGTGTCGTATAATCCTTGCCGTGTATGTGTTACGATGGTCTCAGGTGCTGCAGCCACTCTGTTAGTCAGTGTGGTACTTTAACTGAGAGTAATTAAGTTGCAAATTATTCCTTTAGCATATAAAAGATTAACTTGCACTATCCGTCGCTTTTTTCGCCACTTACCCGGTACCTACCTCCCTGCCTACCTCTCTGCCTGCCTGCCTGCCTATCTACCTACCAATCTACCTACCTCCCTGGCTACTTCCCTATCTCTCACGTTTCCATAATATTCAAACAACGGCGTCAACTGGAGAATTTAGCAGAGTCCAATAACTAGAATGTGATTCGTAGCCACAGACTTCATTCGTCTGAGGAATTTGTAGCTAACGAAGTCAGCCGGAGCTCTGACAATGACACCAGTGCCCAGCCTAGTGTCCCTGTCTCAGCACCGTGCAACCAGTCTGAACAGCAGTTATGTTACCTCTGCCCCTCCTGCCTCAGTGTCACATCTTTTAAGGAATTTGAACCAGTACTGAATGGAGTGAAGAAGTGGACAGTTATACTGGTTATGACGTATAACAGATTTCAGATACCTGCGGATTTAGAAAGGGAACCTCAAGAGGTGAGAATGGTTGGAGACACCTTCATCCGAGGTCAACTGGTAGAATTCTACGGCAGAACACCAAATAACAGAAAGCCTCTCTTCATACCAGGTGCTGGACTTGATGACGTAAGCGAGGTCCTGGTAGAAGTGACTAACGGCTTGACAAATAAACGCTCATGTAGTTGTGCAAGCAGGTACTAATGCCGATCGGAGGAACTAATGGAGCGATATAAGACAATGATCCAGTGCTTCAAGTCCAAGACAAAGAACGTGTTCATCTCAGGAGTACGATAGGAACAGAGAACATTTTCTACATAAGGTGTGCAGTCTCAATAATCGTTAAGGTCTCTTTATATACAGGAATGTGTTGAGCTTGTAATCACATGGAAAGATTTCCACCTGCAGCCCGTCTTGTTCACAAAGGCTGGTCTAAACCTGAATGCAGTTGGTTATGCAAGTCTTGGCCATCTCCTGAATGTTGCTTTGCATTCTTTCTAAAGAAAAATTGCACAGTGTTCAGTGGAGGCATGCGAGCTAATGTAAGCTGTATAAAGAGTAGCCTATTCCAGATTCTTGTCAGAAAGATGGATATGTGTTTTCCTCGTTAATGCACGTAGTTTGCAGAATAAGTGTACTGATTTAGAGACTTGCATTTGTTGACAGCTACAGCTTAACAGACATTACCGAATCTCGGGTAGACACTGAACAAAAAGTTTTTAGCAGAATACGGTCTGTCAGGCTACATGATTTTCAGTAGCGAGGGAATGGGAGAATGGGTGGCAGTGTGTTACTATACAATAAAATGAATCTTCATACAGTATTAACTCCAAAACTTTCCATCGATACTACTGACTCATTTTATGTTCAGCTTAAAAATGAATCACGAGGAAAGATGTCTCTCTGACTGATATATTGTCCGCCATATCAGTCCGGTGAAACTAACGGTAAATTATATGAACAAATAGTGGAAATGTGTTGCACCGAGCATTATGTAATTTTCGGAGACTTTAATCTACCTGTAACAAAATGGAGCGAATCTTTTTTCAGTCAATGGATGTCCATGTATATGGACAGTGTTTTCAGAACCACTTAATAAAGCAGTAAACAAATATGTACCAATGCTTAATAGACAACTTACGAAAATATCTAAATCAAAATGGTAGAGCAGTGACTCTGAGAATTGTTTTGCAGATAGGCTAGGAAACTTTCTCACTAAAAGTATGAAGTCACAAAATGAGGGCTAAAAAATGTATGTCACAACTTTCACCAAAATGCCAGAACGTTAATATGACAAAGAAAGAAAAATCTTGAAATGAACATAGCAACAGTCAATAAAACCCAAAAGAATTTTTTTACCTCCAGAATAAAAAAAAGATGCTGACACCAACAATAGGTTCACTAGTTTCAGCAAATGGAGAACATACGAAAGACGAAACTGAGATAGTTAAAATTCTTAACGCATTCTTTGCATCAGTATTTACCGGAAAGAAAAAAAAAAAAAATTCCGTCAGCTTCCACCGTGCATGTAGATGAAGACAGAACTATGACTGATATGATCAGTGAGCGAGATAGACTAACTGCAGTCAACAAACTGAAGACCAATAATATATCCAGACCTGACAGAATATCTTCAAGAATCTTTAAGCAAGTAAATAACGAAATATCGAAACCATTACCTCAAATATTCAATATTATCACTAAGAAGTCGTTTGCATTGTACCCTAAGACTGAAAATTAGCTTATGTTATTCCAGTATTCAAAAAAGGCAATAAATCATAATCCGGAAATTATCATCCAATTAGATCAACATCAGCAGCTTGCAGGTTGTTGGAAATTATATGGATAAAATACTGTAGTTAAGCATTTAGAACAAATATATTCTTTAATGACTCACAGCACAGACTCCGGAATAACTGATGATGTCTTTAAAATCTCCTCGACTTTGTCAAAGATATAATTAATATGTATGATGAAACTACATCGGTTGATGTAATCTATCTCAGTTTCCAAAAGGCGTTCGATAAAGTTCTGCATAAAAAGCATTTTGAGAAACTTAAAGTCTGTGGTACCCTATCAGAGGCAATGTACAAAGATGAACTGTTTATTGGTAACAATGTAAGCAAAGAGTTGTAATGGGAAGGAATCAGGTTAGATAAATGTCACAAGCAGAGTACTGCAGAGAGCAGTTCTGGGTCCTTCACTGTTTACCCGTCCCCGCCCCGGAGGGGCTCGCTGACGAGTATTATTTTCACTCGGTTTGTTTGTCTGTCTGTGTGTTTGTTAACAACTTTACGCGAATATTACAAGTGCGATTTTGATTAAAATTACAGGGATGATGGGCTATGACCTTATGATCACATTATTAAATTTTGAGCCAAACTGGGCCAAGCCCCAGGATGTAGGCCCCAAAAATGTACAAAATAATCCAGGTAAAAAATTGTTTTTCGCCATAACGCCTTTCAAATTCGTCACATCGACATGAAACCAAAACCTAAATGTGCATCTTTCAAATCTGCATCCTATAACATGCCTCATTACATCAGGGGGAGTCACTCCCCAGTTAGCATAGGAGGTCAATGTCAGGTGGGTCGGGTCTAAAATTTCAAATGGGCGCAAAACCGTCAATTTTCACCCAATTTACTCCATATTTGATATGTGACATCTTTGACTAGATATTCTGTTGTGTTAATATGTCAGCACTGAAATGACTGCCGGGGACGGGTTTTCTCTGCCTTGGCACAGCTTGCTGATCTAATTTATACTGACTTTACTGATCAAGGCTTGTGTTATGAAATCTCTAAATTTGCGGATTAAAGAAAAAAATGGAAACAGAGCTAATACACCCGAGATTAAGTTGATGATTCAGAGAGATCGAGATAAATTATTTAACAAGTTTCGAATGTGGTTAATGGATTTTCATATTGACATATGCGAAGTTCTTAATAACGGGAGTAAAAATGAAAAATTCAGGCAAACTATTAACGCTGTTCAACTCAAGAATGGGAATCAAGAAAAAGATCTAAGAATAATAGTAAACGATTTGAAACCAAGCTGGAAGTGCACTGAAGCTGTAACGAAAGTTAATAAAAGAGTTTGATTTATAGCCCGAATATCTAAATTCAAATAGGCCTAAGGGAATATCAATCAGTTCCTTACTGCACCTCATCTAGAGTACTCTATTTAGTTTTGGTCACATTATTCCAAGAAGGACATGCAGAAATTAGAGAGGGTGTAGCGGGGTGTTACAAAAATGACACCCAGATGATGGAACAAAAGATATGAGAAACGTTTGAAGAGCTTAAGCTATTTAACTTGTCAAAGTGCAGAGTACGAGGGGATGCGATTCAAGTACATAAAATTCTTAAGGGACATAACAGTATGGTAGGCACTGAGTACTTTAAAATAGACCAGTCTTATTAAACTAAAAATATTGGTTATTAAATCATCGGCAAATGTTTCTAGTTCAATGAAGCAAAACAATTTTCTTCAACAATGTTGTCAACACAGGGAACAAACTGTCTGCAAATGTTTTCGACTGCAGTGCAGTAATGGCTTTTAAAGGTCGCTTGGATAAGTATCTGGCTTCGAATCTCCAGTTAACCGCATTTATGGATGAAAAACAGAATTCTGATAAACTTACTTCTCCTCTCAGACAGAGGAGAATGCAGCAGCAGTGCAATGCTGTTAACTGTTCATTTTACTCAACTCCTACAGATTAAGTTTGTGTAGAATAGTGTTTGTTTTTTCTGCTTCATCTTTTTCGTGAATTTCCACTGCAGTTTTTCTCTGCTGCATTGTGGTCCTCATTTTTTCCTGCCGGATTCAACTGGAGGGTTTGGTGGGCGGGGGTAGCCTTCTTGCTCTGCTACCCTTATCTTCATATCACTGATTCATACACATGGTCAGTCTTTTCTATAACAAACAGCCCCGAACGGACTATTAGGTCTGTTGCTGTTTGGTGTCCTTTGTTCTCCTTTGTACTCTTTCCTTGCCTACCTGCCAACCAACCCACATAACTCTACCTGGCTTCCCTCCCATTTACATCTCTATCTTCCTCCCTGTATACCTCCCAACCTACTGTACAGTAACTACCTATCTCCCTAGCAACTTCCGAACATATGTCTCTGCCTTACTCCCTGCTTTCCTTCCTTCCTACCTCGCTTCCTTCCTTCCTTCCTTCATTCATTCATTCTTTCCTTCCTTCCTACTAGCCTACCCGACTTCCTACCCGTACCCTTGCCTACCTACGTCTCTACTTACCTTTCTGCTTATCTCCCTATGTCCATCCCTCCCTTCTTGTCTACCTACATACTTGCCTACCTACCTCCCCACCCAACTCCCCATCTACTCGCCTATCTACCTTCCTACCTATCTTGCTGCCTGCCTCCACCACCTAATGAGTTGGCAACTAAACCTTTCCTTTTCAATTTGCAAGCTTCTTGTGGGTTGTATATTGTGATGACGGCATAAATTACCACATTTGAACGCCTGTTCAAGTGATACTGGTACCAATTTTATGCCTATACTCTTGTAAACAGACTTTTTTGGGGGGGGTCATTTTGACCTAAGGGTTGCTCTGAGCATGTTGACTACTCCTACAGGGCACACCGTGTGGTTAAGAGGATTCATTTGACATCTGAATCATCAAAATCAGTATTCGATGCGGCGGCTGGAGTGTGCACAGACTAAAAGAACGGACGAAAGGAAAACTGTTATCCCGGCGCAAGCCCTCTCAGGTCTTTAAATTAGTCTTTGGAAAAATAGATCAAATTAAATTATAACCCCGGGGTTACTTGATTCAAGTACCTGCAATGATCAGAGCTTCTTTGAACCTATCTTATGAGCTCTCTCAGATAGTATTATCACAAAAAAAGGGTGGTGACTGAGAAAACTGAATCCATGCAGCTCCTGATTCAGTATCCTTGAACTGACTGCATTTTCGTAGATAATCACCAAGACCCGTGCGTATTTATTTCCATTCACTTGTGTTTGATCAGTTTTCTTTGCCTCTTTTCAATTTAAATCATGCCCTCATTTATCTAAATACCTAGGGACACAGCCAGGTCTAATGTAGGGGCATACTATGGTGTCAAACATTACTTTCCCTTGCTGCATCTTTTTTCTAAATCCCACCCTAAATTTATTCCATTAACTGTCACCCTAAAGTTATTCTATAACCAATTCTTTGGCAGCATGTCCAATGTCTTAAGACATTAATCTTCAGCTTGGGGTTTCATAAGTCTGTACTGCCACATCATCTTTCAACAGGTACAGTGAAGCTCAAACTTTTATTTCTTCCTGTTTTTACATAGACAGGCAATAAAACTGAATATAAATGAAAATAAATAAATAATATATATGTAATATATAGATAGATATAGATGTAGATAAGGACATAGATAGATGGACAGATAGATATGGACAGATATAGATAGATAGACAGATAGATGTAAATAATTCGGAAACTATCTTTACCAGGTATAATTTGCACACAAAACATATTACAGCAACTGTGTGTGTGTGTGTGTGTGTGTGTGTGTGTGTGTGTGTGTGTGTGTGTGTGTGTGTGTGTGTGTGTGTGTGTGTGTGTGTGTGTGTGTGTGTGTGAGAGAGAGAGAGAGAGAGAGAGAGAGAGAGAGAGAGAGAATGAAAGGCAGAGAGGAAGAGTGTGATGGAGAGAAAGGCTTTGAATGTACGAGGCAAAGTAGATTCGTTTAAGATAAAGCAGTACTTCCTCGTCGAGTACGCCTCTCCCTTCCTGCTTCCACATTATTCCTCGTGTCTACCCTCACATCAGATAAGGTCCTTTTCAAGACATCAGCACCATCATCATCATCATCATCATCATCATCATCATCATTATGACCGTCACCCTCATTATCACCATCATCATTATTACCATCAACGTAATTATCAGCTTTACTATCACCATCACCATCATTATTATTTCGGTAGTAAACTAGAGATAACATTATGCAACATTTAAGTGGGTGGTACAGTTCAACAACAAAATTGAATCACCTTGAATACTATTAAAGCTACAGCGAATTTACTCACATCGTTGAAAAGCGTGTGAAAACAGAATAGGTAACTTTTCTCAAAATCTGCCAGCATATTGGTGAAAAAAGCCAAATGCGCCAAGAGGACCATCGAAACCAAGTTATTTCGGAAACTGCTCTTTTGGCTACAGCTGACCTACACATCCTTGAAAGGCTGTAGATAAAATGAATGGTTTTACTTTAATAATTTTTCCCAAAACTGGCCACGATATTGGTGAAAAAAGCCAAAAAGTGCCAAACTATGAACCTAGACAGGGTTGTCGCGAAAAAGCGAAAGTTAGCCTGGACCTAAGCACTATTTTGTAAAGTTTACTGAAAGAGAATGGGTGTTACCTGAGTAGCTTTCCTCAACATTCACCACCATATTCTTGAAAAACAAGCCAGAAGCTCCAAATTTAGCGCCAGAAATGGATTATCGGAAACTATTAATGTAGCAGAGGCACATGGTTGGATAGGTCATGGAAATACGAGTATATAGACTTGATGTTACTGAAGTGGCGTTTCTCAATATTCCAAAGTGTGGATGAATATCACGCAGTTAGGATGACATGTTTCTTTTATTTACTAAAATATTAACACTAACTTGCTTGCTCGCTCGAATACATTCCTCCCTGTTAAGTGCAGACGTCTATAACCGCCATCACTACTATCGCCAGCACCACTACCATAACCATCACGTCAAAACCACTACCACTATCATCACCACCAGCAGCACTATCAACAACACAGCCACCACCATTATCATCACTACCACAGTCATCAACACTACCACCGCCACCACTATCACCGTCAACACCACCACCGTCATTATCACAAACAACAACACTACCACCGTTACCATTATCACTGCTTCCATCATCACCACTTAAAACCTTCGTCTCCATAATTAACCCTGCTACCACCACCACCAGTAAATCCACCATCACCACCAAAATGATCAGTAGTGGTGCGTTTTGGCAACCATCACCCAGTCATTTGATGTAGTGCTGCCTACTTCTTTCATCACCATTGTCATTCTTTTCCAGTGTCCGCCTCCTCTCTTCCTCTTTCTTCCATCCTTTCAGTCACTTTTTATTGCTCTTCTTTTCATTTTCAGGTGGCTCTACATACAGTAGAGTGGCAAACCTAATGGTTTCCTGTAACCAAGGAAACCATATACAAAGCTGGGTGTTAATCATATAACCAAATAACGAGGTGATGTGGAACCTGCTATGGTGACCCTGTTTACTGCGTGGAGACGCAAATGTGTCGTTCATCCAGGAACCAAACCTCAACACTCTTCCCCGCGCGTCGTTGTTGGGAGGCGCTGTCTGCCGCAAGAGAGCATAGGGTCACTGCACAAGATGGCCCTGCAACGGTAACTGCTTGCCTGCAGCTGGTGAGTCTGCTTAGCCAGACAAACCGGGGTTACCCAACAGCATCATCACCAGTGTCACGTACTTTGTTACCATATTTACCAATACTGTCGGCATCATCATTCACACCACTTTAACTTTCACTACCACAACTTCACCCTTACAGCAAACATCACCTGCACCACAATGAAAAGCTCTCATGTTGGGAAATGCTTTAATTTACGAAATAAAACTTTTTTCCTCTAATTAAATTCAGTACTTTTTCAAACTGTCCATTCAGACCCCAAGTTCTTTTAGTAAAGCAGTTTGTAAAAAAAAAAAAATGGAAAAAAGGAAAATATAAACAGGCACTGTGTTTAATGTAAGCGAACCTGCCACATGAATTCAGTGTTTTGCATACTTGCCAACACTCGTGACAGCAAGGACAGTCGCCGTCAGGAAAAAACAAACTTGTATTAAATATATTTCACCACAAACATTCTCCGTTCACCACACATCACGCCAGGTACTGTACACCTGTTACAGTGAACCCACTATTTTGAGAGCAACACACAATAATGTGCTATCTACTATGCAGTGACCGAAAGCAAAATTATTGTGCACAGTGAGTTCCCCTTCTTTTCCTCTTTATTGCTTCAGACACACGCCCCTTTTCCTCAAAAAAAATCTCTCACCTTTATTATTTAACTGTATTTCTCAGGTATTAAAATCAGCTAAGGCCAGTTTACTTGAATGGAAAGACATTTCTTAGGAAAAAACTTAGCAAGTGCATGTACCATAGCGTTTAAGCTCTTGTCCCTTAACATAATGTTTCTCTTTCAGATTTATAATTATGTTTGCCAGATCACATTGTTAAGTACCATTCTGATCGCATCTACACAATTAGTTAGCTATGCTTAAGACTGAGAAGTAGGGTGTACTAAGTGTTGTTCTTTTCATAACCATACTGCAGACACTACAAGTACCTGCAGGCACTACAAGAACCCAGTACCAATGATTTTGTAATAAGATTAAACTGCTCAGAAATCATTAGGCATATGCATTCCTTCCACATCAAATTATCTTAAGAGCATATTGATAACTGAATGGTATCTGAATTTAGTAGAACAGCTACCCACATTGAGCTCCGGTTACTAGCTAACGTTTAATGCAATAAGAAGAAACCAAAGGTTTATATTCAGAAGGCAATATCCCTCCCAACTGAAACAATGTAAATGGGAGTTAAAAGTGAAATCCATGTATTCGAGACGCCTGGAAGCCGAGAGAAAATGACAGTGACCATTATGAAGGCATGCAGGTAGAGTACTGAAAAATAGTATCGAAACTGGTAGGGTGTAATGTTGTGCAATTGGAGACAAAAAAAGGAGAATGAAAAGTACTAGTAGGAGGGCTGATAAAGAAAATCTTGATTCCACAGGGCTTACAATACGTGTGCGTGGAGAACATCTGTTTACATTATACTCCACAACAAAAGAAATAAGCCCCTGCACAGTCAGAAACCCCACGGTTAAAGTAAACACAAAGTACTCAGAAACACTCCAACCTCTTTAAAAATGAGTTAGTAGATGTGCTCGTATGTAATCTTCAAAAATGTCTGATAAAGAGCCACAAAAAATACAGAGAAGGGCTGAGCTGTTTGTTGTTTGGATAGCATTTGAATGCTGACATTAATAAAGCTCAATTATTTTCAGTGTAGTAACATTATTGTCTTCACGAGTGTCTGTAGATCAGTGTCACTCCTTCCAGTGCATTCTGAAAATGTATTCAAGAACTCTAAAATCATTGAAAGCATTTCCGTTAAGTTGCTGCGTGTCACCTCCGATAAAAACTTACATTTGTGTCACGTTTATGCTCTGCTGCTGCATCAGTTGGCACAGAAGGTGGCCTCCTACGAAAAGGCAGAATTTACCGATACATATATCTCCATCTGAAACAAAGCCATCTTGTGTGTCTGACTCTACTTGATAAGTCATTTCTGAATAATGACAGTCCTTTGCATACGGTACTAAATTTCCACCACCCTTTTAGCAAATCCCCGTGACCAAATATTCATTAATTTTTCAAAATCAAGCCTTTGCTCATGCCATATATAATACATAATTCTCTAGGTGTGTTATTCCGTCAGTCAGGAAATTCTGGAATATAGAGTACAATAGCATTCAAAATTGTGGTGAGTGCACTTTTGTTTGGTCGGTAATTATTTCTTTGCTAGGTGTGCCCCCCACTGGGACCTCTTGGGGCATACAGTCTATTTATAGGCTCTTCAATGAGGTTCACACTTAAAGTCAAATTATAATAAAAATAAAACAACAGCAACAACAATAATGGTAATATAATATAACTAGTTACCTATTCTTATTGTGCAGCCACAGGAAGGAAGCTTCGCCATTAATATTTATGGTACATACGGTATGTGTAATATAAACAAGATCTGAAGGCCCTAAGGTAGTTTCTTGTGTGCCACCAACGAGAGATCTGAAGAGAAAGGTGTCGAAGAACGCATGTGTAAATTTTACGTTTGTCTCAATAACTGGCTAACTGTATGCTTCACTAACTATATTCCTTTCAGATCATAAGAGGGACCAGAACTATATATCTGGAAATTTACAGCTTTAAAGCTTTAGTCGTTTTCTCTAAAATGTGCTGCAAAGAAAAAAAAAAAAAATTGGGAAGATTTGGATTCGGTACTTTCCACGACTAAATGGCAAAATATTGAGCCAAAATTATTCAGCAAACATTTTTATCACAGAACTCTCAACTAAATAGCTGTAGGTATCTCAGTTAGTTTCTGTAATACTTCAAACTCAAATATGATATTTTTAGAATAAAAATGAGTATTTCACCTTCAAAAATACGTCAAGGTCGTTTATAGCCTATTTGGCACAAGGACTTGGATTACCCAGGGGTACCTCCATATGTAATATCATCAAGATCGAAGAAAAAATAAGTGCAAAGAAAAATAATAGTAATACTGACGAAAACAAGAAACTTCGCCATTTAGGCTACATGGCGAAGCTCACAGTAATAAAACTGACGAAAACTAGAACCTTCGCCATTTATATGGCAAAACTTACGGTAATAATAATACTGATGAAAACAAGAAGCTTTGCCATTTATATGGCGAAGCTTAATAACAATAATAAGCCCTCTAGTCTAGAGGACAACAGACACCCGTGTGATGATCATCGGCTATTCATTATACGACCAACCGTCTCCTGAAATTGCCGCCTTGATTAGGTCATCTCTGTTATTACTTGCAAATTCGCTGACGAAGCCCTTAATTCCTTTCCCCCTTCTACATCATCATGCATCCCACCACACTTCTCCCGTCTGACCCATCACACCCATTTCACTCCAGTAAATTCAATCGCTTCCTTACACCTTCTTTCGTTTTTTTTTTCTTTTCTAATTTCTGTTTTTCTCCTTTTTTCTCACTCTTTCTTCGATTCTCTTTCATCAGAATTTATGATTCCCGCTGCTTCCACCTCGCTGCAGCCTTATATTCCTTTTCTTATCGTTGTCCCCTCCTTCTCCCTCTCATGTTTTCTTACCCATATTTCGTTCAGTATCATTTCCTTTATGTTCCTCTCTCTCTCTCTCTCTCTCTCTCTCTCTCTCTCTCTCTCTCTCTCTCTCTCTCTCTCATGGATGTTTATGTTCGAGCCTACGCATGTTTGATATTTTTTCTTATAATTCACATTATTATCTATTTTCACATCCCTTGTCACTCAAACATCATTAGCTTCACTACTGACATATGTATACGCAACTGAAAATAGCATTCATAGCCGCTCGACCGTCGGGACTGAGCGTTCGATCACATCCAATGACCATTGATGGATGTCAGGAAGGGCATCAGGTAGCAAATTATTTCTTTTTCCAACATTTCCAACATATATAAAGTCCTCTAAATTGGAGCAAAAGACTTAGCACACAAAGGAAGGAGTGTATGGTTTAAAACAGCATCATAAATGGTAATTCTAACACTTTTTTGGACTAATAATAATCCAATAATTTGTAATTTCACATATTCCACTTTTTCATACCGTTCAATGCATCTATTTTCTATTTTTTTACTTAATGCGCATTTTCTTCTGCAACTTTCTACTGTGGTAACCTGCTAAGTCACCTTTCCACTCGACCCGCAGTCCGTCCCATTACTCATTTTCTACCTCATTTCCCTTCCACTCGTTTCCCCTCCTCACCTACCTCAATCCCTCGCTTTCTCAGCCGTTTCCTCCCTTCACCCCTCCACCCCCAACCCATCCCCGTCTTGTCCTCTCCTTCGCTTCACCTTCCCTCCTAGTCACCAGAATTGAAGGCTCACGGTTCAGTGGTCGACCAGATGAGGGGTGGATGGCAGAGAGTGGTATGTTGTGATGTGCTGGTCGTGTGGTGATCGGGTATGGTGTGTGGTGGTGCTGTGCTGAATTAATGATGGTGGGTTGTGGTTTAATGAATTGTAGTGTGGTGCTGTATACTGTGATGTCGGGTTGTTGTGTGGTGTGTTGTATTGTGTTGTGCTGATCTTGTGTGTTGCATTGTGTTCCGTTCTGGAGTGGTTTGATGACATGATCTTGTAATGTGGTGTGCTGTGATGATGTTCTTTGGTATGTTGTGATCATGTGTTCAGGTACTGACGATGCGCTTTGGCGAATTTTGTAGAGATATGCTGTGGTGCGTTGTAGTGTACTGTAGTGATATGTGCTGAGGTGTTTTGCGGTGATGCGCTGACCCCGTGGTGACTTACTGATGATCTCGTCGTGGTATGATGTGTTTTATTGTGCAGGCCTTGTAGTGATGTGCATAGTATGTTGTGAACTGTGTGTGTGTGTGTGTGTGTGTGTGTGTGTGTGTGTGTGTGTGTGTGTGTGTGTGTGTGTGTGTGCATCCGGCCAGTATCTTTACATTACTGAGGTTCCGAACTATTTAACCACGATCAGTTCATTTCATTACTACAGATTTGTTGGGTAAAGTCACATTAGGTTTCGGCGCAGTTTCTAGACAGTGCAAAGAAACAACTGATCCAGCTGTTCAAGGAGGGAGGAATGCGTACAGGTGTGGTTGGAAGTCTGAAGATTATTTTTACTTCGAGCCTCCGGACATGCTTAGAGTGTAAAGTATTTAGTGAGGTGTGGATGTCAGCAAGCAGCTATTTTTATGACCAATGATCGCATACTTTATTGCTCCTTGTATGAGAGAGAGAGAGAGAGAGAGAGAGAGAGAGAGAGAGAGAGAGAGAGAGAGAGAGAGAGTGTGTGTGTGTGTGTGTGTGTGTGTGTGTGTGTGTGTGTGTGTGTAACAAGGTTTGAAAAGTCATGATGAGTAGGCTAATTAGAATGACAAGAATGCTACAAGGAGCTTTTTCTGACAAAATAAAGACGTGTAGGAGGAACCACAACATTGAATTAGTACTGGGTGACTGAAATAAAAGCCTATAATGCAGATGAAAGCCCAGGGACATAATATTACGGTGTCAAGAAGCAACTCTATTACAAGACCAAAGTTCGCATGGGAGGAATGGCTATGAAGTGGGTGGTGAAACAAGTGTATATACGATTCAATCTGAGTGCAGAAGGAAATGTGATAGGCTTAGAACACTGGCGTATAATTAGTATAAATGAATGTCTAAATAAGTGAGGTATGGGAAGGAGGAAAGTAAAAGAGCAACAAAAGGAATGGACGAATAAACTTTGCATCTGATTACAAATGGCATTGGTAGCACTTTTTTCTAACTTTGCAATTAATATATGGAAGGGTCTGCATCCTACTGGCATGAAGACAAAAATTCGGTGTGCAGTTAAACCTAAAACTTAAGGCATTTATGCATATAAATAGATACGTAGATAGAGAGATACTGATAAATAGATGTAGACAGATAGATAAGTAAATAGAGACATATACTGTGTCGTCTGCGTGTGCATGTACGTGTGTGAGTACGTATGTATGTGCGTGTGGAGAGAGAGAGAGAGAGAGAGTTAAAAACATACCGGTAATATGCTTATCAGAATCAGCGTTACACACACACACACACACACACACACACACACTCAGCAATTGTTTCTGACAGGTCTTGAGTATGAAGAAGCATGGTTCTTCAGTCATGTTTGTGTCTGGGTTTTCATTCAGTGTTAGATTATACATTTCGCTTTTCATCCTTGTATGTATATATGACCTGAAATGCTGGACCTATCTGCTACAGTACATAGAAATAATGTTCTTTAGGGCACGATAGGAGTCGACTTTGCTTCAAGGTTGTTCTGTGTGATAACAGTATCTACAAGAATTTTCTGCAGGTAAAAACTGCTTTATGAATGGAGGTAACAATCCTTCATCACTTTCAATCTCTTTGCACACTTGGCAACGGCCTGCAGAAAGGTGAGATTGAATTTACGACGTGTGATATCTGAAATCATGGTAGTCGTTCCTTCTTCACACTGCATAAAAGATGATGCTATCAGATTTACACCTACTTGATTCTGGTCATGAACTTTGAATGGATGTGTGTGTGTGTGTGTGTGTGTGTGTGTGTGTGTGTGTGTGTGTAAGTATTCCGTGTTTAACGTTAATGATTCTATGTTTGGAGAGCTTGTCATGTGCAGTCATGAATGATAGCTATCCTACCTCTCTAACAAAGTTGAAATAAGCTGTGTACTGTAGACAAACGATTGTTAAAATCTTATATTATCCCAGCCGAAATGTTTCGTGCAGTACTGAAGATGTCAATACATTGGGAAGAATAATAAGTTCCTCTATGTCTGTGACGTCACCACAGTTCACATCAGGACAAGTGATACGAGAGAAAAGCATTAGTGTGACACTCGGACAGGTCCTTCCTTGTATTAACGCCGTGTCTCTCGTACACCTGAGTGAAAAATCTTTGTGTCTTAGCAGTGGCAACTGTTGTGAAAAGATGCAAGAATATCCATGTTCACATATAGTGTGACCCCTTATCCATTGGGCTATGGAGTTGATAAACGGGACTCCAGGCATTTTATCCTCCGGTAATAAAGACTCCTCTCCGGCAAAACGGTGCACTTCTATATCCAATCTCTTTACTGGTTTGTCCACCTGTTTAGGCGTACATTCGATAAAGAAAATGTTCGGACGTTTTGAAACTGGACGAAACATTTTAAAATATCCACCACTAGCGTCACATGTATATGTTTGCTATTTTTATGAATGAAGCTTAAAGAAGAAACTTTACGTGTCATACTATGAGATACTCGTACATTATTCATTCAAAAAATGCCTAATGAAACACCGTGACCAGCAACAACGCTCGCTGTGAAACCACTTAACACTTCGCGTCGGATACTTTATTGACAGTGTACATTAAGTGCAATTTTTTATCTGTGGTGTATATACGGGTGCGGTCAGGAATATCTGCATCCAGCTGAAGCTGTGATCAGTCATGAAATCCATCACTGAAATGACAGTTGTTTATTATATATACCGGTATTTTTTCTAACCTGAAGAGTTACATTTAACCTTCATTACTCTAGCGAGCTCATCTGCACTTGAAGGGAGTCTTCTAGCAGCAGCAAGAATTTACATAAAAAAGTTACAGGAATGAAGAAATTAAGAGTTAAGAAGGCTCAGGCAATCATATGCCTGTTTCACTGTGCTCCTCAGTTCTTCCTTTTGATTCTCCATCTTAAAACATGAATTATACCCCACATCCTATGACTGTGTTCATCCTAAGGATGCAACAGTTTTTATTCGACTTGCATCCTCCTCATCTACCACACCATGTACAATCGACGTCAAAGGTTTTGTCGTCACTCCCACATCTCTCCACTTGGTCTTTGAAAAATTAGTGATTCACTGCAATGATATTCGGAGTCTATCGTGCGAAATACAGTACAGGCGTCAATACTTCTAAAGCCGACTGTACCAGATGAGAGTTCCATTCGATTTAAATAAGCAATGCACAGCTCCGATATTTGTGTATAATAATAATTTCTCTTACCAATTCACGCACGAAGTCCTTATCCAATGAATATTTAATACTGCTCTTATCCAAGTGTATAACTCTCTATTCGAGGGGACAAGTGTGCGGACATTTTTTTTTTTTTTTAACAAAGAGTCGTTGTGAAGATTCCAAGAACAGATAATAAAAGCATCTTAAGCTCGTAAAATACAATATTGGTACTTCCCTGTAACTCACGAGTCAGTGGCATAATTTTCATGAAGATCACGTAATTACCAAACCGGGAACTGAACCCAGGTCTCGCATGTGACAGCCATGTAGCCTAGCATTTACAGATCACACAGAGTTTACTTAAACACTGTACCAGTATAGATTTTTACTGTTTTGCTTTAATCTTTCACAATGGCCATACCGTCCTACCAACAGAGTGTATTTTCACGGGATACACTTTTCCGAGAAATTTGACGAAGTTTATACCGACAAAACTGACCCACATAGCAACGCTCGCCTTTATGGGGGATACATTTCATGTCCCGTGCCACCATACACGTACTACCAGCCCATCCTGCACACATAGCTCTGACCACCTCATCCATCTCCCTTCCCTCCTCCCGCCTGATGAATTTCTTAGAGAAATAGTCAGTCTTACTTGCCAATCTACAATGCCCACCTACACAGAATATATTTCCTCTGTCTTGCCACACCTCCTGCCACCATCGCAACCCATCCCACCAGCTCCTTTATTTCCTCTTCTCAGTTATTCTCTGACGTGGTAAAGATCATAACAATGGCTGCTGCGGCTACAGCCAGAGCTATTGTATCTATAGTTATCATTCTATTTTCTAGATCCACTCTGTAGACCCATGCATAGGTTTACGCAGCACATCATTACAATGACATATTTACTTTATTCCTGCTACATCGAGACAACATTTTGCACCCCGGGATAGAATTTCCGAACCTCAAGGACAAGATATAGCCTTAACTAACCCCTTCGCTGCCAGCTGAATATCATCATGTGGAAGCAACAACAAACGAGAGAAATGCGTAATCATATTGAGGGAGATAAAGAAAATTACAAAGCAACGCGAATGCACATGTAACAGATGCCACAATAATAGTGAAGTGCAAGTTATTCACATTCCTGTTTTCCTGGAATATGAGAACTGTAGAGAGTCGGCGAGAGTGCTGGTAAAGTTATTTTTTATTTATTTTTTTTTTTCTAACTACTGTACAGTACCTTTCGATGACTGCACATAATAATGAGTGACCCAGTTCACACCCAGTGTGAAAACAGCATTAACACCATGGCAAGGTAATCGGCTTCGCTACAACAGTAATACCTAAGGGCACGGAGTCAATCCCTTCAGCCCGAGTCTATATTTTTTTATTCTTTTTACCTCCAGACACTATTCTTCAAATCAAGGGAAACCTTTTATAATGGAAAGGCTAATGAAGGCTGTATCTAACAACTCTAGTTCGGAATTTCTCATGAACCGAACAGTATCGTCTGGAAGTCGTATGAACAAATTAAGTACGGCAAGTCGACACCGTATTGAGTGGGTTGACAAGGCTTTAAATGCGGCGAGAATCAATATTACGAGTATATGACAACTGCAGCCCAAGTATTACCGTATACAGTATTTTCATTTTTATTTTTTTTTCCTAATTCGGGAATTACGTCGTCAGTACTACTCCGCAATTAACCCTGCCAACAGTATGAACGAAGTTAACCTAAATTTGTCTAACTTTCCTCTGTCGGGCTTTCATAAACAAGAAGAGACTTCACAGACCTGCGGTGAAACTATGCATCAGCTGATGTAACAGCTGACATGTCAAATCAACTCAAAATTTCAAGCTGAGCAACTTCGTATTTCATAATAATGTAGCTAAAATGCCTCCTTATAGCCGAAACTGAAAATCGCCTATTAGTCAGCTGATGCGTCAGCTGACGCAAGAGCTGACATGTTAAATCAACTCAATATTTCAAGCTGAAGAACTTTGTATCTAATAAGAAAATCGCTCAGAGCATTCCAAGAGCAGTGATTTGAATTTTCCTTGTAGGAGAAAAAAAAAAATGAAAATCCCATTAGTAACCTGATGCGTCGGATGACACAATATTTAACAAGTAAAATCAACTCAAAATTTCAGGCTAAGCAACTTTTAGTTTCACAGGAAAATCGCTCAGAGCTCTTCAAGAGCAGATATTCGAACTTTCGTTGAAAGAGGAAAAAAAAAAAAATCTCCCAGGTGTTCCACTTATAGACCTGTCCGCTTCCGCAGATAAAAAAGCACCGAACATAATACACGCTCTTCTACAACCAAGGGCCTGCCAAACTTTACGCTTTTAACATTAACTTGACCTTAAACTGCCATTTCTCCATTATGAATGCCGAGTTGTAACAATAGATTAACACACTTGATTATGACTCTAACCGCAAAGAATTATGTAAAGGATGTAGAGCCGTTAGTATTCCGCCAATGAGCAACGTGAAATATGCTACAAATGGACGGAAAACTGGACCAAGTTAAGGTGAAAAGAGTTTAGTGAATGGTCCTTAATTTGACACAAGCCAGGGTCTGATGAGAAATTGTGAAGTGTCTACCCATTTCCCACTTCATGAAGCTTCATCCTTTGACTGCTTAGAATTCTTTCCATTGAGCAAAATTGCATGTGTTGGTCTATATGCAATTTCCAAATGTACCAAAAACAGTGAAAGGATTACTCAGTGTGTAGTAAGTGGAGCCTTTGACCGTTAGAATTTCTCAGTTGAATAAAATCATCTAGTATAAGGATATAAATAGAAAGATGGACAGATAGACAGAGAGATTGACAGTAGATAGAGACAGATTGGTAGATCGATACACACAGATCGACAGCTGATCCAGAGTATCATCTGTATTACAAAATCAGTTCGAAAGCAGACAGTCTAGCAAATTCATTCCAGGGGTATGGAGCGGTACCCGTTCTGGGAGTGAGAGTAATTGCTCAGCAGAAATAAGTTGGCAAAAGAGGGAAAAGACTAATAAAACCTTGCAAATGGTCAGTAATTTGTTTTGATGACATGCTGATTGTAGCATCTAATAAATGAAATACAAACTCGAGGTTGTTATCTAGAATGTTCATCTCGATCGGTGCACCTCATCAAACAGGGAAGGAGGGGCCATTAGGCTCAAACGTGGAAGATTTTTTTGTACTACTTCGGAAAATAATGATGGGGGATAAGTGCAGGTGTAAGAATACATGCGTGAGAAAATATTTAGTTTACGACGCAGAGAAAATGATAACAGAGGAGTAACCAAAAATTCTGCTTAATACAATCGAAAATGGACACAGAACTTTGTAAATTATAATGGAAAAAAGGTAAGGGTGGCTACCTAAACCAATTAAACATATGTATTCAGCAGATTAACTCAATTCCTTATTTAGCATAACTTATTTCAGATTCCTAGCAAACAAACACACACACACACACACTGAACTGGAAGAACTGATGGCTATAAGGAAACAAAATGTATGCACGAAACTTAAATGTCGCCGAAAGCAGATAACGGATGTAACAAGGAGACCAAATCGCAAAAGTTAATGACTAGTGTAAAGGGGTGTTTTCAGAAACTAAAATTGTATCAGGGGAAAAAAAATTAGTTAATATAAACAATGTGACACTGAATTACACTGTATTTGCAGATAGCAGTTACGGACATATACATGACTGGGTTTTCCAGCTGGTAAATATCTGTTTTATAATGCTGAGAGGGATGGGAGGGGATCAAGGTACACAAATTAAAGCTCTGACTTATGATTCTGCTGGGATTCTCTCGAATTAGTCACTACTACGTGGAATGATCAGTAAAAAGTATATTGCGGTTCTACAATTTGCATGCTACACCCTTCGTGGAGGAGAGGAGCTTAAAAAAAAAAAAAAAAAAACATGAATACATGATTAATCAGTAGTTTTAATTGCACTGGGACAGAAGCTACATCAAATGATTGATGAGCTGCGCGGACTTAACTGGGAAGTAGACATAAAATGAATATAATGAAAAATAAGTTTAGTATACCAGGTATAAAAATTGCATTCACTTTACTCCAACTTGACCTAAAATTGTCATGTCTCTACCTTGGATACAGAGCTGTAGCAATAGGTTAACACGAGGTGGTCTGGAAAAGATGTAGAGCTGTAATACTGTCATCCTCAGTCTAAGGTCTGTCAAATACGCTGGGAAAAAAAAAAAAAAAAAAATCTGCCAGTTCCAGCAATACAGTGTATGTCATCAAGTGCTACACTGTTCTGAGGAACACTTACGTTAACATATAGTTAAGGCAGCTGCAGTTCATAACAACAAAACAGAGTAAACCTCTAATGGGAGAAAATGCCTTTATACGTAAAAAATGAAAATTACATTATCAATATCCTCCCTGTCCTTCATGGTTCAAAAACTCGCAGTCTGTTGAAGTCCTCAGAATGGAAACATAGGGTTGATGATGCAGTAATGAATGCTAATGTTAGATATTACGAGAACGCGAAGAAAGTGGTTTGGAAAAATTGGTATATGTATTCAAAGTAATAATTACACACACACACACACACACACACACACACACACCTAGGCTGATAATACTTTTCGCAGAGCACGTAACAGAGAGAAAATTACGTTAACAAATGCAACCAAGATGTAACAAGAGAGAAAATGAACAGAGGTCAAAGTGGGGTGATGTAAACCACAAATGTTGTATCAAAGAGTTCGATGGAAGAGGATGTCAACCAACATACAGTGAAGAGAGGTGGGAAAGGGCATCGATATCGATTCTCATAACTGATGATGATGGTGATGTATTATAGTAGAGCGTACGTTAAGGTATAAGAGTGTATTGTAAATAATTTGATATAATTTTGCGATTTGCTCTTTTGGAAACAGTTTCCTTTATAACAGCCAGTTTGCAGTCTTCTTTATGTAGTGTTCACGTAAAAAAAAAAAAAAAATTGTTCACTGGTAGTTTGCAGTACCGTTACTGTATTATATGAGGTACTGTACACGGTCAGAAACTCACGAATTCGCTGTAACGTAAAGTTATTCACTGCGCCTCCATCACCATTTGTCAGATATTAATGAACACACACACACACACACACACAAATCTGTACGATAATCAGTCTCATTTTTATAATGACCTACCTTTGCACTGGTTACCAACATACCCTGGTATCAATAAGAAAAATAACTTATAAAACAACCTCAGTTATGAAAACAGAACACTCACCAATCCTGGAGCAGTAACGAGGGACTTTCAAAGGGGTGGCTGGGTTGCTGTTATGGGGCTGGCCTATTGGTAATCCAGCTCGTCATGGCTGCATTGACCTCTGCAACTACTGTTCCTATGTTGCTAATTACTTCCCTTAAATATGGATTATGAGGTACAGGATATGTTCCTTCAGTACAGTGATAGCTCGTTGCTTCTCAGATGCTAGTTGAACCGGTTTCTGATTTTTGACTAGAAGTAGTACCGCAAACAAGTCGAAAATGCTACGCTGATGCGTTGAGACCTTTCCTTCTGCAGCCCATGGCTGAACACTTATCAAGCTCAGTACGAACCTGTCACTTACTAAGCTGTGCTCAGAAAGACCGAGCGGTACGCATCACACACAAAACTGAGTACTCATCACTGTCATCGATGGCCTTCCTTAAGCTTTGCCACTCACAGTCCTTTCTACGCGCGGCCATTCTCGTTTCAACACACTGCACGTACTCCATTACTGTACATGACCAGCAAGACACGCTTTCTGTTTATATTAACCAGCACGGCTAAGGGATCAAAAGAATTAAACTTGACCGTTGGTTTTTCTCGCACAGTACAAATTTTTTCTTTGTGTCAAAACTCTAATACTCCACGCCAAGTGTACTGTGTACTTCTTCGTCTGGCCACCCTGTGCTGCCGGGAAGATGGCTATATTCCGCCTCCGATAACAATCACACACCTTCTGATCACTGTCACGGTCATTTCCACTCACATAAACACTGAATAATCCCGGAAGATCGTGGGGAAATTAAACAACTTCGATTTAAACCCCCGTGCCGCATGCTTGCGACAGAGATTAAACGTCACTGAGGACAGGGGGTGGGGGTGGCAGAGGGGGTCGAGGGGCAATGCTTTTTTAACTGGATGATAGAAAAGACTACCGCGGCCAATAGAAAATGGATCGCCAAAATACGGGTTGGCACCTTTGTGGCGCGTCCCTCTCGCCCTCTATTGCGGATACGCATTACCTCTTTTTATGGGTAACTAACATAATTACTTCTTGGTTAGCTAATATAAATATTGCACAGTAAAAAGACTATATTTATTATTATTTTTATCCTGATATGTACCGGTAGTAATGTTTGTCAGTTATCCTTAGAAATTTTCTCCCATTATATGGTCAGGAACAGCAGTACATTCATTGTTCCCCTCATCATATTACGTACGAGCAATTTCACCTCTTTTTTTTTTTTTTTCCTTCTTCCAGTCTGATTTATCCTTTATATGTCTGTTGAATAGGAGTATGTATATTGTTTCTATCGTCCTGATGTTATGTAGTAGACATTAATCTCTTCTTTCTCCGTTTTTTTTTTTTTTCTTATCCCCTATATAGTACAGTAACAGGAGTAAGTTTGTTTCATCCTGATGCTGTGTAGTAGATATTTTCAGTTCTTTATTTCTTTAGTAATTTGTTTTCTCCATTATCTATTCGTCTCATTAGTTTATATCATCAATGATGAAACCAGCAATAACATCGACATATTTGTTCAAACTTCAACAATTTACAGTATATTAAGCAAGCAGATTAATATGCATGTTTTCTGTCCATTTTAATTAGCGCGCCTAAGGCATCAAAAGTTGCATTGAACTTACACTTGACTGTTGGCTTTTCGCTTGTTGGACTTCTGATAATAATTTTCATTTAGTATAAATAAGGCTTTATCTAATTAATAAAGTCAAGATAAGATGTGTGTGTGTGTGTGTGTGTGTGTGTGTGTGTGTGTGTGTGTGTGTGTGTGTGTTTCTTTCACGAGAGCGGTAATAGATATATTGACCTAAATCTTTTTGTATTAGGTCGATGTAAGTCCAAGGAGTGTCAGAAAATTACTAAACAAAAATTTTGGGACGATTGTGCGCGACGAGATGGTGCAAAGTCGGAAATCGCGGCAAGCGAAAATAAGCGATAATCATTTTTTTTTTACTTTGTGGTCAGAAATGGTCATTGTGGGTTCAGTAACTGTAGGGAAACATTTTGTTATGGAAAGGCAAATTTTTGCGGGCAAGTACTAGTTTATTATATGGTGTACCATAAACAAGTGTCACTTGTTCATGGCGTCATATTATGTAAGGTCAGGTCACAGTTAGGTGTGAACAGGTTATATTAAAGCCCAAGTCACTGGATTAATCTATGCTACGCTAATTAGCATATGTATTTATCACTTCCTTATTTTCCAGATATGGGTTTCTAGGAAACCATATGTGAAATTTCATTTCTGTTAAAACCATAGGGCTTCAAAGATAAAAGTGTCTATGTTTATCAGCCACATTCCATGATTACAGTACAGTCGATTGTGGATATGTGGCTACACATATGATCAACAAATTCACGTAACATCTTCCATTACATCGTCCACGACATTTCTGCATAGGATATGATATGTATGCCTTATTCAAGTGTACAGAAATGCAACGCAGTATGAGAGTTTATACTGGCATGACCTTCTTGAAACAAGAAATTTGTTTAATGGGGATAATTATCTTGAGGTACAATACATGTTACTGTAAAATTATTTCTGTTCATGTCTCTAACTTACTTTAAGCCCAAGTAAACCATGGCTAATGCTACGTGAAATAGTCCAGATCATCCTTGTACTGTACATATAACTCCCTCCCTTATTTATTCCAGGGTGATAGGTACGACGAAAGAGATAACAGAAGGGAATAGGAAACTCGATCCAGAGAATCCTCAGTTCAGTTACATCTCAACTGTCCTTTAATACCATCATTTTGTCACTGTCACTTGTCATCTGCACTCTGATATCTGAAGGATATCACATACAGAACTAGCGTGGTGGTTTTACTGAATTTGTGTGACGTTTCGGAGGGGCCACAAAAAGAGCAGCAAATTATGACAATTTTTATTTTTTTAATTTAATGTAACCAATATTCGGCAATTTTAATCGGATTAGAAGAGACCTCTAATGGAAGTGTTGAAGCAGTTTCTGTAAGCCACAACATTATAATGACGTCTTCAATGTTTATGCTGGCTGCTTCCAGACGACTTTATTCAGCTTACGAGAGACCTCTGGCTGAAGAGGTCGAAGCAACTTTCAACAGCCCTATCAGTGCGATGAGATCTTGAAGGGAGAAAAAAAAAAAAAAAAAAGTTCTAGGTAACGCCAGGTAATTAACTTTAGCTTAGGAGAGATCTAGCTGACTGAAGATGTTAACGAAACTGAAATCTTGTTAACGTTACAGACAATAGCAGGGATCAAACCCGCCATACCGCTGCCAATCCATGGCGCTGGGATCTGGACTCATCTTGCAAATTTTATTTATATGGAATAACAGCTGTAATTATACGACTTAAGAGTAAGGTTGGATGTGATATTCTTTCTTTCTCTCTTTATTTATTTGTGTATTTGATGAAATGTGGAATATCTTTTTCCATCAAACCAGAGCTTTTTAGGAGTTCATATTTCAGGTTTTCCAGTGGCGATGACTTTCGCCTGGCTTTAGTCATATCACTAGTAGAGCGGTCTTCCCAAGGTTAATGGGATGTGTCGCCAAAAGGTATGATGTTACACTGTATACATCAATACTCATGACTCATTAAGTCAAACCAGAATTGCAGTATTTTATAATAATTTTCACAGAATGCATCCAAACTTATGTGACAAATACTATTACACCTTAAGTGAGGGCCACTTACTTCCTCCTTTCGTCTCCCATCGCAACGTTCACTTGCGCACAGCTTGTCCATAACTTTTCTTAGGACTGGAATGGTATATATATATATATATATATATATATATATATATATATATATATATATATATATATATATATATATATATTATATATATGTATATATATATATATATATATATATATATATATATATATATATATATATATATATATATATATATATATATATATATATATATATATAAAGTGAATTACATTTGTGTCTTTTAAACCTCATACAGCCGAATTTTAAGTCAGTAGAAAAGTTAAGTTAAACATGATGCTGACATTAAGCAGAGAAATATGCCATTTTTAAAGTACATAATTTTCCTGGCCAAGAGAAAACAAACATGGATGGATATGATGTTGTGCTTATACATTCTTAACCTCTGGCGTGAGGATCTCACGTGAGTGTCACTCTAAAGTCCTGGCGCATAATGTTCGCTCTACCCTGCCACCTTCCACGCAGCCAGCTCAGAAAAATCCTTTCTTGGTCATATCGTCTCTCCGCGCTAAGAACTTTTACTTGAGAACTGACGGAGTTCAAAATCATTCCACATATTTCTCGGCGTCCAGTGTTTCCTGAAACATTTTCATTTATATCTTTTTGTTTAATTTTGGGATTATGGAAAAATCTGATTCATCTAAAGCCCCTCAGTCAGAGATGCTGCTCCAGACCTAGCGGTTGAAAAAAAAAATAAAATAAAATAAAAATAAAATAAAATTCATACCATGAAAGGACGAAGAACACATCGAATCATAAATTGTCTTCTTTTAATCAGAGAGCATGAAAAATAATAATGAGCACTCAGCGAGTGCAAAACTTGCTCCTTACAATCCGTCTAAAGGCTGAACTCTTATCTGGCCTTCGACTGATTGTTCTCATAGGCTAATTGAATAGCTTCATCCTTGGCTAAATATCAGCCTTTTCATCAAGTATGGTCCAACCAGACGAAACCTGTTTGAATGGTCATTGCCCTGTGACCTTCAACTTTGGGCTATTGTCTTCAACATCAAACCACTCATCATTGGTTAACCCTCAATCCATCTGCCAAAGTTGGTCCAAACAGAATTTACACCGCCTGAGTTATAGGGCCGAGGATCTGACCATGCCCTTTGACCGTAAACTTTCACCAAATGTTTTTACAGTCGAATCGCTGCATCCCTGCCTGACATTCAGTCTGTCCATTGAGCTTAATTCAAATCGAACAAAATCTCTTTGGGATAACCTTGGCCTATGGCATTTACATTTGACGTATGTGCTCATATCAAATCACTGCATTATTGGCTGATTCCTAACAGTTCCACCAAATTCGGTTCTGAATGAATCAAAACAGCTTGAGTTATACTGTACACACACACACACACACACACACACACACACACACACACACACACACACACACACACCTAGTGAAACAATACATTCCACCGCTACTTACGCGGGTGTAAAAAGACAGAGGGATACAGATGCGCTTATTTACAGTACATCGGTTTTGCTGTGAAAAAATATGCTTATGAAATGATAATACATGGATGGATATGCACCTACGACTGAAGAATGGACCTGTTGATTTGAAAACCTTCATGCACTTCGTGAAATGATTCATCTCTCTCTCTCTCTCTCTCTCTCTCTCTCTCTCTCTCTCTCTCTCTCTCTCTCTCTCTCGTATGTGTGTGTGTGTGTGTGTGTGTGTGTGTGTGTGTGTGTGTGTGTGTGTGTGTGTGTGTGTGTGTGTGTGTGTGTGTGTGTGTGTGTGTAAATTCTCGTCGACAACAGAAACTTACAAAAAAACTCCGGTGGACAGGAGTGATGTCTTGTCCCTGGCCTCGCAAGCACTGGAATTCAAGCAATTGTAGGTTACCTGAAGAACTGAGGCCTTCCTAATGCTCGACAAGGATAGAAGAAGGGATACGGTGGGAGGAGAAGGTAGAGACGACGTAAGGAAGGAAGGAAAAATGTGGGAGAAGGAAAGGGTGGAGAGAAGAGTGAAGAGGGTGTTAATAAGGTAAAGGAGAAGAGGAGATAGGAGAGAGGTTGTTGGGAGAGGAGAATGGAGAGAGGAGATAAGGAGAGGGAAAAGTGAGTGAGAAGAGGAAAGAAGGAGAAAGTAGGAAAGAGAGGGAAATCGTGGTATGAGAAGTGAAAAGGGAAAGTGAGATGACAAGAGATGGAGGGGAAAGGTTGGGAAGAAAGGGGTAAAGTGAGAATGGAACAGAAGGAGACAGGGAGGATGAGGAAGGTGGGAAGAAGATAAGGAAGAAAGACGAGGACGGCTGGAATGGAAGTAAGGGCGAGGGAGGTGGGAGGAGGATATGGGTGAGAAGTAAAGAAAGGGAGAATGTGAAGGGGAGGGGAAGTAAAGAGGGGATGAGAATCTAGAAAGAAAACGTGGCAGAAAGTGGGAAAAGGAAAAGGGAGGGAGGCAGGGAGGGAAAAAAAATGTGAAAATTAGAGGAAGGGAGGGAGAGAAGAACGATACCGGTACTGGCGACAAAAACGTGGTTAATAAGGGTTGGTAAGAAATGCCTGTTTAAAGACGATGTCCATGTGTCGATTAACCTTTTCAGTCCGAGAGAGTCTTCCTATATATCATTTATGTTTTAAATAATAAGCTGAGAGGGGTGAGGAAAGAAAAAAAAAAAAGCGCATCCGTTCACCACGTACCACTTCGGGCAACTTAAACTACAGCACTGTACAATGTCTGTTTAGTTGATTGTATCTGGGTAGCCTGACGTAGTTAAATGTAGCATTTATGAATGAAAATCTTATGAACTGGTGCATCTGTCATGTTGATATCCCCAGAAATCAACTTTAAAATATAAGCACCATCACCCCAACAGTGGGGGTGTGGTAAGTTCAGTTGTCCGCAGTTGTAATATTGCGATCCCTGATTTCTTTACCCTTTTGGCACATGGGGAAGTCGAAACCAGGACTGAAGACAGCCAGGCTAGCGGACACGTATAGTCTTGCAGTCTGATAATGGTTCATGATGACGGAATGACCAACACACATCAAGCCCAGCACTGACACAGACTCCTGCCATATAACCACAGTCATGGAATATGACAAATATTTGTCATGAACTATAACTGGAAAAGGATGAAGGTTCATTATCATTTAATGCACTCATTTAATACTACTCGGTTTCCCATGCATTATGTGAACATGGTTCCTGTTTGAAGAATCTTTTTCAGTGTTCACAGTACTCTCGATGCACCAAGTTAATTTCAAAGCAGTGACTGGTCAGGCACAGTGAGAAGGAATTAAAAGCAGCAAGAAGAATGTATGAATAGTACTGATATATGTATGATGATATATCCTTATATTACTTGAATTAGTTGTTTCAGTGTTGTAGTACTCACAGACTACGAAGCTACTTCGAGAGTACTGTGAACACATTGAAAAAGATTGTTCGAACAGGAACCGTGTTTACATGATGCATGGGAAACCGAAAAACATTCGAAGACTGCAATAAATGATATGAATGTCTTTATCCTTCGTTATATTCCATGACAAATATGTCAGTCGTATTCCATGACTGTGGTTATTTGGTAGGTGTCAGTGACAATGTTGGGCTTGAATGTGTCTGAATCATTCCGTCATCGTGAACCAATATCAGACTGCTAGACTAACCGTGTCAGTTCGCCTGGCTTTCTTCAGCTCTGGCTTTGACTTCCCTTGAGCCAGGGGGGGGTAAAGAAACTTGGGATCTCGATAGTACCTGTCTCCTGCCGGCATATCACTCAGCCGACATAACCGTTCAGCCAGCACGACTGGCAGACGCACACCAGTCGAGTTAACCCAGAATTTTCCGGCATCAACTATTCAGGGACAATTTAGTCGTGTGGTCCTTTTCGGCAACCGTAGATACTACTGTATTAGAGTCATTGTTTTAGGTCATATCGTCCATGCATAATCAAACTTCATTTTTTTCAGCTCTGATTCATGGAAGTAAATTTATGTCCACTTTGTTTAGTTCTGGGCCCCTCAGGTCCATTTAAGAATTTAATATTTACCAAGGCTCAAGACGATTAATTTAGTTCGGACAGATCGGTCAAATTAAATTCGGGACCAATAAGATATATTCAAATTCATCAGTGTCACTTTAAGTCCGGTCAGGTCCATCATATCCATTTTGGCCAAAGTAGGCCATTCCTTGTAACTTTAACGTAATTCAGGACATAGGTCTACTCAGACCCATTCAAATCATTTAAGTACATCCAGATTCTGCACATCCACTCAGCTCACTTAGATTAATTAATGTCCGTCCAAATCTATTTTGATCCAGTCTGAATCATTCAGAGCTCCTGCTTCCACTGGGGCCCAGTCAGATTAATTTAGGTGCAGCCCTTCCTCCAGTTAGCTTACGTCCATTAGTCATTTAGATTATTGTGCTCTGAGCAAAGCCAGCTAGATAAGTTCAGGACTACTTCATTCAGTCTATCTCCTTTCAGATTACTTCAGTACCATTAAGATCAAAACAGATCGATTTAGATCATGCTTATGAAAACATGCGCCAATGTCAGCCCTCTCAGTGTAAGAGTTTTATAGACAGTTTAGTTCAAGATTTTCCGATCCTTTTAAGTCTCTTTAGGGCCATGAGATAGATGCAGGTCAGTACAGATACTTTCATGTTATATCTGTGAAGGCATGTGCCAAAAATCAGCATTATCGTCACAATGGTTAAGATACGTTGATTCAAGTCTTTCTAGCGTGGTTGGTGTAACTGGAGACATACTAACGGGCTGGGTTATGATGGTTCTTGGTGGCGGGCCAAACAAAGCGAGTATTTTGTGTAAATACTGATGTTAAGGTCGGATGGTAATCGAAGCAATCGTTCTTATAATATTCACATCATCAAGGCATAAATGGGTAGGGTGGAAGGACAGGAGTGGGCAGATGAGGTGGAATGGTGGTGGGTGGTGTGGCATGCCGTATGAGGTATACTCTGTGAAGATGAATATTGTATGCAAGCCATGAAGGCGCACATCAGGGGTGGGGGAGCATAAAAATAAATGGGATGGGCAGAGAGGAGAGATTACGAAAGGTTAAGAACGCGATGGGTGGAACAACTACATCCTGTGACAATGAGTATTTTGAGAGGCGACGTTGGTGATATGAAGTTATAAGTCACAGATATCTTTTAGAAATTCAATGTAGGTAAAGTAGAAAAAGGATAGGGTTGAAAGAAATCTGGCGGGACGGGGTGAAATGGTAGGTTTTTTTTTTTTTTTTTTTTTTTTTTTTTTGCGAGGTCGGCCACGAATCATAGATCTTGTGATGATGGTTGGTGTCAGTAAGTGCAAGGCGATAGTTTCACCAATATTTCTGTGAAGAGAAAACCAGGAACCAAGAGAAAGTAAGAACGCGATGTTCTCATATGCGTGACACTTCATAAATCAGGAAAGAACATACTGAGGGAAAATAATTGGAAAAGAGCATTAATTTATGTACTGAATTCTTACAGAAAGTTTTAATGATTGAAATCGACAGCAGGATTTTTTTTTTTTTTTTTTTTTTTTTTTTTTTTATAAATAACGGCCTGAAGTGATGTCCTTTATGTTGTACACCCAAACGAAAAATGCTTCAGTTTGTTACACCGTCAGCAGAAACAGAGTCTGGAATCCACTGCATCTGTCTATATTCCCGTTTTTGGCAACACTGGGAGCGGCCACCATGCGATATTGAGTGTCTATTCGGAGCGGTGTGCCGGGGGAGGGGGAGGGAGTGGAATTGCCCTTCTGTGGATTTATTCAACTTTATTCATATATGCCCGGCAGCCAGACCAAACTCTACCTTCCTCTTCTCCTTTTCAAATTCAGATTTCCATTTCCGTGAATTCTATATAGCGTACTGTTAGTGGATTTCTGCCCATTTTTTACATTTTTCTGAGTTCCATGTTTTTCATCGGCGCTGACCTTTATTAGAGAAAGTTTTACTATGGAAAGATTTTGAACGATTTTTTTTGTTTTTTTTAGGGAAGTTGCGAAGAGTTTTTTGCGTGGATAGGATATATGTCGATTCTTCACATATGCTACACACCCTAATGAAACACATCAGTTATCTCCTCTTGTTCTTTCATGCACTGTGGTTTCTGTTCCTATGTTCTGTGTTAAAATGAACGAGAGAGAGAGAGAGAGAGAGAGAGACTGATAACAATCAGTTAATTACCTGCAGCTTCATAATCGTTACATTATTTACCTTTCTTATTACAGGTGTGACCTACGACGACCTGCCTGACGGGGCGTGTTTTCACCGCCAGCCACTACAGGAGACAAACTACCCACCCACACCCTTACCCACACCCTTACCCACTCCAGCTCCAACACCCATGCCCACACCAGCTCCAACACCCATGCCCACACCTATGCCCACACCAGCTCCCACACCCATCCTCACCAACAAACCCGTCACCCAGCCACGTCACTCACCACGTCAATGTTACACTAATACCTCCAGGCCACACGTCAAGCCCTCCCCTACACCCTTCCCCACTCCCCTGCCTTCCCCCCTACCCACACCCATGCCCACGCCCAAAACCACGCCCGAAGGCACCCCCGACCCCACCCCCGCCCCCACACGCCCCGCCACTCCGGGCATCGTCACGGGTCCCTTCTTGATTCAGCCGCCGCTCACACCTACCTCGCTCGTGGCCATCGTAGAGGTGAGTGTTGATGGAGAGAGAGAGAGAGAGAGAGAGAGTGTGTGTGTGTGTGTGTGTGTGTGTGTGTGTGTGTGTGTGTGTGTGTGTGTGTGTGTGTGTGTGTGTGTGTGTGTGTGTGTGTGTGTGTGTGTGTGTGTGTGTTGTGTTTGTGTGTTTGTGAATAACATACCATACCCTTTTTCTGCATCATATCAACTTCTGATACATAATATTTTAATGATCACTGACAGCTGCAGGTAAGTTTGTCTACTACATACTGTATACTGTATACTTCTTTTCCCATAACTATCCTACTTTACATGACGCTATTGTAGCCCGAGTCTGCGTACATTTCTAGTGTTCTGAACATATAATAATCTGGGCTTAGAGTTATTTCTTCGGTGTGACAAAAGTTCGATTTGCGGAGTACCAAGGAAATCATCAGAGCCCGACCACAGTAGCTGTTGCGTTGTTCACAGCCAAACATGCGATTACATCTTTGTCGTAAGTTTAAATTGTTTTTGTAAGAAGGACTGGGAAGGATGCGTAAAATCTTCCCATGCTTCTTCCTGCAAAAGTCAGTTGTATACGACAGGAAACTGATAGCATTTTTTTTTTTCTTTTTGTAAACCTCAACCCTGTTTTGTTGCCGTCAAAGTGAAAGGAAAAGCGATAAAAGTATAATGTTATTTATATTTTTTAAACTTATTTATTCATGAATTAATTTGGACAACAAGGAAACTGCCAGTGCGTCAGTACTGATTATGTCAGTATTCCCAGAATCTTACCTAAATCTTCTCTGCATGTGTGTGTGTGTGTGTGTGTGTGTGTGTGTGTGTGTGTGTGTGTGTGTGTGTGTGTGTGTGTGTGTGTGTGTGTGTGTGTGTGTGTGTGTGTGTGTGTGTGAGAGAGAGAGAGAGAGAGAGAGACAGAGAGAGAGAGAGAGAGAATAAAGGGAATGAAGCTGATAGAGGTTACCGACCCAGAAGAGGAAACGGAGGGCAAAAACTAAATATAATCTTGCTATTTAGAGAGGCAATGAATATAAACACACAAGAATCAAGACGACACAAATCTCCTATTTATGCCCCTCACTAGCGGGGCGTTACAAGGCGGAGCAGGAGAGAGTGTGAAGAGTCTTGCTGTGGTTTGGAGACCTTATGTATATAGTATCCCAGGCCTTTGGTGCAGGAGAGGGAAGCCTTCATGTGGTGGCACTGATATAACAGGGCGGCTCAACTACCTGATTATGCAAATGTTCATTAACTATTTCCCTGTCTCCCGAAAAGAGGATCCTAGACTGCTACAAAAGGCCGACCTATGCCTGCAGTCCACAGGGTTCACATTTCAGATGGACCTGGAGCCACAACAACAATGGCAGTCCCAGCCAATTTCTGTCAAAAACAGTTAACTATTATCGGAAAATAATAATGTTTTTCAGTTCAATAATCACTCTAGTTTGGGTAAGTCTTTGGTACTTGTATGAATAAAGATAAACATACGAACAAATGTTCTTATCCACAGCTTAAGCATAAGAAAGTTTTTGAATAAGTTCCCTGCTCTGACCAAACCGGGGTTGCAGGGCATGTGGCCGGAGTAACACACATAAGAGGTGGAGTTAAGTGTGCAACTATCTGAGTTGTAATCCACTGAGAGAGAGAGGGGGGGGGGGCTTGTTGTTGTTGTTAAGTAACCCCCGTCTGTCTGGCCCAGCAGACGCATCAACCTCAGGCAATCCTACCCCCTCCCCCCAACCATGGTCGTCCCGTGCAGTGAACCTGTATGTTCCCTTGCGGAGGATAGCTCTCTTGGGGAAAAAGTGTAGAGGTTTGGTTCCTGGATGGACACAGCATTTGCGTCTCTCCACCCAGCTAACATACGCCGCATTTGCGTCTGTCCACCCAGTTAACAAGGGCACCATAGTAGGCTCCACATCACCCCCTTATCTGCCTATATGTTTACCACCAAGCGTTGTAAATTGTTTCCTGGGTTACAGGAAACCCTTAAGCGTGTCACTCAGTGTACGAGTGGAGCCATTTGAAGTGGAAAGAATAATTATAAAAGTGACAGGGAGAATGAGCGAGATAGTAAGAGAAGAGGAGGTTAAAAATGAAGGATAAAGTAGGCAGCACTACATCAAGTGAGTGGATGACAGTCGCCACAAATGGCCACCTAGAGACAACACCTATAATTTCATAATAACTGTTTTTATTTAGACTGATAATAATTCGTCACATTTCTAAGAGAGCGAGAGAGAGAGAGAGAGAGAGAGAGAGAGAGAGAGAGAGAGAGAGAGAGAGAGAAGAGGTGGGTTTATGTTTAATTTCAGGTCGAAATTTTTTACTTTACCTGTTACTTCAAATGTGTTCCTCGGTACTGTTTCCTACAAATTGCTCAAAATCATTCGTGGATATAAAAAAAAAGGATAACACTGAAAAGATAAATAGGAATCCCGAGTAATTGCTGGATATCAAACGGACACATAATTAGGGCTTCGAACTTAGGCGCGCCATCTATCCTGTTTTACTGCATATCGAATTCATTATATTACTTACTGTATGCTCCTTGATGCTTTATGATGGTAATACCTGTTCTCTGAATCCTACCTTACTTTATCTTATAGATGAGAACTGGAGTTGGAATAATTAGGACAACCACGATGATGATGAGGATGATGAGGATGAGGATGTATTTCTATTTTTGGCCACTTGAAATTGACTCGTGTTCCTGGTCAAATTACAGTATAAGCTTGGTATCTGTCTCATGCTGCCTTGCAATTATTATTAAAAGTTTCCACATCCCAGTGGAAACATTTCTTGTTTTTGTCAATACTGTTATTATTATTATTATTATTATTATTATTTTCAAACTGCGATATTTCTCAGCTAATTTAGCCTAGAGCAGTGGTTTACAATCAGTGGGGCGCGCCCCCTTAAGGGGGCACGAATGGCTGCCTGGGGGGGGCGCGAAGGCTTGATGAAGAGGGTAATTATATTTAAAAACTATGAATTATGATGGGATTCAGTAATTTCTAAATTTGGAGAAAATATTTCAGATATGAATAAGAAATCTGGTTATCTGAATATATAAACAATTTCAAAGATTAAGAATCTATGATATTTATTGACATGTGCCAACTATGCCAGTAAAATGCAGTATTTGAGGAAGGGGGGCGCAGGGAACGTGTCATTCAGTGAGGCGCAGCGAGAATTAGAAAAAGTTGGAAACCACTGGCCTAGAGCCTTCAAACTTGGCCAACTCAGTCGAACAGCTATCTGCTTCTTTTGGCCAAATATTGTGGTAATTCGTCAACCGGATCTCCGGATATTAACTAGAACACAGAAAACTGAGTCAGCCACGCTATCTCAAGAATCGCTCTAGCTAGGAAGATGAAATTTTACTAGAAAATAGCCTTAAGGTGGTCGCAGGCCGGAAGGGAGTATGGTTCCATTGGTTAATTATCCTCTGAGATCGCTTGGGGTAAAAAATTGGGACTTTTTCAGATAACCCGAATGTCACCTAATTTTCTATGAAGAATTAAAACTAAAGCCGCCAAACTTGATGGACTAATAGACTGTGCTGTTCTAAGGGGACATGCAAAAGATCAGTGGCCTTGGCCTCGCCTGGGTTTAAAAACTGGGACTTTTCCCAATATTCCGGATGTCGCCTAATTTTCCGTGAAAGATTAAAGCTTGGGCCACGAAACTTTGTGGATTTATAAACTGTGATGACCTAAGGTGACATGCACAAGATGAGTGACCTTGACCTCGCTTGGGGTACAAGATGAGTGATCTTGACCTCGCTTGGGGTAAAAAACTGAGACTTTCCCTACAACTCCGGATGTCACCTAAGTTTCCAATAAAGATTAATGCTAGTGCCACCAAACTTGGTGGACCTATTGACATTGATCACCTATGGTGATATGCACAAGATCAGTGACCTCTGCCTCAAGGTCGCTTATTGCTGGGCTTCTAAGGTAATGGTTGTGGAAAGTTTTTCTTTATTAAATTGTCCTTGGAGAATTTTACGGTGTTCTAGTTGTTATTATTATTATTATTATTATTATTATTATCATTATTATCAATATCATTTGTTATTTTTGTTTTTTTCGGGGGACAGGAAGCAATTTTCGTCTTCTTGATTTGTATCCTTATGTTTGTATCATTTTTCATGATGTTTTGTTTGCATACTGTAGGCTACTTGCGCAGTTACGTCAACAGTAACAGCCCAGAATTCGTATATGCTAGTCTTTAAAAATTAGTTCCACCCTGTATTGCAGTACACTGATTTACCTGGGAAAATGTTTTCCTTTACCTTTATGTCAAAACATAATTATGTTTGTCACTTTGCATCTGTTTAATTCTTCACGAGGAAGGAGCCTCCAGTACTGTTTACAGTTTTCTGGCGTAAATTAATATAAAATATTGAAGTGCAACAATATCCGTGAAAGGACTGAAACTGCTTTGTGCTGAACACTTATCTCTTTTTAAGCAAGGACCCTAATTAGCTTCTGTACTTACTATTTCCTGACGATTTTATTCAGTGTAGGATTGACTTTTCGAACTGAAGGGGTTACATACCATCATCTTGAACATCGTCACTGCTGGACGGCCCCCTTAATCTGAACGAAATCGCATGGTTGCGACATTATTTAACTGGAACGAGACGTCCTTGTAATGAAAGGAAGGCACTTGCCACAGACAAATCGCTTCCATGTCACTCTGTCTCCTGCGATTTCGTTGCCCTCCCTCTATCTTACACCCACTTTTTTCATATACATCTCTACACCATTCCTCCATCTTATCCTCGACCTTCCCCTCCCTCTACCTCCCCCCCCCTCCACCTCACTCACATACACTCTCCTAGTTAGTTCCTCACCTTGCTTGCATCCTCGTTGTTTTTACATGACCGAAAAGAGAAAAGCAGAGAAAGATTGGGGCTGGGCCTCCTATTAACATAATTTATGCCCCGAAAAAGATGAGCGTGTCACGCTTCAGATCTTTCCAGGTCATAACTACATAGAGAATAATTATTGGGTATTAAGATAATGATATTGTAGCAGCAGTCTCATATGGCATGCAGTAATGCATTATGACAGAAATAATATGTTCAGAGAATACTCGAACAATATGTTGTATGTTGTTTTTTAATCAAAATATTTGTTCTTTTTTTTTTTTTTGTCTGCCCTTACTATGCTTAACCCCTTCATTCCAATGGGTCTGTCCTAAGTTGAACGTAATCGTCTTGTATAAAAGGACGTTATCGTCTGATGGGAAGAAAAGTTATCATCTCTGCTCTGGATGGATGCCTGAATTGCAGGTAACATATTAGCAGCAATAATGTTTATGTGTAAGCCGTTTACAAAGATCTTTTTTTGTTTTAAAAAGAGGAGCGTGTTTCTAGCACCTACCTGCGCTGTGGGAGGGCTATCGAAGAGGGAAAGGGGTAAAAAAGGATGTCCTGGGCAGACAAGAATGAAAGAATCGGCCCAAGATGGTGTTCGATGGTGGTGATGATCGATCTCAGTGAAAATGAGCGATGTAAATCTGGAGATTCGTCTCTCGCCTCCCCTAATAATGATGTCAGAAATATGATACGCCAGTCTACATAACACCTATAGTACTGGATGCGCATTTGTCCTTTTGTGAAAGAGTAAGATTTTCAGCTGCTTCCTGTTCGTGTGCTGACAGTAGAGGCACACTTCGTCAAACAGGTAATCATTATGATTTGGCTTATATCGTTTTTCCTAACACCAGAAAACTTTATTCAGCTGATGGAGAATCCTTCCAGATAAATAGTTAATCATGTCTTCGTTGCACTCTGCAGAAAAATGACCACGAAATAGTTTTCGCTTCTCGAGGGCAATTTATATATTTTAGTATGGCTAACACAAACGAATTTCTTTGCCACTAGAAAACCTCCCGGTGTCTAAGGTTTAAAAAACTATCGATTTAAACACTCTTGAATAAAAATAATATATTATTACTATTATTTCCATGGTCAGCCGCCGAATGGCTAGGCAAATTTGACAAATATTTAAGGCAACCCAGGACATACGTTTATTTCAGCTTTATTGTGTCCCATACTTATCTGTTTTTTATTCACCAAATTACTGGTATATAAACCGGTTGTATTTGCATATCTGTCTGTGTGGTTGTCCGTCCATCTGCTCGGGCTTTGACCACTCAAAGTCTTGGCCCAGAAACAGCATGTTTTGTAGGGTGGTATTTATTGACCATATCTAAGCCAGTAGCAAGTATAAAGATCATGGGCCAAAGGTCAAAGTAACGGCAAGTTAAAAAAAATCTACTCCAAGAGGGTGACTGTCTCTGTTTCTGGGGGCATTTTGTTATAGAAAATTTTTCATATGGTTCACGTCCCATGTCATACGCTGGGACCTGGCGTGTCTGTTTCATATCTTTATCAGCTCTGTGTCTCTAGCAGCTGCTCTTAAAAGACTGAAAGGAATTTTCACAAAACACAGCATGTATAAACAAGCTTAATTTCCCTGTGTCATAAAAAAAAAAAAAAAAAAAAAAAACTCCTCCATCTTCACCTGCCCCCACAGTCGCCACTCACAGAAGGATTACTCTGAAATAAAGACTACCTACATTTCCAGGGCTTCCACACAGAGTCAGTACATCGACATGGATATACTGTAATGAGGGATGGCGGTAGGGATGATGAGGGTGGTGGTGTGTGGGTGCGATTTTGAGGGATGGAGTGGGATGATGAGAAGGGATAGTAAATGGTGAAGGATGGGGGCAGCAAGGGATGATGGTTACGGTGGGTGTAAGTACCTCAGTGTAAATTTCCATGATGACTAGTTAACGAACAAGAACACAGGATCCTTAAATTTGTATGTATGGTTTGAACTCTGACCCCATAAATTCCTTTTAAAGGCTTAAATTTTAATAATGAATAGCGTTTCTGGGGATATTTGGTCAAGGAAGAGCTATGTCGAATTTAAAACGAAATGGTGAAGAAATAAAGGAATCTCACCAAGCTGATAAATGTTCAGAGGAAATAAGAGACGGAGCAAGTACACTATGGTCCGTCTATTTATGAAGAGCGTTTGGGCGTTGTCCCTCTTGGGGAGTCCCCGTCTCACAGTGTTGCCATACTTTGTACTGGGCAACTTAATCGGATTAGAATAAAGGCGTAAATGACAACTCTCCCTCCCACACACCACTCTCCTCGCTGTCTGTCTGTCTCTGCATATAGAAATTGCATTTTTTGTAGATTTATTTCTATAAAAAGTCTATACGGTTTTATGAATTATCAGAATTTGAGGAAAAGCCTCCTGACTGACTGTCTCTCTCTATCTAACATTATTTTTTATTATGACTGATTTATTTTCCACACCACCTCTGAGGTTGAGGAAAAGCCTCCTGACTGTCTTGTTGCGCTCCTATTCAATTTCCACCACATTCCCTCCCTCCCTCCCTCCCTCCCTCCGTCTTGCCTTTTCTCCCTTTATCTCCGGCCTCTCCAACCTCCCTCCCTCGCTGTCTGCCTATCCCCCTTATCTCCACTCCCTTTCCCTCCTCTCTCTCTCTGTTATTGTCTGTCTGTCAACATTATGTTTTTCTTATGAATGTGATACTTTCCATGAAGTATGATGTTTTATTTGTTCTCTATAATTTCGACTTTTTTTCCACACCATCTTTGAGGTAAAAGTCAAGGCGCGTTGTTTTTTATAGAGGTTTTCCCCAGGAGGCCTAATCAACAGCTTTTGAGGGAACAATTATAGGTCCTCTGTTTGCCTTCTCTTCTAAAAAATACTTATTTACGTTGTAAATAAGTTCTTTTTCTCTACTGTGGAGCACACGAGAGCGAGTAGCAGGAGTAAGAGCATCCATCTCAGGTGGCGGCCAGAGTGGAAATGACCTGGATTAACCCTTACAAGCGTGGCAACGTTGAAAAGCAACTGTGCCAAGTGTTGTGGTATTTATAAAAAGCCATTGGTATTATTAGAAAAAAAGAGACATTTATTACACTATATAGCCTTATTAGAGAATTAACTACATATATACTGTAAATAAACTTCATTTAAAAGTAGTAAATAGCTGACATGAGAGAGAGAGGTGTACACGTTTGGCAGAGAGGCGGCCTAGGAAATTCCCAAGAGGGACAACGCCCAAACGCTCTTCATAAAATAGACGGACCATAGGTCTCCATCATAGTCTGGAGGCCTAATTAGCCAATTTCCATTAAATTTCTTAATGCGGAAGGGATGGCGGTTGTATGCCTGGTTCTGAGGTTGGATATGTCACCTCAAGTGTTACATGACACTACATCACTACATACTGTATATGAAGAACTCAGAAGGACATGACAAAGCATATTATATGACCTTATAAGGCCCTGGGCATAAAAATCATGTTCTGTAATTGATGGACATTTTTTTTTTTTTTTTGGGGGGTGGGGGATAATAAAGTTACGGTTCAGCGAATGTAACATTTTATTGAGCAACGTGAGATCTTCAGTAAATTCGTAAGCAGGCAGGCAATATATTCATAATCACTGAACACCTAAACAGCAATATGTCACACGAATGAAGCTTGGGAGCAATGACTGTGGATGAGAAGGGGGAGAGGTAGTGCTGGTGTTTTGCATTATTGGAGGTCTGGTTGGAAAGGTGTTACAGTGTTTTATGTGAAGGTGAAGGTATACATATCTTTAATGAAAAACTGCACCTTTAATTCTGTACTGTTCCAAACTGTTTCAAAACCTTGTAGTGTTAACTAATTGAACATGATCTGAAATTGTCTGTAAGAGCAGAAAGATTACAAAAACTGAATTGTTGATTGTGTTCCATGTGATCTGATGGCAAAAGAAATCATATACTTTGTGATGAAAACAGCCCCTTATAATCACTCAGGAGGGTAGCATAAAACAGAAAATATCTTCGTAGCAATTGAGTACAAAAGATCTTTCCTGCCGAATCTATTTAATGTAGGAAGAAAAAAATTGACATGTCATTGAAGCTGTACTTTCTGCTCGAGCTGCCAAAAATCGTCTGGGGATGAAGAAAACAGAAATGTAATCAGAACCCCACCAAACATGTTGTCTTTTTTTTTTTTTTTCCTACAAAAGTATGAGGAAATCACATTTGCAGTGATAAGAAGAGCTCGGGAGGGGAAAAAAAACCGTGTCAAGGCAGAGAAAAGAAGGAAAAGCAAAAAAGTCAGATGGGAGGTCAGAGGGAAAGAATACAAGTAGAGAATATGAGCATCAGAGTTGTTCTTGTTTTGGCCCAAGGCTCAGTGGGACGCAAACCCGGTGGACTACAGTTCCCTCGTCCTACAATCCGCCTGTCGTCTTTTGGAGGATTGGGAGGGAGCAGAGGGATGTCTGCACAACCGGGCGGAGGAGCAGCCCAGTTATAACAGTGTCACCATGTTAAGGCATCCCTCTGCAGCACCAGAATCGGAGAAGTGGGTAACTCTGATCAAGAGATACATATAGGGCAAAGTTAAAGAAAGGAGAGATATGGAAAAAAGTATGGGGACATGGGAAAGAGATATGGGATAGAGGTAGAGAAAGGAAATGAAGGATAGAAATAAAGACAGAGTATACAGAGGCAGGAAAGAGAAAAGAAATAGAGAGAGGATGAAAACAGAAACAGAAGAGAGAGAGGAGGGACAGAGAAAAAGGACTTAAAGGAACGATTTGGGAACGAATGGTCTTGAATAATTTTGTGAATGCATACATAATTCCTTCCTTTCTTTAGGAATTATTAATGTCTTCCGTGCGACAACGCCGTATGCACTGTGTTCTTCCCACTGTCAGGCGAATTTGTTCAGCTTAGGAAGGACCTTTCTCAAAACCCTTAAATGGGAACGAGATCATAATTATTTTTTTCTTGCTGCCACCCGATAATTTTATTTAGCTGCGGATAGACTCTTTTAACTCGTGGTGTTAGATATAGTCATAACAAGCCCCTTCAATACAAGAAGTCTTTTCTAAACAGAATAAAGTCGTCGGGTAGCAGCAAGAATAACTATGACATCATCTGAATTCTAGGGGAATAATGAAGGGGTTAATGCAAATGACTGCGAATACCATTGAGCTTCGTAGTGAATGGATTAATCACTTCAGCGCGATTACACCTTTCACGTTGTTACCCCCTGACAAATAAGGCGTCCTCGGGTTGAAGGATCCCCTGTGGTCTCAGGTTTCATCCCTTGTGCTGTGGCAACTAGCGAGCTATTCCTAGACACATGACACTTCAGTATGCATTGCAGCGGCCAATGTACACACCCCGGACATTACTCGTGTTTATTATTGGATATTTAACTAAAATAAAGACTGAATGTAAGGAATTTTATTTTAAAGCAAATCTTCAAACTCTTTCAGTTTCGGTCCTTAAAGAGTTGCTGTTTAAATAGACTTTATGTGGAACCTGCATGTATTTAAAAACATAAAAGATTTAGATATTTTAAGTCGTATTCTTCATATATTTTCGACACTGACAGGCTCCCATGACTCCCTAAGCATACTCTCTAGACGTTAGATGGAACAGAAGACTAGAGCTGTCCCATCCATGATGAGGTTGTAGCACCATTAATAACATCAGGTGTCTATGACTCACTCTCAGCTGAATAAAACTGTACGGTGTTAGATGTAATAGAAACCTACACTTATCTCGACCATGGCAAGGTAATGTCACTGAGTATATATTTCATCGAGATAGAGTGATATAATTATTTTCATTATTAATAAGTACATTAAATAGCTATAATCCCACTCTTTGATGCGTCTTGCTCATGGTGGCTGTATAGGCGGGGGAGCAGGAATTGCTGAGGAATGAATGTGGGAGGCCGTAAACCAGTTTCTGTGTCGCCTTTAGATTCACAGATTGTGCGTATTTTTCCTCCCCACACGATAGATGGTCTTCCCTGGGCTCAAAAGAGGAGAAAAGTCGTCAACGGGAATAAGAATATGATACAAAGTGAAACAGTGAAAGAGACAAATCAGTTATTTACAAGGAATAGTTAGATAATGGATTGATCGTCTAACTTCTTGATTGGTTGATTGGTAGAATGATTTGTTGATTGAGTAAAGAAGCTGTTCCTTGCCACGTACGGAGGAAGTATGCCACTGAGGTAGGTAAGATAACTAACGTTGGGGATAACATTAGTATTACGGAGATAATAATAACAAGGACTGACACACACAGATGCTGAGAATTAACCACTTTAGGGCCATAGCGTTGAATTTATTTTTTTCTTGCCACACCCAGACGGTTTTATTCAGCGTAGGATAGAGTTCTCGAAACCGAGGTGTATGAAATAGGCCTTGGTAACGGTAACCCTTTCACTGCTAGCATTCCTAAACTGAATGAAATAGCTTTGTAGTAGCAACAATAACACGAAATAAGTCATCATGTTCTGCAGGTTAAAATTGATGGATACGTGAAGATACGATACGAGGCTAATGGCGAAGTGGATGAGATAACCTAATTATGTAACGGGAATCTTTAAAAATCTTACTTCTTTTAAAGTTAGCACAGCTATTGCAGTGGCTCAACAATTTATTTTCAAAGTCTTGATGACTCCAATTAACCTTTCTCGTTTTCAGCTTTCTTCCGAGAGAAAGGAAGCCATCTTTTCCTGAACTCGTCATTTCTACACCTTCAAGTCTGAAAAGAGACTAACGTTGCTGTCAGTCCCTTCAGCTCTAGGACATCATACATGTTATTTTCTTACTATCATTACAAAAGCTCTTTAGTTTCGGAAACTACTCTCGTACTGAAGAGACTAGCAAGGTTACCCGGTGATACCCGATTTAGAAACTACGACCATGCATATCAACATTGTCTGGGCTCTAAAGCCCCCCTCCCCCCATGGGAGACGACTTCCGGAGCCCCGTTTTACCTACTAGACCCATGTCCTCCTTGGCCACATTTTCCCAGGCATATATTCTCTATCGACCTCATTTACCCATTTTCCCATTACCTACTCATCCACCACGCCCACATACCTACTATCTTTGCTCTATCACCGTCTGCTTCACATTTAGTGGACGTAAAGTTGTGGTGGGAAGCTTCTTTATCCTTTTTAGTACGATGACACCATCATTTGTGTTTATCTTACATTCCCCATACAGTAGCCTACTGTGCAACTAAGGGACATTTCTCGCAGTGAAAACCGTCTCCAATAATCCTTTTGGTATAATGGCGTCTCCACATTTATGATCTTACTGCCGTTTTTTTTTTTTTTTTTTTAGCCTAATGAAGACATCTCGTAGTTACATGGTTCAGCCATTTCGAAACTGTGTTAATAAAATCTTGTTAGATAAATCAATAATGTTGATTTTGGCTAGAAACACCCCACCGAATCGACACCACAGAAGTGTAAAGAAATTAATGAACAGAAGTAAACAAGAGAGTGTAAAAGCTCTCCATAATACTGTAACTTCGATAACTATAGTGCTTTTTGTCTGCGGGAACTACAGTAAGTGATAGCGTTGCGAACTGTTAGGTTTGTCCGTAGGATGAGCTCTATTTCTTTACACCGTAGGTCCTCGATAAACTGAAAAAAATTTATCTTGCGACAGGTGAAAAAAATCGAAGTAAAAGGGCTGGTCAAGGTTAAGTTTAACACCTCCGCTTTGAAAAATCTAATTTGAAAAGCTGTTGGCAGCAGAAATAAATGAAATTAAGAAGCCTTCACATTAAAGCGTGGAACGTGTTTTAACAGGTAAACTTGTTAATGTTGATATTTTTGCTTTCCACCAATTTACGTGGGTCCGGTGTAGATTTATAATTTCGTAAGCAACCTACAGTGTTTTTAGCTGCACAGTTCTGTATTTTTTGGCTTTTGTTCAGTAATATTGTTGTGAATTTTTAAAAAGTCACTTAGGTAACACTACTTTTTTCATACGGTAGGTTTTTCAACGAAATGCATAGAACCACTGTAGCTTTAATGGTGTTAGAAATAACTCACTTTTGGTGCTATGTTTCATCACTCAGTCACATGTCTGATAGTTTTCTAGTTAGCTCGAATAATTTAAGAAAAACGTCGAGGCATTAGGAGGATTAAAGTGAAATGTGTGTTAGTGTTTTACCTCTGAAGTGCGTTTACATCTTCTAAAAATGATCACCACCTATCTGCTTAATATACTGGCCACATCAGTTGAGAGCTGCGATTATTCATTCACGCATTCATAATATGAGTATTTCAGTCACAGTTTCCAGATATCGCGCAAACAACATTAGTACTTCGTGCATAAATCCCCAGGTGCAAAAACAAACGACGTAAATACCTCCAGTGTCAGACCAGTCATCACAACTTGTGACAGAGGTATTTTGAATACTTTTTGCGGTCATAAGTCTTTCCTGACACTTAAAAATGGCTACTTTATTCTTATTAACATACGATTCAGTCCTGTACTAACAATGACAACTACAGAGAGCAATGCAAATAGTCCAACCATAACGTCCGCAGTGGCCAGTACATTTCTTTTCGTATTTCCAGTGTGTAAGCTTCTCACATATTTTAACCCCTATTGGCAGATCTTTCCAGCAGGGAAACCAGACGCCACTAGACTGGTGCCACCTCCAGTGCTTTGGGCTCCGTATAATTGAACTGCATGCAAGGCAATGACTTCAAGTGGCCTGCTTGATATGCAGCCCGTTTGCAGTGTTCTCTCAGGGCAGCACATGTGAGCGGAATGCAGTCATGACTTCTATGTATCCCTCCAAAGATATCACGTCGAGCTTCATTTACGTTTTTATATGATCTGTTTCACTGATACATGAGCACAAAAAACTCTTCAATGACCTGCTTGTCATTATAAACAAATGACGGTTTCCAACTCATTTTTGGCAGCTAATTTGCTTAAACAAAGTCCACGTTCATCAGGGGATAATATCCAAATAAACTTGCTTATTTCTCTCATACAAACATTTCTAACCCAGCCTAAACATGCACATATTCCTCTAATGTGTATTTTGCTTTGTCATGAAGTTATTTTTCTGAGTTCGGCCAGGCTTTCTCTGTTACAAATACTTAATAAACAAGAAAGATAAAGCGTGCGATCATGACAGACAATGTCTCCAGCTTATCAGCTACTAAGTTAGTGGCATATCTTTGCATTTTTTATAGTGATACTGGCATAGCTTATTATCATCTCTTGATTGGTGAGGACTCGTAGAAAATGTAGCACTGTCCTATTATGATGATATTAGGGTTCTCTGAATTTTCTGCTTTCTCTAAGCTACAGCGAGTGAATTTTACACAAGAATCCTTGTGTGTTTTCTTCAGACTGCAGTCTTTCTTTTCTTTTCAGACTTCGAATTATTTTATATGTATTCAAATACCGTGACTATGTAGCCTGATAAAACTGAGAAAAACAGCAAATTACCCAAGTATATGAATGGGGTAATGCTGACAGCAACTGTTACGTAACCGCCACCAGAGGGATCCAACAAATATTCACAAGTATTCTTCTTACAGACAATGCAGACTCACCTCATCTTCTAATAGTACAAGTTTCCAGATTCTGTTGACAGTACTTTTATTAGTTGGACGCTGGTTTATCCTTCTGCCACCTACACAACATATTGTACAACTCTGCACCTTTTGGTAAGGGATACAAAATTGCTCAATTATTATTATTATTTTTAAACTGACATCCTATCAACTCAAGTGCGTCTCTTGAGCTGTACATTGGGAGAAACTTAAGGTGCGTTTAGAGAACTGATAAGAAATACAGCAATTATTATTAGTTACCGCTGAACGCATGCAGGGCCTCAGTCGTCGTGTCAGCCAGTGTGGCCTTGTACTGCGGTAACGGTGCACTAAGTTATTCTCACATCCCTCTATAATTCCCCCTCTTCAAGTAACATTCTTAAAACCTGCTAAATTATTTTAAGTGCAAAAATACAGTGGTGGCGCCGAAATTTCTCAAAACTTCTGGCATCTCATTATCAAGTTGGTTATATTTTGGCTGAAATACAATTCGTCTGTTACATCTTGTTATCGAACGTTATTATAAGGTGATGACAACTACCTTGGGTGAAGAGTAGCAAAGTTCAAAATTCTCTGCAATATTAACCCACAAAATTTACTTTGAGGAATGTTCCCCAGGCTGAGTCACACTCGTAACAACGTCAATTGCAGGATGCTATGTTGAGAAGTGGTAATCCGTCTTGATAAAAAGTAAATAATCATGGATGGTAACTGGGGTTGTAAATTGCTAACCTAAAGAACTGCTACGGCAAAATCCAAGTTTGTACTACTACTTGAACTTTTGATCATTTGAGGTAACCCGCCCAATGTTCCTCAGACAATGGAAGCACATCAGGATTTTATTCTAATTACCGTCAGACTGCTTTATTCCGGTATTGGATTTCCGTAGTAGGTAAAGTGTTAAAAAATAATTCGACCAACCTCACACCTAGGGAGGCTTTCCAAAGACGAGTAAAATCGTTTGACACTGGCCAGCGTAAAATACATACGTGTACCCTGAGATTTACTGATTTACTCAAGATAACTAGTTTCCAAAAATCTCCAATATAATAACTTGTTTTTTCAGATTATTATACCCATCGACAGACGATTTTGTTCAACTGAAAAACACCTATCATACTGAACGAGACAAAGAAGGCTGTATCTACCTTTTCCAATCAGAAGATTTTCTACTAAGCTTTATAAGATAATCTGAAGGTAGCAACAAAAAATAAAAACTTATTATGAGAAAGAAGTGGCTAGCACTCTCAAACAATAAACACGATTTAGTGAGTTAATCTGGCGACTTCTAGATAATATTACATTAACACCTCCCTCAGCTCACTTCCAATCTAAGTAAAGTCGTAATTGGGCGGAAATAAGAATTAAATATTTTTAAGTCATCGTACTGAAGGGAATAAAAATCTAAAGACATTACATACCGAGGCAGACAGGCGACCCTTGTCTTCCCCACCGACATCACACGACATCACAGGGTTCCTCAGTTGCCTGTGTCCTCTCCGTGACGTCAACTCTGTGATCAATAGTACTTTACGGTTCACTCTTCCCCGGACCAAGACAAAAGAGGAGTTGGAATGCTGCACCTCTTTGAGTTTTATTGCTTTCGCTGTTCTACCTGGCTTTACCCAGTAAGTGTCTTATTTTGGCACCTCGAACAAGACATGGCTTCGCTGAATTATTTATTGTATCAGTCACGATAATAAATTAGTCGTATAAACATTTTCTGTTCATATTGTACTGATATTTTTCTTTTTGTTTCCCTGACAGATAAATATAATTTCCGATTAATTTTTTTAGTGTTTGTTCTATTTTATGTACAGTATATATATATATATATATATATATATATATATATATATATGTGTGTGTGTGTGTGTGTGTGTGTGTGTGTGTGTATCGTGAATGTGGTAAGCTATGTTTATTTGAGTTAAAATGTATGGCGGTATATATGGCAGAGAAGACTGAGATACTTGCAGAACCCATATCAGTCAGTTATATTCATTTCGATTACGCGACTTCCATTTCAGTCAATATACCTCTAGACGAGATTATCCAACTTAGGAAGGATGTCCAGCTATGAAGGAGCTGTAGAGGTCAATATCTCACTCGTCTAGTTTGAACAGTGTACACGTAATGAAGGGGTTAAAAAAGGCAATAAAAAAAATCAGAATGAAGAATGGAGAACAACGAAGGAATATAAAAACAGATACATAACAACACAGAAAATATTATTTCTGTGCATGCAAGTGTTACTGCGAATTTCATTCACTATAAGTGAGAAATTACGAGATCGCGGATCTGTATTATGGTATGAGTTTAAGTTTGCGGTCTAAGGCAGAAATTACTGTCTTGGGAAAACTTGCGGTGAGTCTGGGGAGTATATCTATTATTCTGGTCACATTATAGCGGAATTAGTATCTCATAACAATATGAAGTCTTACATATCTTTGGTATGGAAAACTGACATAACAAAAGGAAACCAGAAAGCTCTCAAAGAGCAAATACCTCCGTCAGTGCCATTGCCATTAGAAAGGATCCGGATCCGTGGGTATGGGATCCGGATCCGGATCCGAATCCGCCCCCAAATTTAATTATTTCTTCCTTTGCCCATGGTCCACCCTTCAGCAAAATTTTATCAAAATCCGTTCATAACTTCTTGAGTAATTCCGGATCCGGATCCGCGTATGTAGGATCCGGATCCGGATCAGCCCCCAGACATAATCAATTCTTTCTTGGTCCATGGCGCACCTTTCCAAAAAACTCAACTGAAATACATTGAGAACTTTTGGAGATATTGCGCGGAATACTCCGGATCCTCGGATGCAGCCCAAAATTTAATCTTTTACTCATTGTCTCATGGCCCACCCTTCCACAAAATTTCATCAAAATCTGCTCATAACTTTTTGAGTAATCCTGCTAACAGACAGACAGACAGACAGATAAACAGACAAACTCGGGGTAAAACATATACCTCCTGGCGGAGGTAAATAACTTGCATCAAAATTATGACAGGTAATCATGTAAAATCTTACAGACCTGTTATATGAAAAATACATAATAAAGCAAAATATCAAATTCTGGACGATATTTTTGCAACGAAAGTTCCATTTATAAATGGAACTTTTATATCTAAACGGGATCTTCCACTATCTTTTTTTTTTTTTTTTTTACTAACAACAACAACCTGTTCAAGGTTTCCGAGATGCTGACGGGCTGCAGTCTGGTTTGGGTTATCTCGTAAAATTCCAAGTAAGCTGATCACTGACGCCGTGACGGTGCTATAAGGTGTTGCTACGAGTATTTAACGTTCATTACCTGGTACCTTTGCTTCCCTAGCCTCCTTATATCGTTTATTCACGCATGATAAGTGAGTGTGTGAATCTGCCAGGAGAGACACTGAAAACGAAAGAACTTGTGAATGATCAAAATGGGTGGGCGATGAATTATGGATATACGCTCGTGACAAGTAACGTACTTCTGTTTTTCAAATGGCAGTCGATGATATGGACAGTAGCACACGGGTATTAGTATTAGTATTAGTGTTGTTGTTGTCTTTATTATTATTATTATTATTATTATTATTTTGGTGGAACATTAGGTCTGTGATGTGAAATCGAGTATTTAGATGGGTTCCATGATTATTAATGAATGGATGTCAGACCCATTTCACGGGGCACTCTCGGTACACCCGTTTTACACTACAGTAACTTATCAAATTGCCATAATTCCATCTTGAATTCTGATTTGTTGCAAAAGATTAACACTAGAATATGATGACTGTTACAAAGAAATGCTATGGAAAGGGAGTGGAAGTACAGGATTATCTTTTCCTGCCGATAAGTTACTTGAAATAAGCTCTTCTGGGCTATGTTAAAATAAAAACACTGTAGTCCCCCATGCATCAATGTTCACATCATCATTATCCCGAAATTTTTTTCCCACGTAGGAAATGGGAAAAGATAGGCTCCAAAATTCAAGAAAATAAAAAATATAAAAGAGCGAGAACTATGAAGAGAAACTCCAGTGAATGGGGCCAGACATTCACTTACACACCATTCAAGATTCCGGAAACCTGGTTCCAACTCACAGGCCTAGAGAGGGACGTCTTCACTCGATGCCTCCGATATAACCGCGTTCTCCCCTACTCACTCCCTCTCCCTGAGCGGACGATGGTGAACTGAAGAAGGGCAACTTCAGCCTGCAGGCCACTTGGTTCACGATTCAGATTTGTCTATGGTAGTAACAAGAGCAGCAACAACCCAACAAGCCAAATCATTTACACACACACACACACACACACACACACACACACACACACACACACACACACACATATCTATATATCTATATCTATATCTATCTATCTATCTATCCATCTGTCTATCTATCTATCTATCTATCTATATACGGTATATATATATATATATATATATATATATATATATATATATATATATATATATATACACACACACACACACACAGAAAGAACAGAGGAATTAGTTGGAGAACAGGGAAGCTATAGGAAGGGAAGAGGTTACGTAGATCAGATATTCATTCTTAGATCTTTAGTGGAAAAGTTTCTAGAGAAGGGAAAGAAGTTGTATGCGGCTTTCATGGATTTGGAGAAAGCATATGACAGGGTGGATAGACAAGGATTGTGGAAAGTGTTAAGAATATATGGAGCAGATGGGAAGTTGTTGAATGCTGTGAAGAGTATGTACGATGGTGCGAAGGCTGCAGTGCGTGTGGATGGTAAACTAAGTGAATTTTTCTCTTTGAAAGTTGGGTTGAAACAGGGATGTGTCATGTCTCCTTGGATGTTCAATCTGTACATGGATGGGGTAATAAAAGAGGTACAAGGTAGGGTAGTGGATGTTGAAGTGGCCCTGGTGAGAGAGGATAGTGTTTGGAAACTCCCTGTACTGTTGTCTGCAGATGATCCTGTGTTGTTGAGTGAAGACGAAAGGGAGCTGCAAGGCTTGGTGGATGAGTTTGGGAGAGTGTGTAAGAAACGGAATCTAAAGGTGAATGTAGGGAAGAGTAAAGTGATGGTCTTTGAGAGAGGTGAAGTCAGTGACTATACAGCGAGGTTGGATGGTGAGGAATTGGAAAATGTGAGTAGGTTTAAGTACTTGGGTAGTGTGATGCGTAAGGATGGAGGTTTGGAGGGTGAAGTGTTTGAAAGGGTACAGCAGGGAAGAAAGGTTGCTGGTTCTTTGAAAGCAGTGATAAGAAACAGGGAAGTGAGCATGGAAGTGAAAAAGTTACTACATGACAGTATTGTGATACCAACTCTAACGTATGGAAGTGAAGCTTGGACGTTGTTGGAAGGACACAAGTCAAGAGTGAAAGCAGTGGAAATGAGTTATTTAAGAGGAGCCTGTGGAGTCACATGGAGAGACAGGCTGACGAATGAGGATATAAACGAGCGTTGTGGTGTGGATGTGATAGGAAGCGTTATGAGGAACACACTGAGGTGGTTTGGCCATGTGGAGAGGATGGAGGGTGAAAGACTGATGAAGAGAGTGTATGTGAGTGAGGTGGAGGGGGGAAGAGGGAGTGGGAGGCCGAGGATGAGATGGAGGGATGGGGTGGAGAGGTATATGAGAGGGGGGGGGTGAGTTGGGAGCAGGGCAGTGAAATGGCGGGGGACAGGGCGACTTGGAGGCGATTTGTTTGTGGCCACCCCAAACGGGATTGAGGCGTCTGGCAATATATATATATATATATATATATATATATATATATATATATGGAGCCTCTGTGGTACAGTGGTAGAGTGTGCGTTTCGCACGCTGGTGAGCGCGGGTTCGCCTCCCGCCAGAGTTGTAAAAGCTTTGGGACGCTTTCACCAGGCCACATGCTACTTTGGCGGGCACAAGGAGTGCTATGGTTGAACCAGTGTCGCATACTAGTATGCTTGCACCCAATCGGCTTAAGGCGGGCCGATTACACTTGGTTCAAAGACTACACACACATCCAAAGCCATTACAGTCACACTTACAAGCACTTCTCACCCTACATACAGTCTCTACCAGACAGCCTAAGCCACTGGGTATACATTGGCTGTATCGTCCCTGCTTCGGTAGGAATAGGCCGGTCCTGCGATGGACCTCAACGGCTGATGATGATATATATATATATATATATATATATATATGGAGAAAGCATATGACAGAGTGGAGAGACAATTAATGTGGTAAATACTGAGAATATATGGAGTAAATGGGAAGTTGTTCAATGCCCTGAAGAGTAAGTATGAGGGTGCTAAGGCTGCAAATGCGTGTGGATAGTGAACTGAGTGAATTTTTCTAGCTGAATGTTGGATTGAAACAGGGATTTGTCATGTTTCCATGGCTGTTCAGTCTGTATATGGATAGGGTTATAAAAGACACACAAGGTAGAGCTGTGGATGTTGGAGTGGCCCTAATGAGAGAGGGCAGCGTTTGGAAACTTCCTGCATTGTTGTTTGCAGATGATACTGTGTTGTTAAGAGAAGACGAAGGGGAACTGCAAGGCTTGGTGAATGGAAGAATGTATAAGAAACGGAATATAAAGAGGAATGTAGGGAAGAGTAGTTATGGTCTTCGAGAGAAATGGAGTCAGTGAATGTACAGTGAGGCTGGATGATGAGGAAATGGAAAATGTGAATGCATTTAAATACTTGGGTAGTGTGATCAGTAAGGATGGAAGTTTAGAGGATGAAGTGCTTGAAACGGTTCAGCAAGGAAGAAAGGTGCTGGTTCTTTGAAAGCAGTGATATGAAACAGGGAAGTGAGCATGGAAGTGAAAAAGCTACTACATGACAGTATTGAGATACCATCTATAACGTATGGAAGTGAAGCTTGGACCTTGTTGGAGGGACAGAAGTCAAGAGTGAGAGCAGTGGAAATGAGTTATTTGAGAGGAGCATGTGGAGTCACAAGGAGAGACAGACTGACAAATGAGGAAATGAAGGAGCGTTGTGGTGTGGATGTGGATGTGATAGGAAGCGATAGGAGAAACACATTCAGGTGGTTTGGCCATGTGGAGAGGATGGAGAGCGAGAGACTAATGAGTAGAGTGTATGTGAGTGAGGTGGAGGGGGGGAGAGGGAAGGGGAGGACGAGGATGAGATGGAGGGATGGAGTGGAGAGGTACGTGAGAGTGGGGGGTATGAGCTTGGGGGAAAGCAGTGAAATGGCGGAGGGCAGGGCGACATGGAGGCGATTTGTTTGTGGCCACCCCTTAAAGGATTGAGGCGTCTGGCAAATTATATATATATATATATATATATATATATATATATATATATATATATATATATATGTGTGTGTGTGTGTGTGTGTGTGTGTGTTTGTGTGTGTGTGTGTGTGTGTGTGTGCATACAAACTGTATATGAACGTAGATACATAGGTAGACAGACAGAGAGATAGCTGGACAGATAGATATATAATTATATCTATATATATATGCAAGCAAAGATATAATATATATTTATTTATTTATTTATCTTTTATGTAAACTATATATGTGGGGGGCTATGTATGTATGTATGTATGTATTATGTATAAAGGAGAGGTATGGATCTTTTTAAATATCTTTATAAATCCTCTTCACATTACCTGTCACAAAGACTTCACATATTAGACAGTGGTTTCATTTTTCTAGTTATTTTTTTTTCCTCTGATATTCGAGAAGAAGACAAAAGTTGCTTCATTCTTTCAGTATGATAACTGTTTCTCCACTTGATTTTGGTCATCCTCAGACGATATTTCTTTACCAAGAAAGGATTTCTAGTTGTTAATGGCTAAAAATTTTAGTCATTAATCCATTAGAAAAAATAATGTCTATCATTTTATTTCTATTATCACCAGATGACCACATTTCGCTTAGTGCAGGTGTCTGTGGTAATAAAAGGTTAAATATATTTTCGCAGAATTTTTGTATGCGTAGTCCAAAGAAAGATAACAGAACGCGATGATTATGGAAAGCAGGTCGAAAATAAGTTCAAGTCAGTCACATATCGAATCTTAAATTTGTTTAGGTCAAGGATTGACCATCAAACCATTTTCTCAAAGGACCTGCAGCTCATACTGCAGCCACTCAGTTACATGCACACCTCATATTAGATCATGAAAATCACCAGGAGGACATGAAATACTTGGTGAGATGCTCCCATTAAATAAGTGAAGAAAGCTAAGAGGAGGTATGGCAATGGTAAGAAGTGCGTGGAAAACCCGACAGTGGAGACGCCAGCGGATATGAAGGCAGAACGGATGCAGCACCGGAAGAGTGAGATTACTATGACAAATTGTGTAGTCAACTCTTGGAAGCGCAGAATATTGGTATTAGAGTAGAAGGAGGTTGATAATGGAAAATTTCAGGATATCTGAAGTGCTTACATAGGCTGGAAGGATGGAGGCGGCCTAGTATATACTATATATATGTGGTTAGGTTACAGAAGAAAACAGAGGAATGGAACAGAGGGAAAAAAATAAGAGGCATACGACGAGGAGATATTATAAGAAGTGGAGACACAAAAAGGCGGAGAAATCGTAGAGACCAGACATGAAACGGCAGAATGTGAGGAGGCAGGAATCTGGACTCATGACAAGGAAGAATGGTTTGGGTGAAAAAGGGTATGATTAACCGGGCTATGGGAGGCTGGGAAGGGGAAACAGAGTTATGAAAAACATTGTACCCTAAGAAATGACTTGCTACCCATGACAAGCCCACCTCTTCTCAGCCTCCCCCTCTAAGCAATTAACCCTAATTATACCCCATTTCTCACCAGTAATTACTTCCTCATGCCATGTTTACACCTCACACCTAAGACGCACTCGTCCATCAGAGAGAAAATGCGTCTGGTTTCCTCTGTTACCAACCAAAACATCAACATAGAACTGTTCTTATGCTCCAGACTGAAGGAGAAAAACTATCCTTTTGTCTTTATATATATATGTTGATTTATACTACTGTCTTCTAACGCCCACATCCACACAGCATTGCGTGCTGAAACAAAACAAAAGCGTCGTTGTTTTATTAATTTTCCTTTGTTATAGGGAACCCAGTTGCTCTCTCTCTCTCTCTCTCTCTCATATATATATATATATATATATATATATATATATATATATATAATGTAAACACCAGACATGCATTTTAATAAATGATGGATTTCTACAGCGACAAAGTCAGCGAAAGCTATACATAGTTCGAGAAGTTTCCTCCAACCTGACTAAAATCGTGTGGAGATAGGAGGAGTATCAGTAAAAATACGTCAGTGGATTGTAGGATTTATGAAAATATAAGTAAAGTCATGCTGCGGGCTTAGTTTGTCATGGCAGACCTACGTCACTCTCCTTGTCGCCCTCACCTTCACCTCTACAAGGTTAGGTGTGTGACCCCATCTGTTACCCGGATGGGAAAACTGCCGAGCCACAGGGATCGGCCTTTTTAGTTTATGCCCAAAAGGCGCATTAAAAAAGAAAGTGATTTATCTTATTCTATCGCACTCCAGTCCCCTTTCAACCGCTTCAATCCGATGCCGTCAATACCTCCGTCAATGAGGTTAGGCTTTTCTTTCTACCTGCCTGCTTGTCTGTCTGTCTGTCTGTTTACATCATGGACAAATATTAGCTGGAACTGCACCAAACTGGCATAGTGACTGAGAACCGTGGAGAGAAGAAATAATCAAATTTTGAGGAAAAAAAGTTAAAAGTCAAGAACAAAAGAGGGGATGACGTTACCCTGTGGAGTTAAGCGGGGTGAGTATTATGTTTTCCTTGCTGTCCCTACACAATTTGTTTTTTTCAACTTAGGAGAAGTTTCGAACGGCAGATGTGAAATATAGCCTTCATTAGCCCCTCCAGTAAGAGAAACCTTTCGTAAGTTTAGTAATCGCTTTGAAGTTGCAGTTAGTAATCACAAAAATACGTCATCTGATTCAGGGGGTCGAAAAGAAGGAGTTTCACAAGTCTCCAGCATTTAACACAACAAAGTGATACCTGGGAACTACCTCTCCGATGTCTGTATTATGAAAAAGCAAAAATCCTAGTACTGTTGCAGTATTAACGCATGAGGCGGATTAACATATGCAATGAGCCACTAATGAAGTAACAAGGGAAGCACCTCATTACCCGTGGCATTAACTAATCTTCCTCTGGCACACCCACTGTGGAATTACCAGTCACTCAATCAGATAGTCAGTTACCAGAGCACTGGCAGACAAATGGTATTCAGAGCAGTTAGTAGCTGTACAGATAAGAAGATAATCATGGAAACATACAAGTAAACATACAGACAGGCTGATAGGTAGATGAGATAGGGAAATAAATATAGATGAATGGATGGATGAATAGACAGACAGACAGATAAGCAACTAAATAAATCAACAGGCAAGTAAACGTACAGACAGGCTGATGACAGAACTAAAAAATCGGTAAATAATCGCTTATTCAAGAATATACATGTATGCAGAACACTACCTACTTATTTATTGCCCATCGCAGCATCCTGTATGGGATGACCTCGACAAAACGACTCTTTGACGTGTCTATCCTTCGTCAGTAACGACCCTCAATTCCCAAGACACAACTGTACTGTAGTTCTTCAACTGTAATTATTACTGACAGCCACGAAACTTATATTACTTCCAGATCTCCCTATTTGACTTGAACATACTTAGAACGTACTAACAATGTATAGCTTGGATCACAACCATACCTCTTAATCATGAGTAACATGCTGAATATCGTAGTGTAGTTAGTCCATCTTAACTTGACAGAAATTTTCGTCGTTCTGTTATAGTTTATTTCCGGCAGTTGGCTTGGAAAACAAGACAATACTTCGGCTGTACATCCTTCCCACAGCACTTCTCAGCAAATGGCACCATATTCTAGCGTTCATGTCTTGCTACAGCTCGGCATCCAATATACCGTTTTTATACCAAGCTAAAGAGGCCATAGTAAACCAGATTATAAGCGACTATCGTAACCTCAGCATCTTTCTACCCTGAGGACGTTTACCATGCTAAGAACGTACTCACAGTGTTGAAGCTTATTCCAGAGTCACCTTGTCTTCCAGGTACACATGGTAAAGACTGAATTACAAGTAGGGGCATGAAAGGGTAGGCTTCATCACTCCACTACGATCCCATCAACGCTTTCATCACCATCTCAGGTTAATGAACTGCTGTGGTATAAAGGAGAAGTGCAAGAGAGAGAGAGAGAGAGAGAGAGAAAACTGAGAAAATGTGAAAGAATGAGGGAGTGACATGACAGTTAAGCAGCTACTGTAGGATGAGAAGAAAATGAGAAAGATGGGCATGACAAAGAAAAGAGAATACGGAAATGAAAGCGAAGTGAGCTGTGAGAAGTAAGGGGCGACAGAAAGAAAAATAAAAGCTTAGCATTCTTGCAGCATTTACATAAACCACATTCTTCCTTGTGTTTATGTGTTCACTTTTAAAAACAATTCAGCACTCCAGCTAACAATTTTAAGTCGTCTAACATTAATCATAGCCACGTGATTCCTTGTGCCTTTGTGTTTACTATCCTTCAAATTCGGACTTTCTGCCGAAGCTGCAACCCACCATCATCCTTTTGGCGGGTGGGGTAAGCTGAGGGTCGTTTGTGTGTTCGAATTGGTCTTCAGCTCGGATTCGGCATGTTGTTAGTTTAACCAGGTTCTCCATCCGGGCACATCGGCGCTACCACAGGAAGGCGACTTCTTCGGTGCCAAAACTAAAACAGATCTCTAACAGTGATAACAGGAAGCCAAAAACTACGAGTACAGATCACATGAACGTTATACATACAGTCAATTGTGAAATGAATATGAGAGGCACACAGATCATTGTTTCTGCTCGAGATCCATCCTACCCTTATTATTCTTTTTCATCACCCTACTACAAAATAAGAAAACGAACAGCTTCCCAACAATGCATAGAATATATCAGTAACATCCCTTCTCCTCCACCCCACACTACATCTCACAAATACATAACAACTGGAAACACATAGTCAACACATTGCGTACAGTAAAACAACATCGTTCATGAACCTCCACCAGACATCAACTCCTCAGAAACTAACCTCCCTATAGAAAGACAAGAGTGCACCTAGCCAGATTACGATATGGTCATCACCAACAAAAAGTACATCTCACAGACAATCAACTGCGATTGTTCTGCAATGAAGTGCCTACACACAACAACACACTTACCCACTTCATGCACCTCGCTAGCACAGCACGGATAATCCTTCATCATCTATGGGAGGACCCGGATGAAGAGCCGATTTCGTAATGTCCACAGGGTTGACGTCCAGCTGAGCCAAGTTGCAGCAACAATAACAATCACCTCAACAGATCATTAGAGCAAGTTCAGTTCTGTGACGTCTAGATGTATTTAGCTTAGAAAACGCCCTGGTAATGAAAGGATAAAAAAAAAGTCATTCTTTAAACCCCTCAGTTTGATGTCGTTTCTAATCTGAACCGTGTGGAGATACAAAATTATAATTACAATATGTCTCAGACAGTGCAACACCTGCGTCCACCAATTTGTCTATGGGCTGAACAGTTGATTTTGCCCTGTGACCTTAACTTTGACTATTCTCAAGATCAAATTACTTCATCGTTACCTGACCCTCAACCCTTCAACCAAGCTTGATCCAAATCGAATCAGTCTCCTTAGGTTGGCCTTGCTCTGTGATCTTCACCTATGTCTTTTCGTTCTCAAAATCGAAGATCTTTTTCTTGAATGACGCTCAGCCCATCCACATAACATGATCCAAATGAAATATTAGCTGACTGAGTTTAAAGGACAGACCATATTACCCTGATCTGTGACCTTTGGCTGAGTGTTCTCAAAACTGAGTCACCTAACCCTTGCCTTGCCCACTACCATTCCACCAAATTTGCTCTAAATAGGATTAAAACTTTATAAAGTTGATATTGTTGTGTAACCTTGAATTTTCATCTATCTTTCTCAAAATCTAATCCTGGCAAGCAAAATAAATGCTGACAGCAACACACACACACACACACACACACACACACACACACACACACACACACACACACACACGAGTGGAACTTTTGGCCTTACCTGGTGACTTTGACCTTTGGCTGATTGTTTCCATCACATTTTTCATCTTTGCTTTACCTTCTACCTTCCCACCAAGTTGGGTCTAAATCGGAAAGTAACTATAAGTTTACCTTGCAATGTTAACTAACCTTCAATCTATTGTTCTAAAAAAACAATACGCCAAGCCACTGGCTGGTCCTCAATCCTTCAACCAAGTTTGGTTAAATTCCGGTAAAAATTTTTTGAGAATGCTAGTACAGTACATAATTGGTCCCTTACTTTTCAATAACTCGGTCACTTAAGTAGTCAGTCAGTGATGAAGTGAGATGATGAGATCAACCCCTGAAGAGATCTTCAACCCTATCGTTGAAATCGAATTAAATCTGAGTTATTCATTTCACACACACACACACACACACACACACACACACACACACACACACACACACACATTCAGTGATACAATACCCTCGGTGCGCGTCCATGCGCGCGTGAAAATAAAACACACTAGTGAAGTGGGTTAATGTGATAAGAGTAACCACCGCTGTTCATCATTTATGTCTAGCACCTCCTGCCCACACAACTGTCTCTAATCATCAGACGCAGCATTATCATCACCACCAACACTCATCATCATCATCATCATCATCATCATCATCATCATCATCACCACCACCACCAAAATTCATCATCATCATCATTATCATCACCACCAACACTCATCACCATCATCATCATCAGCAGCAGCAGGAACATCTTCTTCATCATCATCATCATAAGCCTAAATCCCACTGTAACGAATGGAGCTGCTTGTTTTTACACCTTCTATGCGTACTGCACATAATTTTCATGGTAAAGGGCTATTATCTTCCAAATTTGCATTTTTATTACAACCAACGGGCACTTAAGCAACTCCCTAGTTTATTTCAACCCCTTCAAAACGAGCATGTTGATTATTATTATTATTATTATTATTATTATTATCATTGTTTTTATTGCTATTAGAATTGGTAATAGTTGCAGCAGCAGCAGCAGTAGTAGTAGTAGGAACAGTTGCAGCAGTAACAGTAATACAGTTGTAGTATGGTATTTTCCATATTATTATTATTATTATTATTATTATTATGAGCGAACGAACGCAGCAAGCAAAGCAAGCAAGCGTAGCGAAGCGATGTTTACGTTCAGCTGAGAAGTAAGCTGCCCGACACGACCCCGCCCGGCCCAACAAGACACGGCCCGATCACAATGGTTTTCAAAGGCTGATAACTTTTCTACTGTGCGAGACAGAGAAGAGATTCTCTTAGCAGGAAGAAGATACATTCAGTAAATATTGTTTTTTGCTATATATTTACTCATGAGATCAAAGAAACCCCTTGGAATCCCGGCCTTCCAAGGGAATCTACCGAGGGCTTCAAGTGACATGCTCCACTATAAAGTCGAATTGAAAAAGATTTCCTGTTGTAAGACTGTGTTTTCTTGTATTAATTCTAACAACTAAATATCGGATATTACGCTCATACTCGTAATTTTACGATTTTTTTTTTTCTATGTTTAGGGGGTGAAATCAGCAAGGGTAATCGCCCCATTTCTGGGTTTTATCATTCGATCAGTAGCCAAGTGTTTACCAAAGCAGTTCGTTGACATGGCAAGTCGGGAGCAGAGAACTGAACATTGCGCGTGTGATAAATGCTGCGGCGCCTCGCTATATGCACATCCAGTGAGAAAATGTGAGCGAGAAAACGTGAGAAAGTAAATATTTTAGCAAAATTATTCTTCTATTATTGTTCAGCTACCTCACCAGCAATGTTGAAAGGTTACACCATACTGAAATAACGATGACGCGTATGTACAAACGCTCGCTCGCTCGTCAAACGCTCACAAAGGGCACTTAACTGGTTGTTATTATTATTATTATTATTATTATTATTATTATACTGATTATAACATTATTATTATTTATATAGCTACCTTAGAGGACTCTTTCTACATGGAGGGAGTTAGATCAAGCATTCATTAACCCTTTGAATCCGGGTGACGTCATCTTTGCTCACTCATGTTTCCAGATGGTTTAATTGAATTTAGGAAAGATCATTCGAATTCTAGGTGGCTTTAAAGCTGCATCCCACCCCTCCAGTTTGTAAAGTATATTAAGCCCTAAATAAAATCGTCATTTGGTAAGAGTACAAAAAGAAAATAAAAAATAGTGACACATCAGAGTTCACTGCTCTAACCCCTTTACTTCTCAAAACCCTTGCAGAGTTGAATCAAATTATCCAGTGAGAGTCGGATTAGTATGAAATAGTCAACACAGTCGGGGGTTTCAGCTATCATGGTTTCACACACACACACACACACACACACACACACACACACTTACATAAATCTAACTCAGTATGTGAACTCCATTTATATTCCCGATATTTTCATCTCTGCAATCTGAACCACTGCTTTCTCCTGTACCCTCACACATCTCGCCTTACCCCTTTGAGTTACCTGCCTGCACCTGGCCACTTTCTACAGATATTCCACACTTTGGGTCACATTCTTGGTAACCCCTTCAGTCCCGTGACACATTTTCTCGTTTCCTCCTGTTAATACCAGACGAATTTTGCTCAATCAGGGAAAGATCGCTAGCTGTAAAGGGGGGAGGGGAGGTAATTAACTGCATATCCAACCTTTCCAGTTCAGAAAGTCTCTCCTTAGATTAATAGTCTTCTGGAATTAGAGATATTTAGCTTTAAAATGCGTCATCGGAGAGAAGGGGTTAATTCACGAGACTCCCGGAGACCTCCTCATATAGCAGTTTATTTCTGCATATGGCACAGTACTACTCCTTGATGTTTGGAACCCTAGCTAAAATGAATGTGCAAGAAAACCATTTAGGTTCATGGGAATGGAGTCCCTTATCTTTAGTTTATCGCTCAGGCCTTTCAAGAGGTGAGAAATTGTAGCTCTTACATTCTGTCTACCTTTGGTCTTCTGTAGACGAGTTTATTCAGCAAAGCAGTGTTCCCTCCTCCAAAACTTAAGATCTTCGTCCTCTTTCCCTTTCATTACTTGGGAAACATTATCTCAGCTGCCAACAGTTCCTGCGGATGGGATTTTGCTGAAAGTGTACTACTCTGGCTGATCTGTGAAGCTCATACTTGATTAACCTTTAAATTGCCTGATTTTGTCCTTGACTGAGGGCGATGAGCCCAGCCGGATTAAATATTTTTATTCAAAATTCCTTAAGGAGATCAAATTAACTTTACTTGGCTTCCCGTCCTCGAGCAGTAATAGTAGCGGTAGTCGCTGCAATCCCGGGTTCATCCGAAACGTAAACTCAGTGAACGGCAAACCGAAATTGCCCATCTCTTGCGGTCTACCACTCACTTTTGGAGGATAGGAAAGGAACTGAGGGGAGATTGTGTAACTAGGCATTGGAGCCGCCTAGTTATATCAGTGACACCAAGTGAAAGCGTACCTCTCCAGCACCTCTCATCCTCTAAGGATTTAAATTATTCAAATACGTACCTAAAATCCATCTTTAATCCATTCTCGTCGTAAGCAACTTTGACCTCACCCACATCCGTGTATATATAAAGCTCTTCATTGACATTTTGCTTTCCCATGCCTCTTTCCAATCACTCGTCCTTTCATTTCCACATCTCATTTACTCACACTCCAAATACCCACCTTCAAAGTAATTTCTCGCTTTTTCAACAGTTAACTCCTCTGATTGCCCCAAACTTTTCCACCCTTATTGCCTCCACTTTCCTCATCTTTTGGTTTTCTTCCTTTCCCTCGGTTATTGTTCCACTGTACCCTTTTTACCCAACTTGGCCTAAAAATAAGATCCCTCCATCTTGAATGCTGTGCTGTAGCAGGAGATTAACAGTAGAATGTGATGCTAGACGCGAAGAAGCTATGTGAAACAAGCTACAACAGGATGAAAATCTGAACCAAATTAAGGTGGGAGGACTATGGTAGATTTCTTACAATAATATTATTCCCCAATCCCTCGCTCTACCCCTCCCTTCCCATCACTCCTCTCCCTCTCCCCCACCCCCCACTGTGTTCAACAAGCTTTAGTAACCGCACTATTGATGGCAAAATGAACCCTCATCAAATCTGCCTGTGTGTGTGTGTGTGTGTGTGTGTGTGTGTGTGTGTGTGTGTGTGTGTGTGTGTGTGTGTGTGTGTGTGTGTGTGTGTGTGTGTGTGTGTGTGTGTGTGTGTGTGTGTGTGTGGTTATCTGCGCTGTAAAACGATTCGCTTCTGTGTTTCTCCCCCAGATTTCAGTGTCCAGTCAGGCGCGTTGGTGTGGGTCGAGATGTACGAGGATCGCGATATGGAATGTTTGAAAGCGAGGATGAATGCAGTTGAGCCTAATCGGGCGTAGAGCAGGGAATGTTGGGTTAGAACTATGCTGCCCGTGTGTACGTGTGGCGAGATGAAGCTCCTGTCTGAATATTGACCGTGTACTTGCTTTGCATATGGTATTCTTGGATCACTTTCACACACTCTTATATACATATATCTACAGCACACGACTTACGGTTCAGTTGCAGATACTTCTCTCATTATTACATTATAAATATTTACTCATACACACCTGCAGCTGCAATAGTCCTTTTACTTAATAGAAAAAAAAAATCTCTATCTTAAATGCTGAGTTGTAATAACAGATTATGGTCTCAGCCACAAAGAAATGCTATGTAATGTATTTTTCTGCCTAAGAGCAACGTGTAGTATGCTGCAAAATGACGAAAACTTGAGACTGGTTAAGGTAACTTCCCCTCTCTCTCTCTCTCTCTCTCTCTCTCTCTCTCTCTCTCTCTCTCTCTCTCTATATATATATATATATATATATATATATATATATCCCATTGGAGCCCGGTGTCCCCAGTATTGGACAGAACTGGGAATTTTCATTTCTTAATAAAGTAGGGAACCCCCAGGCAGGGACCTATATATATGAGCTTCGCGACTATGAGCCGATAGGCGGTGGGCGATACGCTTAGGACCCTCCCGGAACAGTGCCTCTCCCAGCAACCCTGGGATCCAATGGGATATGTTTATCTATATCTATCTATCTATCTATCTATCTATATCTATCTATCTATCTATCTATATATATATATATAACTCATTTCCAGCTGACCAACATCAACACTCATACAAGGACTAAATACCAGGCACCCAGTTACGCCTACACAGTTGCACATATACAGTATATGAATTATTTTCTTGACACATCTATGGGCACGCGCTGCCTATTTTCAGAACTATCCGGGAATAAGTGAGTTTTTAATGTATACATAAAAGGAAATCGAGATTATAAGAACAAACTAGCTCTCAACTGACTCAAACGATCTGTTTTGAGTTGTGTCCATGAAGTATAGCTATCCAAATAAAACCAAACATTCCTTCTACCTAAAGCACACGTAAAGATTTCTCACCTCAGAAAGCAGTGTCATGTAATAAAGGGCTGTAGATGAAAACATAATATTTTTAACTGGAGATCTTTCTGTAGATCGGTGAGGTAGTTTTGTCTCATTCCAGATTCCAGTACGGTTGAAGAAGTGACGTTAATACCGATATAAGAGAGGATGTAGCTGGTAGTATGCAGTTTATCAAAATTACTGCTACCAGGCTTGTATGGAATCGCTCATGTTCACGCATATCTGTACGCTGCAGCTAACATACACATTTACTGTGAAGTAAGGTACATACGAATGTTTTTCCTGCGCCCCTGATGAGTGTTCTGCGGTGAACAAGTTTGCGTATAGCGAAAACATTTACGTATCATGAAGTATAGATAAGTTAAAACCATACGTTGTACAGGTCTCGTAATTCTGCCACGACTCGGACAGCGTGGAGTGTGTGTGGGTGGTAAGAGGACTGGGTCATCACACGGACCGTGGAGGATATTGAAGACACCGCTGCCATTGTCATGTTGTACACAAACGAACATATGGAGATCTAAAGTGCTTTTGAGCTTACCACAACAACGAGGCAATGTTATTATTCTTTCGAGGAACTGAAAATGGTAATCGCTGTACGTATTAATTCAGGCGAATTCTTTATCGATCTTAATTCAAAATTTCTGGTCCTTGTTCCCAACGAATTTAAGAAGGAGGGAGAGAGAGAGAGAGAGAGAGAGAGAGAGAACTAAAATGTGGGTATGATACCGGTGGACGTAAATGTGGTATAAAATTCAGCCAAGGCTACGAGCACCCCTACAAACAATGGGCAGGGTACGACTGCTGTGATCGAGACTGATAAATGCGTCGGCAGCATTCCTGTGCTTGACGATGGACGAAATTCTATATCTTTTCACTTAATACTTTGCCCTTAATAGTGCAGATACAGATCGAAGAAGGAGGCGGGAAGGTTACGTAATAGGAAGTGAGGATGATTAGATAAGGTAGGACGGCCAAGGAGGTAACGAGAACTTATGGATGGGAGGAGCATCAAGGGAGGGCCGGCTGGGGTGAGGATTATGCAGCGTGTGGGATTAGGCAGCGACAGGGACACAGGGACTGAGGCATGAGACACCACCACAGAGGGGCATTATGGGCTAAGGATAGGAGGCCATGGAGATGTGGAGGTACGAGATAGGTATAAGGATGAGAGGGAGAGGGAAAGATGGTAGGAGGAGGAAGGTAGAATACGAGATGGTTGAGAAGGGTAAATGTAACTGAGAGGGAGGTATGAAAAGAGAGATGGTGAGAGATGGATGCGATGAGAAGGGAAATATTAAGATGGTTATGAGGATGACAGAGATAGTGAGAGATTGCTATGTGGAGGAGAAGGAGGCTAGAATGAGAGATGGTTAAGGAGGACAGAGAATGAGAGAGAGTTATTTAGAAAGAGATGATACAAGGTGGATATGAGGACGACAAAGATAGGGAGAAGTTATGAGAAGGCAACGTGAGAGACGACTGAGGATGAGATAGATAACTGATTGTTATGAGGAAAGAAATGGTGAGAGACAGATACAAGAATAGTGAGATGGTGATGAGGATGAGACACTGACAGATGATTATGAAGGCGAACAGTGATTATATGAGATCCAGTATTTATGAGGAAGTGTGAGGTGTAGAAATTTGATAGCAGGTATGACAGAAAAAAACATACGAATATACACAGCTTAACACCATCAGTCCGAGGTTCGGATTTTATTCAGCTTGATTTTATTCGGATGAGAAGAGCACCCGAGTACTGAAGGGACTAATGAAGGCTATATCCAGCCCCTCCAGTTCGGGGAAAAAAAAAAAAAAAAAAAAACTCCCAGAAGCAGAAAGGCATTGCGTGAAGGTAATAAGACTAAAATTATGCAGACATCTTGGGCTGCAAAGGTTAAATAAGGAAAAGACGACTAGAGAAGTTGGAGATGAGATGAAAGGTTTAAAAATATGCAACACTATAAAAAGATTAGTCTTTTTCCATGAAACCTGACACAATACTTATAACAAAGCAATGCATGAAACATATGATATAGATAGGAAGAATCAGAAGGGCAAACGAGGCAGAGGAAGGATATGATTGAAGCATGGAGGAGTAGCTTGAACATAAATCCAACTTTATGAGACACAATAAGAAGAGCAAGGAGGAAAATGCACAACAGTTTACCGATAAGAAAGAGGAAGAATCCATCTAAACTCTGTCTGTTCTTACCAGCTTAGGAGTAAGAAAATTCCTTCGCACGTTGACATCCACCACAACGGAACCCTGTACCCTTCCCTGAAAGCACGAGTAAATTATTTCAGTTGCTGAGTAACAAATTTACCTAGACGTTATTAATTGCCTTTAGGTTACTGTCTGTTGCTTTGCTTGAAGTACTTGTTTTTGTCTTTTATTTGTCACTTATGCGTCATTTATACAAGAATATTAATTCAATTATCTTCTCTCTCTCTCTCTCTCTCTTAGTTTGTGTGTGTGTGTGTGTGTGTGTGTGTGTGTGTGTGTGTGTGTGTGTGTGTGTGTGTGTGTGTGTGTGTGTGTGTGTGTGTGTGTGTGTGTGTGTGTGTGTGTGTGTGTGTGTGTGTGTGTGTGTGTGTGTGTGCGCGCGCGCGCGCACATCACTTGCGATACAGAGTGCAACTTCTCGTCTTCACTTACTGGTTGGTGATCGTCATACTTTGCACTGTAGTTATATTCATTGCATCATGTTGAACAACTCAGATATAAGTAGAGCAAGGAGTTCAGGTGAAGGTAATATGATAATGTGAGTGTATGAAGGCACACTCTGGAACCCTACCTTTACTGAATCGCCTGATAACACATGTAAAGTGCAGGAAATCATTAGCAAACTCTCAAAGGGAAAATGTCACTGTAAGATTATAATGCCGACTTATCCATATATGTTTTTTTTTTTTCTGACACACCATCTACCGCCCTCATCTTTTTCTCACTTAACCCTTGCAACACAGGTGTTTCATTTTAATTTTGTTATTGCAATCTGCAGACGGTTTTATTGTAGCCATAACCCCAACTAGAAGCTACCACTTGTCCCACGCTCACTAGTTACTAATCATCTCCACAACCCTCAGCCTCATTCTGATCCCCTGCACCACTTCATTCGAACCCTCTGCACCAGTCACTTCATTCTAGTCCTATCCACCCACATCCTAGTCCAATGATCTCTTCTCATTCTAATCACTTCCACCATTCTCAACTCTAATTCTGTCATCTCATTCTGACCCTCTCCACCACCTTTACCTCCATTAGATCTTTTCAGCCATACTCATATAATTCTTACTGCTTTCCACCAGCTTCGCCTCACTCTAAGTTTCCCCGTCAGCTTCACCATGTTCTAATCTTTTCCACCTCCATCACCTCACCGTAATTTCATACAGTTTTAATCCTCTCCACCACTTCACTGTAATCCTCTAAATCACCTTAATCTCATTCTAATCCTCTCATCTCATTTTAACCCTCTCCATCACTTCACTTTATTCATCTCCGCCACGCTTGCCTCATTCTTACTCTCTGCACAATGGTCATCAACTTTTCCACCCAGTGTAGTATACATTTAACACCTCTATGCCAAAAATGTTATTACAGTAAATCCTTTAATCCGGCCACCAATAATCCGAAAATCCCAATACTCCGAATTTGTCAAGGCCAAAGTTTTAAATTTTTTTCTGGTCTTTTTTCGAATTTTTCTGGTTTGGTCTTGCCCTTGGACTTGGATGTACCTGCCTGCAATTATTCATCTAAACTTCCATGTATTTCCGGTAAAACAATAACCCATATCATTTTAAGTTTTCATTTAATGGTCATGTACATATTTCTAATGTTTTCAGAGGGCCCTCCCAATAGTCCAAAAAAATAATTGTCCGAAAGACCCTCGGTCCCCTGCGATTTGGATTACAGGACTTTTACTCTATATTAGTCTTGCCGCTACCAGACGAATTTATTTAGGCCACTAGAATACTCAACTACTGTATAACCCTTATACCTTAACTTGGCCCATATTTCCGTCCTTTTGCGGGATATTTCACGTAGCTCACTGACAAATAAAAAATACTACGGCTGTAAATGCCTTCCAGAGCTCTTGTTTGTGACTAGCACCACATTCAAGCGTTTACCCCTTGCTACAACTCAGTATTCAAAATGGAAAGATGGTAATTTTATGGCAAGTTTGAGTAAAAAGCGTATAGTGGAAATCATGGGAAGCTACATCTAGTCTCTACAGTTCGAAAAATCTCTACTAAGCAGGGTGTAATCGCCAGAGGATCATAAAAATACAGTGTAAAAATATCCTCTAGATGAAGCAGTTAATTGCTGGCCATTGCACTGAGTCAAATGGTGTCAGGGATTGTAAACTTTATGGGTATAATGTCATGGTGGTAATTACGCGTTTACTGAGGCGCGTGTGTTTATGGTAATGTATGTGTAATGCTTATGAGTTATGCAGTTAGCCATATACAGCTCATGCAGTGCAGTTGTTGGTGTTTCTGTATGCATGTGCGTTTAGTTATGAATGTGTGTGTGTGTGTGTGTGTGTGTGTGTGTGTGTGTGTGTGTGTGTGTGTGTGTGTGTGTGTGTGTGTGTGTGTGTGTGTGTAACCGACTAGCTTCTCCTCACCGTGGCGTACATGGGAGTAATGAGGTTGACGTAGGACACCTGATTAGGACTGTGGCTGAGCAGGGGTGGGGAGACGCATCCCTGGGCGGTGATGGAGACTCAGGAGGAGGTAATGAGCTGCGAATTTACAATGCAGAAACAGGACAAGCATTCATTACCAAAACACATTATCCCTTCCACTGCGATGCCGCATTTCTTTTTATTTCATTCTTGTTAACTCCAGATAAATTTCTTCAGCTTAGGAGATTTTCAAAACGGAGAAATTTGATATAGCCTTTATTAATATAATCAGAACGAGAGGCCTTTGTTAAGTTCAACTACATCATCTGGAAGGGAACAAATATAAGTTAATGAAAACGACGTCCGCGCGATGGAGGAGTTAACAGAGCGAGACTCGTTAGTGAGTGGAAAAAATATTTCAGATATCGTCGTATAATTGTTCAACAAGTTACGCGCCAAAAAGGACTGATGAAATTAGCATCAGCTGTGTTGGAAAAAATATTTTATGAAGCTCGTCTTGTGGAACTTATCAGACTGCAAATATTTCACGCTCTCGTGGTTATAAAGTTGGCTATATTGGCTTTTCATCCCTCCGGATTTCATCATTTTGACGTAAAAATTTCAGTCAGATTTGTTGTTCGTTTTCTGATATACTGTATATTATGTTTCTGTTTCGATCTGTCAGTAAATCATCACAAACTGTTGGTGTGAATATGGCTTACAGTTATAATTTCCTTGCCTTTAAAACTTATGTCTGTTTATACCTCTGTCTGCAGTGTTTCCCTAGATAACATTAACTTTTAGGCCTCCAAGAGCCATCAGTGGGTCAGGACAAGGATATCCAGCTATATTCTTCTGAGCCTTTTATGCTTACTCACTTCTCCGTATATGTGTCACTGCTAAAAGATACTCGTGCGTAAACCTCCATGTGTGAATCTGCTGGCCTGTAAATAGAAGGACCCGCATACCAAATCCCAAGGGTCTTTATCACCAGGTCAGGCCAGAGTACAATGTGTTTATCCTTCCCACAATCTTAATAGCTTTTGTTTAATGTACTTATCTCTGTCTGAATGTGTGTGTGTGTGTGTGTGTGTGTGTGTGTGTGTGTGTGTGTGTGTGTGTGTGTGTGTGTGTGTGTGTGTGTGTGTGTGTGTGTGTGTGTGTGTGATTCTTAAAAACGTCTATCGTGCCCAGAGTAGACAGTATCAGCAACGCAGGCAGGCCCAGGCACGCCATAAAATCCCAGCCTGGCGTACCCTGAAGTGGCCGGGGTGTTCACTACGCCGGCCCTCACAAATTTGGTATAGGCGATGCAGCAAAGTGTCCCTCATTAGCATAACAAACAAGTGCTGCCTAATTAATTCCCCTGATATGCTGGGTGGACGTCATCTGATTCATTCCCGGGGGAGGGGTTGGGTCGGGGGATAATTCGGGGATCCTTGACACTTCGCTTTTTCATTGGAGGCGTAATGTTGTGTTGCCTGTGAAATACGGGATGGTTAATAAATAGCCCTACGCAAGGAACTTACCTGGTGCTATATTGTATGTTGTGGGGACTGCTCACTATGCTGGTGTAGGAGTGGGTGAGGCACAGAGTAGAAAATGAATAAATGTTGCAGGATACACCTTGATAACGGTGAGAAAACCATCCCCACAACACAAGAAACCGGCCTGCGGGGTGGGAAGACGTTATATATGAACTACCCTTTATATTTTCGTGGTTGACTTGGCTTTAGTTTCATTATTAGGCTGACCATTTACAGAAGCTACGTTACTTAACATTGTTTTATATGTTTTAAGTATCACTAGAAAACACACACACACACACACACACACACACACACACACACACACACACACACACACAAATCAGGCTCACAAATGAAGGTGTTAGTGTGGGTGTTAGTGCAGGCGAGGCAATGTTGAGTTTACGATGCTGGAACCATTCACTGGGTTGAGAAGAGACTGCATCTAAACGCCCGTGTAGCTTACAGCGCAGTTGCCCTGTAGCAAGGTAGAGAGGAAAAATGGAATTTATACCTGCTTCCTGCTTGTTAACGGCCTGTGGGTCTGGATTTTGTAATGATCAGGGGCATCGTCATACGTACTGTAATTCTTGATCCTTAGGAATCAAGACTAGGCACTGAGATGAATGATACACCAGTGATAATGTCGGGGAGGAAGTTATAGTTATACTAGGAAATCATCTCATAATAAATATAGCCCCGTTCTTTATTTCGCCTCCTAAACTTACACTTACTTGGGATATGACAATATCTGCTATGCTGACCTTCAGCTTCGATTTTGAGCAGTTCGAATATCAGCAGTACATTATAGTAGATTTTATAAGTACGATTAGAAATATCTTTGAGATCTGATGCTTTTGTAGTGGAAATAAATTTGGATCAATTAATTCTAAAAACGTACTGTGACAAACTCACACCACTGTATTCAAATTTCATAATCGTTCCAGAAAGTGTGTAAGATTATGTTTTCGGCGGTCGCATGGACGTCATAGAAAGAACAGAAACAGACCAAGTGAAAACAATGGTTCCTGGAAGACTCTGGACTGCAAAAGGGGAAACGGTGTAAGAGTACATACTTATTAATGAAACAGTGTCAATTATCCAGAGTCGTTCTAGTTCTGTCGTGAACCGGTATAGCTGGCCAGCTTAACCCCCGCCAGAATATACCAGGGTATAAAGTAGCCTAGGCTCGGCTATACCTCGTGTATAAAATGGCCTAGGCTATAATATACTCATGGATATATTTCAGCCTAGGATATTTTAAACCCCCTTGGCCACATTGTACCCCCTCCCTCTTTATTTCGTAAAAAAAAATAAGCAATATTTTATTTATGTTTCTATTTCCCACAAAACATGCATGACAAATCATGAATTATTAAAAAGAAAAAAAAAAATCCATACTCTATAGCAAACTAGAGTAAGGTAAAACTTAGGCAAAAACAATGGCATATACTGTACTGTACTTTGCCTGCGAAGCTATCACGTAATTAACAAACTTATTTCCACATAACTTCATACAGGATTAAATTGTAAAATTTTATTTATTTTTGCTTGTAATTCTTATTATTTTTTAGAAAAAGGGGGTATATTTTGGCCAAAGGGGGGTTAAAATAGCCTAGGCTGAAATATACCCTGAGGTATATTCTGGCCTAGGCCATTTTATAGCTAGGGTATAAACTGGCCAGGGGTATAAAACAGCCTGTTACAGGCACCGTCTTAGTTTAGGTATATTCACTGGTGGAAGTGGTGCAGCTGTTTTGATATAACGTTTTCTATATTCATTATTCCATTTCTGTTATTGTTCATTTTCCCCTGCCGTTTTACTTAATTGCTATGTGCTCAGATCCACCATATGGTTTGGATTTTTCTGATATCCTCCCATTCTCTTGCTCCATGGTGTTCGGTCTGGCATCACAGTTTAATTTGTCTCTTTCAAACACTATGACTGATCTTACCTTACGCCTTACATATATATATATATATATATATATATATATATATATATATATATATATATACTGTATATATGCAAATAAATCACATGGTTACGAGATTCTAAAATATGCTGATATCCACTAGGAAAAAGAGACAAAAATGTCTCGAAAACTTTCATCTTTACTTTATACTCCTTTAGAGGCCGTCGAACCGCTCAGTGTCAGTTCCTGTTTTCAGTCGAAAGATAACAGAATTCTGAATTACTCATGGAGCGAGCGAGACGAAGGGAGGAATTATCGCTAAATTTTATCCTGCTGGGATACCCGTTGAGAGAGAGAGAGAGAGAGAGAGAGAGAGAGAGAGAGAGAGAGGATAGTACTGTTTGCCATTATACTAAACGATATTATATCATTATAGTGTACAATTTTAGGAGTATAAAGCGGGATGAAGGACAGGCAAGAGAGTGATAATACAACAAACACGTCACTCTTCTCTCTTCTGTTATACTGGTAATTTCAATACTGGACCAAGGACGAATCAATCCCCTCCACTAAAAGCAAATCCTAAATTAGAGACAAAAGGCCAGAAATGAGTCATAACTAGGGAACCTGTGGCCCGATTGCACTGGAAATTGTTTTATCCTAAAAGTTAGAGCAGTTTAATGGTACCATGCTCTTGCAAAAATTGCGCTACGTTACGCCGTTTTTGCTGTGATACGGTAATAAACAAGGATAAAGAAATCGGATCATTATAACATATATATATATATATATATATATATATATGTAAAACTGCATATTTATGACAGTGTAAAATTCAGCTAGATTCGGAACTGAGGGCTGAGCATGTTTCTTCAAGTAAAACCCAGGTGTGCTCAGTAGGTGGGAGTGGAGGAGAGGCTGGAGGGGAGTGGAAAGATGACAAGCGATGTGAACGTGGGGGGCCAAGCCAGTGTGATTACATCCTACCCTATCATCCTCTACAAGGATATTCCACCCACTCATCCAAAACTTTGCTCTTACATATTATCTCTCGGTTCCCCTTTCTCTTGCCGTCCATAACTACCTTCGGGCCCACTTCTGTCCCACATTTTAGATGAGAGAAAATCTCGAGGAGCTACTGTGTCCATGAGTCACTCATTAAGGATTTATTTTCTGAAATGAGGTGCCCGACTCCCTTACAAATTAATGAAGCCTCATGGCCCAGATGCTGTTTCATCTAGTACTGCATATCGTTCTTGTTTTTAACTCATTTCCCACCACTTTCCCTGTTTATTATCTCTCTGTTATCTCTCTTAATCTATTTTGCCACTTGTCACACTATCTCCCGTATACTGACAATGCTCGTTTATCCCTTACCTAATTGCAACCTCCTGTTCTCCACAACGCCTAATTCTGAGCATTGAATTTAATTTCGTGTATTATATAATCCCCATTCCAGACTTGCAGTTACTCCTCTCCACCACCACAACCATATCCCTCTCACTGTCATTACTTCGAGCACTTTCATCACCCCTCCCCCTTACTCCAGTTTCTCTCTCTCATTTATTTTCATCCTCCTCCTACCCACATAATCATCCCTAATCCAACCTCCTCCACCTTGCTTTCTCTGCCACTCACTTTTTTCTTATCACGGGCTTAGTAGGAAGAGAAACAAGGGGTTGAACAGTGCGAAGAGTCAGTAAGAAAACAAGAAGATACAGTGTTTGAATATACATGACGTGTATGGTGCCTGTGTGTATGCTTGTCTGTGCGTCTGGTGCCTTAACTCCTTCAAGGTTATTCGGTGAATTTGATTGAAACTTCGCAGATGAGTTCGTCTGGTTACTCAGGACTTCCATTATATACAGTTTTCCAACCATGAATTTTACTAGATTCAGCCCTCCACAAAAATAAAAAAATTCTCGGATGTAGTTAAAGGAAGACAGATATGACTTTGATATCTTGGTACGTGTTGTACAATGGATTCTCATCCGTAATGTGATATTTGGGGAGCATGATCCCTCAGTGATTCTAGAGGGTTATGACTCCCATCCCAAAATAAATTCGATTGGAAATAGGGGAACGTGCGTACATGAATTTGAACGAAACTTTTCAAGCTAATTCGTCTGGTTCCTCAATACTGTCCTCCACTATATACATTTTTCCACCACTATTTTCATGGGGATCAGCCCCCTCCCAAAAGGTATGAAGGATACAAAATAGAGGAAGGAGGAGAGATATCGCTTTGATATCTTAGAACATGATGTAGAATGGGCTCCCATCTGCTAACTACTCCTACTACTACTACCACCACTACGTACTACTACCACTGTACCACTACTACTACCACTGCTAACTACCACTTCTACTACTACTATTAATACTACTTCTTACTACTACCACTGTACCACTACTACTACCACTATACCACTACTACTACCACTATACCACTACTACCTCTACTATTACTACTTACTACTACTACTCCCACTATTACTTTTTTAACTATGTTATGGTCACCTCCATCCATTTGGGAATCATATTTTGAAGATCAGATCCAACCTTGATAATACACATCACCATTTGGAGTTGTAATGTGAAGGTTAACACTAACCCTCATATTACAGTCCGTTGGCCTCAAGCACGACAATCGCTGTGGTTATCAACTATCTACTACTAGTTTTATTACTTTACTTTTAATCATTAAAATTACAGCGCTAATAAAGACATTAATCTATTGTAGTCGCTGGTCTATGCGACTCTCGACCACATTAGCTTCGTAATCCATACCCGCCAGAAAGATAGGCCTTAGGGCTGATGGTCTTTCCCCCCTGAGGCATAGGAGTGCAGACCTGACGAGGGAGAATGATAGTCGATATCTCATCCAGGCCATAACAGAGCGCTGGGGTTGATGCTTCCTCTCAGAAAGAACCTCTGCCAGACTCGAGTAGGATCTCATCGCCTCTGGACCCATCCCACATGATGTTGTGGAGACAAGGGGAGTGAATCGACCGTGGTCCACATTTTGGATCCTTTTGTGAGAGTCTGTGTGTGTGTGTGTGTGTGTGTGTGTGTGTGTGTGTGTGTGTGTGTGTGTGTGTGTGTGTGTGTGTGTGTGTGTGTGTGTGTGTGTGTGTGTGTGTGTGTGTGTGTGTGTGTGTGTGTGTTTTGTTAATTCCTCTTGTTTGCAGCCTCGAGAGTCAGTACACAGTGACATGCTGCCATAGGATCCAATATCCCAATGTCAAGGAAAGCCCTCTGCCCACGTGTCCGGAAAACTGGAGCACTGACATCCACTCATGCGTCATTTGATATGCTTGCTTTTCTGTGGATGAAGTGCTCACCGTCTAGAGGGAGCAGAGCTGGTTCTATGGTGATATCATGGCATATTTCCTGTAGCATTTTCGCAGTGAGGTCGCGTACTTCATCATGTCGAATGCAAGCAAAACCTCCCTTCTTGCAAACCATTGCTACCACTATTACCACTACCCACTAAATGTATCCTGGTTTATCACCCCTTCACATATGCCACTGCGATCATGTGGCTTTACATAGTGATACTAACTTATTTTATAATGTAGTAATATGGCTGAAATTTATTTCTTCTTCGTCTTCAGGTTTTTCCCAGTTTTTACTTGCTGCTTCCCTTAAGGGAGCGTTGATGAGTGTGGCTTGCAACCTGGGGTGTTGCTCCGCTGTGCTCTCGATGTATGGATATCTCGCCTCCCCCTTTCCACATGCCCCGTTCCTCATACAGTATGTGTACACATTCCTCTTCTACCATCCTGTCCCATTCTTCACACTCCCCCCCCCCTCCACCTAGCTCTCCACTCCCTTTCCACCTGCCTCCCCCCTCTAAATACATGTACAATATCAATGTCCATCCTTCATCCTAACCTTCCCTTCATTTCTTTGTTCCCTGTCACACAGAGCCAGTGCTCTTCTTCCCCCCTTACCTTCAACACAAACGCGCACATACGCACAGCCCTCCTACCTTCCTTCCCTTTCTCCGCCTCCTCACCAAAACGTCCCCTTTTTCCACTCACTTCTCATCTATATGCAGCCCCCACCCTTGCCGATCCCTCCATTCCCTTTCTCTGCCTCATCATCTAGCGCTCCTTTCCCCCTTTACTTCCCCCTCCCCCTTCTTGCCTTTGGTTCTTCTTGTTTGCATAAAAAAATACTCGTCACTCCTTCTACCTCCCTCCCCCGTCTCTTTCTCTCCTCCCTCACCTAACGTCCCCCTCCCCTCCATTCTCCTCTCCCCAGCCGCAACTCAGGTGGCGTTTGTCACCCGCACATCTTAGGTGGGGTCACGGGGGTCTGGGTGAGGAGGATAATGACTTTTCCTGACGTTGATTAATGTCTTACAGTTCCATCCTTACCAGCAGACTCGAGTAATGTCTTGGCATTGCGAAATATGCTTACTTTATTGCTGAAATTGTACTGGGTAAAAGTATCTAATCTGTGCATCTTGATTTCATAATGCTGTAGATTATTAAAATGAAAGTAACATATCCAATGAATGAACTACGTGTCCATATGCAAGTACAATTCTTCCTTATATCCGAGGCTATTACTATACATGCCCCGAGAAAAAAAAAAAAAAATTGCCTAAAAACATAATACTCCTTCGGCCATGCGTCACCTTGATTCAGCACAGGAGTATTCCATAGGTGATGCATTGTATAACACGCTGGGTCAGTCTTCCCCGCGGTGTTCAGAGCCCCCATAAACCAGGATTCACACAAGAAAGACTATATTTTTGGCAACATCAGACTCAATTTTCGCAGGAATCACGCGAACCCACTATCCTCTGCCAGCGTCCCTCCTTCCTCTTGCTCAGTTTAATGCATGGTCTCAATTTTTCAACTCCCTTTCATGCCTAGCCTCAAAGAAACGATGCATTTGCTTATCAGTATCGCGTCACTTACGATCTATGACTCCATTTGTTCACAGTGTATTCAGTTCAGGTTCATGAGAAAGGTCAAAACAGGAGAGAAGGAAATGGAGGTGAGGATGAGAAGGGATGGTGAACGATGGAATATTTTAAAGTTAATGTATGCAAATAATACAGGGCTGCTTGCTAACTGTGAATGAGGCATTTGCAGAATAGACTAAGCTTTTTTTTCTACTCAGCAGTGCCTAAAATATGAGTAACGTGATAGTTGTGGAGAAAGATGTTGATCCATAATGTGACGTGCTTGTGAATGGACTGTAGGAAAATATTAAGCAACTAAGTGTAGTGATAAAAAGAGAGAGAGGTGTGAAATGGAACTGAAAAGCAGAATGGCATATGGGAGAAAAGTGGATAATTTAAAGATCTTGACACAGCCTCATTAGTCGGTTCCCCCAAACCTCCCCATTTCGAACCTGTCAGGGTGACCCGATGGCACTTTGATCAGGCAGACTGGGATGGATTTAGAAATTATCTTGCTGACATTCCATGGAAGTCTTTCTTTTCTAGTGATACCAGTTCTACACAGTCCCACATTAATGACTTAATTCAAGCTGGCATGGAGCTGTTCATACCAAGTCAACAGTTCACTAAAAGATCAGACTCCCCAGAATGGTGTGATAGCAACTGTGCCAGAGCAGCAACCAAAAGTCATTAGCATATCACTTTTACTATAAGAAAAAAAAAAAAAAATCTAAATCGGTCAGTAAATCTAAAATTGCTTGAACCATGCAAACACAGTAATAAATGTCGCTAAATCTACCTTTCTTCACAACCAAGCATCAATATTATTAAACAATCATAAGGACAACAGCATATTGTGGTCAACTCTCAATCCTTTCAATAACAACTTTAACAAGTCATCACCCATTCCCCCACTAAATTCTTCAGGTAGTAACATTGCAAATGACCCGCGTGGTAAAGCAAATATCCTTGCCAGTACATTTGCCAGAAATTCTTTCTTACAGGAAGTCAGTCAGAACGTCCTTGTACTAGAACTTGACTCTCCCGAAATTGCTCCACTTAAAATACAGACTAGATACGTAAAATCCATCCTAGACAACTTACCAACCAACAAAGCTCCAGGCCCAGATGGAATTCCTCCAATTGTTTTAATAATAGTGCACCCCAGAACTTGCCTGTTCTAGCTAAAACATTCAGACTATGCATTCATACTTCTTCATTCCCTAATTCTTGAAAGAAACCAATATCCACCCCATTCCGAAGAAAGGAAGTTCCTCTGACCTCTCTGATTACAGACTAATAGCTATCACGACTTCTCTTGGTAAAGCATTTGAGACTGTGATTAATAAGCACATAGTTAAGCACCTCGAATCCAACAACTTAATTAGTGATAGCCAGTATGGTTTTCGGCACGAAAGCTCCACCATTGATATACTCAGAATCCCAACTCATACCATCCATTAATCAACTGACCAACATGGAGAAACTCATGCAGTAGCCCTTGAAATTTCTAAAGCTTTTGACAGAGTATGGCACCGTTCCCTGCCATCCAAACTTTCTTGCTGTGGACTAACGTCTTTTGTTCCTCTGATTTCCTCATATCTCAACGACAAAAAGATAAAAGTAGATGATGTATATTCCAATTTCCACTCACTTAATGCCGGCGTGCCACAAGGATCAGTTCTGGCTCCAGCCCTATTCCTAATTCATATTTATGACCTCTTATCTGTCACCCATAATCCCATCCATTCATATGCAGATAACTCAACACTCCACAGTTCATTCACACATAAACACCCATTTTCAAAGTTTAATATCTCCAACTTACAACTCAGTACAGCCATCTCCATAAATCAAGACTTATCTAAAATCACTGAATGTGGGGACAAAATAACATTGCCTCATTTATTGCTAGTAAAACCAAATATATACAATATACTAATAGACAAATATTGCCAGATTCCTATATTACCTCCAATGCTACTAATATTCTTATCTCTAAAAGTATTGAAATTCTCGGTGTTCCACTTAACAATGCCCTTAGCTGGACCTGTCATGTCAGATCACTTGCTAAAACCGCCTCAAAGAAACTTGGATTATTGCACAGAGTGCGTCATGTGCCCTCTCAGCTGGAATATTGCTCACCCTTGTGAAATGCATGTGGAGAGTTACACTAAAACAACTGGACAGAATTCAAAACAAAACTGTTAGAATTATTAGTAACCCTGCTATTACAAATAAACTACCTCCCCTACATGTAAGAAGGAATGTTATCCCCCTTTCATTATTTTACAGATACTTTTATGGCAAATGCTCAGACCCTCGTGCTACAAGGGCATCTGGTAGCGTTCATGACTAGAATGTCACACAGCCACATTGCAGAACTTCCGCCTAACAGAAATCCTTTATTCCCAAACTGCATCCCTTTGGAACTCGCTTCCCCAGAGTTGTTTCCCCCAAAGTTCAACCTACAGCTGTTCAAATCTAACTGTTACAGTTTTTTTTTTTTAATAGAGAACACCAGTAATATGGTGTACGGATTATTTTTTTTATTCATTTGCTTTTCCTTCTGCCTCTCTGTTATTGAGGAAAAAAAAATATAAATATATATATATATATATATATATATATATATATATATATATATATATATATATATATTTGTGTGTGTGTGTGTGTGTGTGTGTGTGTGTGTGTGTGTGTGTGTGTGTGTGTGTAAAATTTGTTTGTCCCATCCATTTTTATCGTAGACGATATGGTATAGTTTTGGACATGAGTGACAACAGCAGTGGAAATCAGATTGTTGAGGAATGTACTGGATGCGAGGACTGGATAATGTAAGAAATGTTGATATCTGTGAGGGAAATGCAGTAAGAGAGTGTGCGTAGATGGTATGGTCGTATAGAGAGAATGGCTATGAACAAGGTGGTGGAAAGACTTTGTCCTAATGAGTATGAGTACGTGTGGAAGGCTAAGAAGAAGGCTTGATACCTTAATGGGAATGTGTGAGGAAAAAAAAAAAAAGAAAGTAAGGGTATAAGGAAGCAAAATAACTTGTGAAAGACAGAAATGAATGGATGAAAATGTATTGTGACGCACATAATAAAGACTGCACACCTTTATTACTTTGGTAGCTGACAATACAGGTCTTCTTCATGAGTACATATTGTGTAGATAGTTTCGCCTGTTGAAAGGAACAGGTAATAGCGAGGTTAGACTGATGAATGACTGGAGGTGCGGAACATTTAGCCTCGATACTCAAATGTTTCGTGTTTCTGTCTCTTAGCTACGCCACTTGGAATGAAAGCAGTGATGGTGAAGACCTTAACTTCATGGCATTTTATTTGAGTCCTTTATTTTTCCTTTTGTGACATGCCAAGTGTATTAACTCTTTCAGTTAGGATAACGACTTCTTTATTTAACTCTTGTTACAACCAAAACGATATGATTCAGGTAAGGGAGACTTCTCATAGAAATTGGAATAATATAGCATATTTCAAACGCCCTCACTACCAGACGTCTTCCCTAGGCTAAATTATATTGCCTGGGGTATCAGGAATAAAGCAAAAGACACGATTAATTTAAGTATTCATAAATGGACAGTGTGGGTGAGACTCCGTATAGGAACTCATTCACTCATTCAATCGGGGCGGACGCCGAGGCAGTACTTAACCTCGCTCATCATCCAGCTCCACCGACAGTGTTCCTCCATGCAAGACTCCAGGCAGCAGCCCTCTCCACGAGTATTAACTGTCGAAACTTACGACTGTGGAAATGAATATGTTGTGGAATATATGAGGACGTTTTGAACAGACTGAATATAAAACACTACTCTAATTTACGTGAGATACATAAAATAAGAAACGCAACTAATGTTCGCGGCAGGAAACTGAAGACTGATGGTATGGTTACAAGGGAGAAATATATATTTCTATGGGTGGTGCAAATATATCAAATATATAAATGAGCTTCAAGACAGGATGCGTGACGGACCTAAAATATGGAATGATGTGATGAATGAATGGGTGTCAATGCAAGCAATGAAAACTGAGGAAGCAAAATGGTGACGTAATTAAAAGAATGAAAACTACGAGAGAGTGCACATGACAAAACCACACTCTTTTCTTAACAAATGACGGGAGAACTCAACCCCACAAGTGTTTAGGAACCGATCTGTCGCGGATGACTTGACCTATGGAGTGGAGCCTTGAATTCTTAAGACTTGAACGGAGAGAGAGTAAAGGGTGGCTCATTTCACTGAACATTGTTGATAACTTCTCTCTTGTCCTTGTTTGCTCGTTTTTAGATTCTGCCTGCGATACATAAATGAGAAACTGCGATAAGATGATGAAGATGAGGAGGAGAATCACAATAATCATTTCGATCTTTTCTTTTTCGAGATATGACGGGTGAGGTGGATGATTACAATAATAATAATAATAATAATAATAATAATAATAATAATGATGATGATGATGATGATGATAATAAAAATAATATTATCATCATCATCATTATTATGATCATTATTATTATTATTATTATTATTATTATTATTATATTAGGCTACATCGATATTTATTAATATTCTAGTCATCGTTATCGTTAACAACATCATCATTATCAGTACAGTGATTTACTTGCCCACGTTCATTTAAACTAATGTCCTCCACACATATTACTCCGCTAATCAGGTCCTCGCACCATTCCTGATATTACTCCCACTTTATAACCAGCTCCAGATTATGAAGAGCATTACGTGGCATTTCTATCGCCAGGATAATTTATTCAGACAGCTTTCGCCGTCGCAAACTTTATCGAAACTTTAAATTAGTCTGCAAATTCTTCCCATGCATATCAAGTGACGTTTCTCGCCTTCGTCATACGTTGATATCATGACTGTTACTGGTATTTTCATTATTACCTCCGCCAGAGAAGTTGGAGGAGGTTATGTATTTACCTATGTCTGCCTGTCTGTTTGTCCAGACGATATCTCCAAAAGTTCTCAATGAATTTCAATGACATTATGTGGAAGGGTGGACTATGGGCCAAGAAAGAATTAATTAAATATAGGGGCGGATCGGAATCCGGATCCTATGTATAATATCTCAAAAACTTCTCAATGGATTTCAATAAAATATGTGGAAGAGTGGGCAATGGGTCACGGAACAACTAACTTTGGGGGCGGATCCGGATCCTATGTATTCCACACAATGACTCCACGGATCCGGATCCGGATCCTTTTTAATGGCAATGGCATTGGTGGAGGTATGCGCTCTCTGTGTGCCTTCTAGTTATTATTATTATTATTATTATTATTATTATTATTGTTGTTGTTGTTAATATTATTATTATTAATACTGAGAAGTAAAAGCAGCAGTAGCAATAGTAAAACGACAGAGCTGGAGATGGAATACATTGAGTTGATTTTTTTCTCTCCTTATTTCATCCATGAGAGAGAGAGAGAGAGAGAGAGAGAGAGAGAGAGAGAGAGAGAGAGAGAGAGAGAGAGAGAGAGAGAGCAACATGGAGTACCTAGTAAATCAGTTTACAAGTAACTCAGTGCTACTGTACCTTTGGTTAGTCAAAATATATCCAAGTACTTAACTTCCATTAATGCAGATACCCACAATGGCTGTAACGTCCGAGGAGGGGAGGATGAACAGTATAACTTCCCCATCCCTTCCCGTGTGCACCCTGCAAAAAGAAGTATATGAACGCAATGAGTGCAATCCCACGGGTTGTATATCATGTCTTGCTTCTTCATCTGGCTTTGCTTGCACTTTTTAAGCCAGTATTCTTGTTGCCGCTTCCGTTGTTGCTGTGTTAGGTATAATAACACCGTCGCAGATACCAAAGGGACTGTGTATGGGCAATAAACACTGTGTGGGGGAGACAGGTGAGTACAGAGGGAGAACAGGTAAACGGGTTGCTGTGGGTAAGGGTACAGATGATGAGCAGGAGGTGGTGGTGGGTGGTCTGGGGCTGCTATGTGAGGCATGAAGCAGCAGGGATTGGGGAGAATGCTGAGTGGGCGAGGGAGGGGGGAGGAGAAGAGGATTTGTAGACTGAGAGATAACGACGTTGATTTACAAACTCGTGTTCAATCCCCTGTCGTAGCTATGACTTGTCTGTTCACAAGGAACAAGAGACATGGCAAGATTTTGAATCTTCCTCGACTGTTTTTAATGAAAGAAGAAGGAGGAGGAGGAGGAACGAAAGAAAAAAATGAATACAATCAGAGTTACGTGAGGATATTGCTCATAGGACTATTTGAGAATCATTTTGTTTGGATGTGTTGCAACCTTGGAAGTGTCTCCTCTCCCGAGTGTCTTGTGGTGGGCGTGCTGGTATGAAAGATGGAGGACATTATGGAAAAGGCCGATTGTCAACTGCATCCGTACCATCATGGACAAAAGATTGCCTATCAATCCACTGCGTCTACTTCACAATTAACGAGCAGAACACGTCCGCCACTTTCCCCTCTGATTAGTAAGATCACAGCATTATCTATGGGCAAAGCAACATGTGAATCCTCTCTCAACTTAGGACTGCCAGAAAGGAAACGAAAATGAGTGGTAAATAACGTGAAATGGTACACGAATTTTCATCCCGACTTTACTAATTGAAATGGTGGGTGGACAGGCAGTCCGTAGACTTGATCCATTCACTATGATTATATATATATATATATATATATATATATATATATTAGGGGGGGCTACCGTGTACACAAGTTCACCCAATTTAGGAAAGATATCTCGTGTTGGACGAGCTAAAGCTGCAGCTAACCATCCCAGAACAAAAGTTTCTCTTGGGTGTAAAATGGTTTGAGGGTAACAAAAAATAAACTATTTTAAAAAGATGTTGTCGGATTCATTGGTATAACTCACTAAAGCAGCTGCATATTTTATTGGTTTGTTCAGCCTACCTCTAGACGCCTTTATTCATGTTAATGATCTTCAACAGTGAAAGGGTAAGTGAAGCTATACATGTAACCCTCCCAGCTCGAAAAGTCTCTGCGAAACTCTATCAAATCTCCCGAAGAAACTAAAATAGAAATGAAAATTGTATCATAGAAGGAATGCGATTAAAGCTTGAACCATCTCGCTTTAGAGATATCTCATTTTAACCAGTGCCGGTATACTGACAGAGGCTGGTGAGTTTGATGCAGACTGCCGTCAGTTTTCACTGCAAGTCAGGGAAGTATTCCAAAATCTTACAAATATTTCCTTGCAAGTTTTCCCATACAGCTGGTACCCTAAATGAGGTGACTGACACATCAGATTTACAAGCAGCGATGGAGCTTTAATTAGCAGTTGCTCTATAATTATTGTGAACTTAATAAAAAATAACATAAAAAGACACTTATTAAGTCGTCAAAATATCCTCAAATTTTTCACGGAACGTTTGCAAATACGTCATACATGTAGCATTAGTAGGAGTAGACTGTAGCACCAGTCGAGCAGGGCAGTACTCCCAGCACCAGTCGAGCAGGGCAGTACTCCCGAGGTGGATGGAAAGCTGATGACAGGGAGTGCTGGAGCTCCCGTTTCATCAGCCCTCAGGACTAGTTCCTGACCATCCCCTTTTGCTGAACTTTTTCAGTGTCTCAGTTACACAGAGAGTAGGCCAGCATGCTCTCCAGTACAAATTTCTCTAACTATCTTCACCAAACTACATGCACAGTACACACTACACTTCCTATTCAAAATTCACCATAATGGCGTCGATTCACCAAGTCTCGGAGTCCCCAGGGGGGGAGGACCATAAATGCCCCCGCCATCTGCCCCTCTCCCGGTGACGACTCGAGGTGCCTGGAACCACTGTCTGACTCTCTTCTTCTTCATTTCTGCAACATTCGCGGCCTTTCATCTAACTTTCGCTCTGTTGAGCACCACCTCTCCTCCTCTAAACCTCACCTTCTTTTTCTAACGGAGACTCAGCTGTCTGAGGCAACTGACAGCAAACCCTTTTCTGTATCCTCCTACTTTTTCTATACTCATTTCAAAGCCAAAAGTGGCTGTTGTGCATACATACGCAACGACTTATCTTGCTCTCGTGTTCCTGAACTTGATTCTTCTGAATTCTCCACACTCTGGCTTCGGCTTTCCTGTCATTCTGTGACTAAATATATCTGTGCTGTTTACTTATCCCCTAATTCTACTGACTATCAAAAATTCATCGACTATCTTACTTCTACGATGGAACACATTCTGTCCATTTCTCCTTTCTCTGAAATCTCCATTCTTGGAGATTTCAATGTTCACCACCACCTTTGGCTCTCCTCTCCTTTCACGGATCCACCTGGTTAACAAGCCTACATCTTTTCTATCCTTAATGACCTAGAGCAGCTTGTACAGCACCCTACCCGTATCCCTGACCGCCTTGGAGAGAGCTCCAACATACTTGACCTCTTCCTCACAACTAATCCTTCTGCTTACCTTGTTAATCTTTTCTCTCCGTTGGGCTCCTCCGATCACAACCTTATTACCTTAACCTGTCCTATCACTCCGGTACGGCCTGTGGACCTTCCAGGGAAACGTCGTCTGTGGCATTTTGGAGCCGCAGACTGGGAGGCCCTCAGGCAGTACTTCTTTGATTTTCCCTGGAATGATTATTGCTTCCATGGCCGTGAGCCATCTGAGTGTGCCTTGCGCATTACAGAGGTTATTCTCTTGGGCATGGAAGCATACATTCCTTTCTCATATCCTTTGACTAATGCAAGAAAGCTTTGGTTTAATCACGCTTGTTCTAATGCTGTCCGCAACAAGGAGAAGGCCTACAAAAGGTACCTGAGCCAACCCACCCCTGAATCACATAATCTTTACGTTTCTGCCCGGAATCGTGCTAAGTCTGTTCTTCGCTCTACTAAAAATAATTTCATCCATACTAAATGCTCTCAACTCTCCAACTCGAATTCTTCCCGCTCCTTCTGGCACCTTGCCAAAAATCTTTCTAACAACTTTATCTCATCATCCTTCCCTCCTCTTTTCTACTCTGATGGTTCTGTAGCTATTTCTTCTACTGATAAAGCAGATCTCTTCGCACAGACTTTCTCCCCCAATTCCACCTTAGACGATTCCGGTGCTGTTCCTCCATCACTTCCCCCCTCTGACTTCCTCATGGCTGACATTGAAATTTCTTCAGTTGATGTATTTTCTGCCATCACTGGCCTCAGTACTAACAAGGCATATGGGCCTGATGGGGTCCCTCCTGTTGTTCTCAAGAACTGTGCTTCTGTGCTTACACCCTGCCTAGGCAAATTCTTTCGCCTTTGTCTGTCAACTTGTACCTTTCCTTCTTGCTGGATATTTGCTCTCATTCAGCCAGTCCCAAAGAAGGGTGACCACTCCCAACCCTCCAACTATCGTCCAATTGCTTTAACGTCCTGTATTTCAAAAGTTTTCGAGTCAATTCTTAATAGAAAAATTTTAAGGCATCTTTCCTATCACAACCTTCTTTCCGATCGTCAGTATGGGTTCCGTCAGGGACGCTCCACTGGCGATCTTCTCACCTAGCTTTCAGACCCCTGGTCATCCTCCTTTCGGGACTTTGGTGAAAGCTTTGCCATTGCACTTGACATCTCAAAGGCTTTCGATCGAGTCTGGCATAAATCTTTAATTTCCAAACTGCCCTCCTACGGTTTCTATCCTTCTGTCTGTGCCTTCATCGCTAGTTTCCTTTCTGGTCGTTCTATAGCCGCTGCTGTAGACGGCCATCGTTCTTCTCCTAGATCTATCAACAGTGGTGTTCCTCAGGGCTCTGTTCTATCACCAACTCTCTTCCTTTTATTCATCAATGATCTTCTAAGCTGTACATCTAACCCTATCCACTCATACGCTGATGACTCCACCCTTCACCTTTCCATTCGGTTCCCGCAACGCCCATCTCAACAGTTACTTCAACAAACAAGGGATGAGGCTATGGCACACCTAATGTCTGACTTGGCTCGTATCTCTGACTGGGGTAAAAATAATATGGTTGTCTTTAATGCATCTAAGACTCAGTTCTTACACCTATCAACCCGACAAAATCTTCCACAGGTATACCCACTAATGTTTAATAATATTCAGCTTAATCCTGCATCATCCTTGAACATGCTTGGGGTTTCATTTACTAGGGACTGCTTCCAAGAGATTGGGTGTGCTAATCCGACTCCGCTCTTTCTTTACCCCTGCACAATTGTTGACTCTATACAGGGGTTTTATCCGCCCCTGTGTGGAGTACAACTCTCATGTGTGAGGAGGCTCCCCGCATACAGCTCTTCTCAATAGGGTGGAGTCAAAGGCTTTTCGTCTCACTAACTCTCCTCCTCTTACTGACTCCCTTCAACCTCTGTCTCTTCGCCGCTCTGTTGCATCTTTATCTCTTTTCTATCGCTACTTTAATGGTCACTGCTCCTCTGAACTGTCTGCATGCATTCCTCCACCTCTACGACGGGCGCGTAGCACCCGTCTGGCAGCAAACTCTCATCCCTTTTCTGTCCAACTCTCTAATGCAAGAGTTAACCGTTACTCCCAGTCTTTCATTTATGCAACAGGTCAGCTCTGGAACTGTCTCCCTCTGTCTGTATTTCCTGCTGCCTATGATCTCCAGTCTTTCAAACGCAGTGTGTCCAGGCATCTCAAAATGATCGGATCTTGAATTTGGCTCTCTATTGTATTTTGTTTTTCTCTTGGAGGGAACTGTTACTGCGGGCTCATGGCCTTTGGTTCCTTCTTCCTCGCATTAAAAAAAAAAAAAAAATACTGTACCACATCAGATTGGAACTGGCTTGCCAGAACAACTGAACGGAACGGTAACTTTGATCAAGGAACTGTCTAGTCTCTTGTCTCTGTAGAGCATCACTAACCGGGAGCATCGGGATGATATTCTTTATAAACACATGACTAGCTAATAAAGAAAAAAAACAGAAACTTCTGGATGAGTTTTCTTGGACGCAGATCATTAACTCCTTCAAGTGGACTACGTTATATATATATATATATATATATTCTCTCAACCCACAAACGATTTTATATACCTTAGGATAAAGTTTTCACTTTAACTCGGTTAGATGCAACCTGCATTAGCCTTTCATTGCCAGATATCATTTTAAAGCTGAATAAAATCGTCTGGAGGCAGCAGGATATGGTAAATGGGATGACATACACCATGAAACTCCTAGCAACGGTGATCATCCTGTTATCTTAAGTCTTTGAGCCTGAGGAGAATTATTCGCGCATTATCTTAGGATATAAGACCACTGAATCATCCAGGTTACCAGTTACCTCCCATAGGTGTTATTCTAGGTACTCTTTTTACCTACTAGCCCACAAGGATGGATGGACATCCGAGTCGAGCGACGCCAATTTCCCACACCAGTACTCCAACGCTGGCACCAATGGATCTACTACTATGCATTCAACGATGCTAAACACTCAGCTACCGCAGCGGCAGCATCAGGTATGAACTAAAATAACAGGTTATCGTATTGAAGTGATTAATGTATGACATGGGTTACGTTTTGAATGAAAATCTACCGTAGTGAACGACAGACGCAGAACTGTTTAAGGAAGATATTCATAGACGATGTATGAAATTCTAACTGGTATAAAGAGACGAAGCAAATGATTAAGTTGGAAATTAGGGACAACTCAATGACCAGTGGTCATAATAGTCTGAGTATGTAGGTATGTTATAAAGATTGAGGACTGGTTAACCCTTTCAGCCTGATGTCGTCATTTTTATTTATCCATGTTACTTCCAGATAGTTTTACTTAGGTAGATTTTTCGAACTGAAGGAGTCAAATGCAGGCCTTAATAAGCCCTTCACTACTGTAAACGCTTCCCTATGCTGAATAAAATAATTTGGAAGTGGCAAGAAGAAATATATTAATTGCCCTCATGGTAAAAGAACTAAGAGTCTACATAAATCATATCAATATACGGCAAAGATTATGAGAGATGGGCACCTTTAAACTATGTCAAGATAACCATTGAATTAATTCACCTAAGTATGGTTAAAACAAGACAAAGGAAACTGTGATAGCCTCACACACCTGTACGGAATGCAATGGGGACAGAAATAATCACGTAATGGTATTTAAATGACCCACCTCTGGCTCATAAACTCTCCCTGCATAGCTAGCAGTCCAGTGTTCTTCCCTACCTTAGTGGCTCATATTAATAGCCATTCCACAACGAAGGAAGTATGCCGTCTACTAGAACTCTTATATGCTGTATTTCTGTGTGTACAGTCTATGTATGAGTGCATGAAGTGTTTGTATGATTTAAAACCCTCTACTCCTCAACACATACCTTATTTGGCTCGAGCCCCATCATTCAAAAGGTCAATGAATATGGCATAAGCTACAGAGGTGATGACTGATGACGAGTAGAGTGAATGGGGCGGAGAACAACTAATATGGTCTTATGAGATAACTCCAGCTTTGTGTGTGTGTGTGTGTGTGTGTGTGTGTGTGTGTGTGTGTGTGTGTGTGTGTGTGTGTGTGTGTGTGTGTGTGTGTGTGTGTGTGTGTGTGTGTGTGTGTGTGTGTGTGTGTGTGTGTGTGAGAGAGAGAGAGAGAGAGAGAGAGAAGGGGGAGGGGTCGATGGAGAGGCAACAGTGAATACTAGAAGGATATTAGGTATGTGAGTATGGTACAGGTTAAATGATGGTAGGGAAGGCAGGGAGAGGACGCACATGAAGAGGAAAAGTAAGAAGAAAGGGGATAGGTCGGAGAAGGAAGGGTAGGAGGGAAAGAACAACGGAGGCAAAGGGATAGACTGGGAGGAGGGGAAGGTCAGAAGAGGATAGATTGGAAGAGGAAGAGTAGGAGGGAATGGCAGGATGTGTTGGAAGTAAGGATGGATAAGTTGGAGGGAAGAGGAAGGGTTGGAGAGAAGGGGGAGGGTGGTGTGGTTAGGACAAGACAGGACAGGACCCTCCGTGACCTGCCTGACCAGTAGCCAAGCCTGACCATGATGGATGTCTCGCCTCACTACCCCTCTCTTTCCGCCAAACATGTTTTGTTCGTGCTATTGTTTGCACTCAAAAGTTGAGCAATTGTCTGGATAACTTTTGCTGTGGTCGTTGCTGCTGCATGTTCAAGTTTTGACCCTTTCAACATGAGGGCGTCCTTTATTGATTCACGTTTGGGTTGCCTACTGTAACTATTTCATTTAGCTAAGGAGAGGGTCGTAGTAGCGAAGATGTTAATGAAGGCTATATCCATCCCGTCGTGTAAAAACAAGTCTCTTCGAGGCGGAATCAGATTGTCTGGAGACAGCAAAATGAAATATATAACAAATACGTCCCCAGTTTTCATGGGTTTATATTTCAACATCGAGAGGCGCTTTGCTTAAGACATGTCAGGAAAGAGCAGTACACTCAAGTGAGTGTATCTTTTCACTGTCCTCGCCATTAACCAGACACACATGAATATTCCAAAACGAACCATTCCAAAAGACTGGAGGTAAAACAATAATATCTGAGTTTTATAGCGAGTATACAGCGTTAAGTTAGCCCTTGCATCCGGCATGCCGAAGAGGCGCAATTTTTTTCTTGGCAGGCCACTATCCCGGGATCACTGTATACATTAGGATGGTATCTGAGCGGCTCCGGTGATGCTTGCCGCACAATGGCGCATCACCATTTTTTACGCCGGGAAATGATTCGATTACCAAAGCTGGACCCTCTCTTCATGGTAGGATGTGTCATTGTGCAGGGCAATGGTAATGCCGTTATTCTTTTATCGCTTACAAGATTATAAAACTTGGGTGGTGTGTACCTAAAGAAATTTATAACAGATCTGAACAGGTCTTTTAAAAAGTGCTATGAGAAGAATGTGGACGATCAACTGTGACCCCGCGTTCTCAACCGACACCCTCCCACGGTCCTCCGGCCACCTTTGCTTTCCTCCTCATCTGGAAGACTTTGACATAATTTTGTATTTAACGTAACTTTAGCCAGCCCTGTATAAGGTAAGACTAACAATGAAGAACGTGGGTTCAGGACGTAATTGCATCTAGATGTTCAAACTGTACAGAATATCATACAAAATTCCACTCAGCTCATTTGACCTTTAGAAATAGGTACCGGTACATTTTCTAAATGCAAACTGTATGCGATTTAGCGAGTATTATCGAATCTCTAAGCTCAGTAAGGAATATCTTAATACTAACCATATTCTTCATGTGTTTGTGCTCACTCATCCCGTGATTAACGCAAATTACTTGTGATAAAACTTAGAACAAACCTGCTTCATGGCAGGCATTCCTTGGCTTGGTTATTGCTTGGTATCTTGTTTGCTGTGTAAGCATTTCCTGACGATCTTCGTTCATGTCTGAATAACAACAACAAGCCCATCACATGATTATTCTAACTCATCGTAAATCAGCCCATGTTAGTCGAACCCAGATTATCCTGATTCAGTTGTCCTAAGTTAAGTCACGTGTCCCTCAACCTAACCCTTTATGTGGCATGGTTCTACTGCCGCATAAAATCGTGTAGATGTTGTAAGAATTTTATATTAAGCTTTCTCACTGAGTGATAAAGTACTAATGGACTTAATCCCAGTATATTTCAACGATACCAGCCCAGAGTTTCACAGTGCGACCTAAAAGTCCTACCCAGAACGAGAGAACACAGCCTAATTTTACTATATACTGAGATCGTCAGCAAATGCGGATGCTCTCCTGTCATACAAAGATATCCAAAGGAGTGAAAATTACAAAAAAATAAAAGTAATTTCCAGTGACAATACCGAATGTCTAAATAATTGTCACTCCTTGCGACAACAGAGACCAGCGCACTCTGCTAATTTAGGGACTGACGCAATACTGTGACTGATAAGTTGCTGCTGGACAACTTTATGAACCACAGCCACAGAGATAGAGAAACAGAGTCAGAGAAACAACATTCTTCTGTGTGTGTGTGTGTGTGTGTGTGTGTGTGTGTGTGTGTGTGTGTGTGTGTGTGTGTGTGAGAGAGAGAGAGAGAGAGAGAGAGAGAGAGAGAGAGTATTGGGTTTGTTTGTGTCTGTCTGTTGATTATAAAGATAAAACAAACATTTTAGTCCTAAAAAGGTGGCCAGGAATAAATTGCTGACGAAACACAGTATAGTAGGAGAGAGAGAGAGAGAGAGAGAGAGAGAGAGAGACCGGCAGGGAACATAGATAACGTAAACCTGACATAGTGACATACACCTCGGCGGACACATTGACAGACATACACACACATAGTTAAATTCTCTACAAAGCGAAGATGAATATTTCATTTTTTCTTTTCTTTGTCCGTCCGTCCATCCATCAATCCATCAATCATTCAGATACCTTCAGCTATTTTTAGAGAGTATGTGATTGCATTGTCGTCCTCTCATATATATATATATATATATATATATATATATATATATATATATATATATATATATATATATATATATCTTACCCTTTCAGCTACAGGACGTACTCTTTAATTTGTTCTTTCTATATACAGGCCATATTCAAATTAGGAAAGACTTTTCGAACTGGAGGGATTAGGTATAGCTCTCCTAGACCTGTTCAGTGATAAGGTATTTCCTAAGTTGAATAAAATCGTCTGAAGATAGCAACAATACAGTCAATGAATACATCCTTGTAGTGGAGGGGTTAAGTAACGACTAATCAACTGGCATTTCTTGGAAGTTAGGGCAGGCAGCGAAGTGGCGGGGGGAAGAGAGAAGCGAAAGAGAATGAATGGAAACGAGGAAGGAAAGGAAGCAACCATAAGAACACGCGAGAATGTAATTACTGAAGAAGGGACTCCAGCGAGGAAACGGCAGAAAAGCGTGGCGGAAATGGACAGAAAAGTTGAGAAAACGGATTGTGAAGAAAAACGAGTGACAAGTATGATACCAACAAAAACAAAAATTGAAAAAACTAAAAATATGGGGGAATGGAATTGTATGAAGATGAGAAGGTAAAGAAGTAAAGATAAAAGTGTGATGGGAACAGCCGAAAAATAAAGACCAAAAGAATTACTGGGAGAAGAAAATATACTTGTGGTTTTATATGTGATGAAGAGAATTTGGGAAGGTAAAAACAAGAGTATTACCGGAACAAAAGGAAACGAAAGAGAAAAAATGAAAAATGAGGAGAGAATGCAATTATGAGAAGCGCAGAACATGAAGCAGTAGAAAGAGAAAAATAATAATAGTGGGACTGAGTGGAAATTCAGAAAAAATAAAATGACTGTGTGGCAAAGAGGAAAGAACGTAGGTTTGTTGGGCAGAAAGTGGCAAAAAGGAAAACAAGAGGACGAACAGAGTAAAGAAAAATGGTGTGATGAGAGAAAAATTCTGTAAAAAGTGGCGGAAATATATGTGTGTGAAATCAGAACGAGAAGAGATAAATGAAAAACAATGTTCAGAAAAAAGAATGGAAAAGAGAAGGAAAGATAATGGAAATATGCTGTGAAAAGAACAGCATCATACCTCCCTTTTATTTTCTCCAAAAAATGAAGTAACAAGACAAAATCTGGAGAAGTAAGGATAGACGGGAATGGAAAGAAACGACAAAAAAGGGATAGACATTGTTAGTACGATGAGAGAAGTTGGGTGATGAAAAAAAAAGTAGGAAAATAAGGATAGTAAAATCAAATGGATAATGGAAATGAACGGAAGACAAAAGGAGAGAAAAAAAATTAACGACAAAAGGCAACAGAGAAGAACATTATTAATAAAAGAAAAGAAAAGAAAGAAGAAGAAAAGAGGATACACTTATGTCATAAACAGAATGTCAAGTAAATTCAAATGAACATCTGGAACGGAAAAAATGGAAAGGAAAAAGAAATTATAGGGGTACAGAATACAATTATATACCTAGATGGATAGATAGCTAGATAGGTATGTAGACAGACAGACAAACAGATATAAAACAGAATATGAAAACGAAGACAAAAAATAATCGTGGGAATGGAATAAAACTTGGAAAAGAGGAAAGAAGGTGATTTAAGAGGAGAGAATATACTTGTACGAAAAACAGTAAGTAAAGGATGACAGACAGATGGAGACGGTGATGACAGGAAATTATTAATGAATAACATGAATTTTGTTATATATAGAACAGAACGTTGAGCTCAAAAGACAGAATAGGATGATGGCATGATGGCTCAGTGGGTCAGAGCGCTCCGCTCTGACCGAAGGGTCGGAGGATCGAATCCACCCAAGGGTCATTGGTAGACATCAGGAAGGGCATCCGGTCATAAAATGCTACACGCTCCAGTCCAAAAGTCCTCTACCCAGGGGCAACGCCTTAGCCCTTCGGGGATACCTGGCGTAAAACCAAATTATTTATTTTTTATAATGTAAAGAAGAGGGGAGGAAACATTGATTAAACACGAGATTTCCAACATTGCTAAGGGAATGCAGTATGGCCTCCACACAGCCATCGTACACTGACATATGGAAAGGGGAGGAGCTCTGTGCACAAAGCTATGATGATCAGTGAACATATAAAAACATAGGATCCCAAAGTGTTTGCAAGGTTTGCCCTTTGATCCCATAAAACCCTTCAAAAGCCCTGAAGTCCGTAAAGAAATAAACAAAATTGAAATAAAAAGTGAACTGAATATTTACCCAATGTACAATTTTGCTGTCTGAAGTAATATTAGTGAAAAAATGAAGGAATGACACCAAAATGAAAAGTGTTTGGAAACGAGATACGGTGGTGGTAGAAGAAAAAGAAGAAAGGAAAAGAAAGTAAGAAAATGAGCAAAGACAGCAGGGCACCACTATAACTTGAAAACTATAAAGAAAAAGAGAAGAAAATTGAGACGTAAAGACCATAGTAAAGAGCCAAGGAAACGGGGAGGAAGGCAGAGAAGTGATAAGGTAAGGAGAGATATGTGGGCAGAGTGAATAAAAATGGAAAGAGAGAGAGAGAGAGAGAGAGAGAGAGAGAGAGAGAGAGGAGGGGGGTGACTGACAAAGAAAAAGACGAAGGAATGAGTGGAAGAAAACAGAGTAAAAGGACAAGAGGACACGAAAAGAACGTAAGATAAAGGAAGAGAAGGAAGAAGAGAAGAGTAACTAAGAACGCAAGAGAGATGTAGAAAGAAGGAAGGAAAGCAAAAACATGAGGAAGGGGAGAGAAGTGAGAAAAGACAGAGACAGGGAAGGAAGAAGAAAAGTAAGGGAGACTAATAAAGGAAGCGAAAAAGAGGAAAGAACAGTGGAACAGTCTAAAAATGTAGAGTGCGGGGGGGGGGGGGAAAGATGATAGGAAGAAATGGAGAAAAACGGAGAGAGGCATAGATAGATATAAGTAGAAAAGAAAAATCAGGAAGAGATAGGAGAGGAGTGAAAGACGAATTAAAGAGGAATGAAGGTGAATATGTAAAAGGGACCAAGGAACGACAGGCATAAAAAGTTAATGAGGAAGGGAACAATGAATGAGGAGTAAGAGAAAGAAGGAATGTGGAAGAGAAAAAGGGGAGCTGTAAAGGAGAGAAGCATGAAGAAACAGAATGGACGGAGGTGGAAGGGAGAGAGGAAGGAGGAGAGAGAAGAATGTGGAGTGGAGGTGTGGGGAGGAAGAGGGAAGAGAAGAGAGAGGAATGTTGAAGGGAAAGAGGGAGATGGAGGGAAAGAGAGGGGATAGAAATGTAGGTACTGGGAAGGAAAGGGAGATATTGGGAAGAAAATGGAAGGAGGGAGAAAAGAAGGAGGAGACAGGCTATTGATGCTGGAAGAAAGGAAAAAGGGAGGTGGGGGTAGAAAGGGGCATGAAGGGAGCAGAATAATGTTGAAAACAAAGAAGGTCGTGGACGAGACAGGAGAGGTGGAAGGAAAAAAGGAAATGCATGTGTGAGAAGAAAGTGGAATGAGAGAAGAGTTGGAAGAAAAAGAGGGACGGAGGAAAAGAGAGGGAGGTGGAAGTATGAGAGTAGGAGGTGGAGGAGAGTGAGGGAGAAGGAGGAGGAGAATGAGGGAGGAGGAAAGGGAGGGAGGAGGAGGAGGAGGAAAGAGGAATGTGGAATTGAGAGAGGGAGGTGGAGGGGAGAGTGAGGAAGGTGAAGGACAGCGAAGGATGTGGAAAGGAGAAGGGAGGTGGAGGGAAAGGAATGTAGTGGAGAGGAAGGGGGAAGGAGAGAGAGGAATGTGGAGGGAAGAGAGTGGGAGGAGGGGGGAGAAAGGGATGTGGAGATAAGAGTAGGAAATGGAGGGAGAGAAGGAAGTGGAGGGGTGAGAGGAATGTTGGGAGAGAGAGAGGGGTTGGGGAGGGGAGGTGGAGAGGAGAGACAGAGTGAGAGGGGGTGGAGGGGAGAGAGAGGGAGGTAGAGGGGAGAGAGAGGGAGGTGGAGGGAGAGGTGGAGCAGAGCAGACGGGTGTGTGGGACGGGGCGAGGGAGGTGGATAAGAGAGAGACTATAAATTGATGAGGCAAGTGGTCATCCACCCCGGTGAGTCCAGGGAGGGAGGCTGGCTGGCTGTGTGTGTGTGTGTGTGTGTGTGTGTGTGTGTGTGTGTGTGTGTGTGTGTGTGTGTGTGTGTGTGTGTGTGTGTGTGTGTGTGAGAGAGAGAGAGAGAGAGAGAGAGAGAGAGAGAGAGAGAGACAGACAGACAGACAGACAGACAGAGACAGAAAGAAAGACAGACAAACAGACTCACAAAGACAGACAGCAACAGAGACAGACACAGACAGACAGATAAAGAGAAGGAGTGAGAGAGAAACATACAAACAGACCCAGAGACAGACAGACGGACAGACAGGCAAAATTAGGGATAGGGATACAGAGACTGGCAGCGGCTGAAAATTAGTGAGACAAAGAAATTAGAATAATATACAGAAGCGACGAAGGGGAAAATACAGGAAAAACAAACAGAGAGAGAAATTAGGAAAAAGAAAGAACGAAGAAGTATAATTGAGGAAGGCGGTGTCTAAAGGATGTAGGAAAGGAGAGAGAGAGAGAGAGAGAGAGAGAGAGAGTGTGTGTGTGTGTGTGTGTGTGTGTGTGTGTGTGTGTGTGTGTGTGTGTGTGTGTGTGTGTGTGTGTGTGTGTGTGTGTGTGTGTGTGTGTGTGTGTGTGTGTGTGTGTGTGTGTGTGTGTGTGTGTGACCTTGTGAGTGAGGGAATGATAGCCAAAGCCAACATCAGGCAGTGAATGTAAATAGGCAAGAGTAAAACAACAGAGAGAGAGAGAGAGAGAGAGAGAGAGAGAGACTGGCGAGGTCAGAAGAAGCAAAGGCCAAGGTCGGTGAGTAAAGAGTGTGAAGTCCCAAATATGCTTCTTAGTTTTGTCTAAGGTGCGGGGCAAAGTTAACAGAGTTAGACAGGGGGAGAGAACACTGGACAGGTGTAGAGAGCTAGACAGGTAAGAGACAGCTGGACAGATGAGGAGAGTTAGACAGATGCGTGACAACTGGAGAGGTAAAGAGAGTAAGGTAAGTGAGAGACAACTGGACAAGTGAGGAGAGTTGGACTGAGGAGAGACAACTGGACAGGTAAGGAGAATTAGGCATGTGACGAAAGCTGAACAGTTGAATAGAACGGACAGATTAGAGACAACTGGACAGGTGAGGAAAGTCAGACACGTGAGAGACAAAGGGGTAGGCGAGAAGAGTCAGGTGAGAGGCAACTGGACAAGTGAGGAGAGTTGACAGAAGAGGAACAATTGGATGGACGATAAGACTAGACAGGTATGGAGAGTAAGACGGGTGAGGAGAGTTGGACATGTGAGGAATGGAGAACATGTTAAGATAGTAAGCACGGGGGAACTGGCCAAGCAATGAATGCTAGACAGATGATGAGAGCTGGATAGATGAAGAGAGCCGGAGAGGCGAGGAGAGTGACCTAGGAGTTAGACAGATGGGTATGTTAGAAGAGTTGTAAGAGTTAGACGGGTGAGTAAGGCAGGTGAGCGAGTTACAAAGGAGAGGAAAGTTGGACAAATGAGGAAAGTTTAGGAAGTAAATTGGACAGTAAGCAGAGTTAGGAGAGAAGAGTTTGGCATATAACTATAGTTAGACAGGTGAGGAGAGTTTGGCAGGCGAGGAGAGTTAGTTAAGCAGAGTTAGAAGGGTGAGGAGAGTTAGACAAGCAAGAAGAGGGAACTGGACAGGTGAAGAGAGTTTGAAAGGTAAGAAAACTTGTACAGGTTAGGATGAATAGACAGGTGGAAGTGTTGGACAGGATGAGGTTTTGGGACAGGTGGCGAGAGCTGAGGGCATTTACAGGGAGTCAGACACGTGAGAGGAATGAGCACTCTCCGTACGATATTGTCCATTTTTTATCTCATTCTAGTTATCTCCAGACGGTTTCATTCAGCTTATTGGATAGCAGTGTTAATGAAGGGGTTAATGAATGCAATATTAATCTTCAGTTCAAAAAGGCTCTCTGAAGCTGAATATAATAGTGTCTATAACAAGAATAAATATAAAAGATGTCACGCCAGTGATGGAGTTGAACAGATAAGGCCAAATGATGAAGAGAGAGATGAATAGGAAGAAACTGTTAGGGATATTATAAACATTTCAAATAACGGTGACCACTAGAACAGGTACAAAAAAGTCAAACATTTAAACGCGGGTGGACAGGTGAGAGAGGCAAACAGATAGGCGTAAGGATAGCATGTCGGATTAAAAGACAAATAGAAAGCATAAACAGCCGATAAGAATACAGTCAGACAGGACGTGGAAAACCATAGCTGTTTTATATTTTTACAATGCCAAGTGATTTTATTCAGTAGAGGACTGCCATACAACCTCTAGTAATTATTTTATTTAGTATAAGAGTGGCCTCCCGTCCTCTTAGGTTTACGAATACCTACGTTGGTGAGGTGAGACGAACTGAGAGAGAGAATATTATAGAAAAGGAGGAATATTATAGATGAAGAAAATACAAGAAAAGTAGGAGAAAAGGGTGATATTCGAAGCAAAAAAAAAAAAAAAAGTAGAGCAGATGAGTGGGAAAGAAACAGCTCTGTACGTATGTGTGTACATATGTATGTATGTATGTATGCAATGTAGAAGCAAAATTGTACAGGCCTGACATGGGTGGGCATCTGTACTATACACGTTCAAGCCGGCTACGAATCACTTACTGACAGAAGAAAAAATTACACGAGGTCCAACGTTGATATGTATGCAAGATTAAACAGGACTACATAGCAAGCAGGAAGATAAACAAGTGGGACAGTAACTGTGGATGGTAAACAGGTCTGCTGACTGACAGACGGGCTGACAGTCAGAAACAAGTGAACTGGTTACACAGGCAGGTATAAATGGCCAACCTGGTGACGAAGCCGAGTGATCAGATTGAAGCAGTCCCTCTCCCCTCATCCAGAGTCTGAGTATAGACCTGATAGTCCGCTCCCTGAGGCCTAGCGGTCCTCTATGTGGGAAACGCCTTCACATGTCATATGAGGGTACAATGGTTCCTTTTTATAGATCACTTCATTCTAACCCTTTCAATCCAATTAGGTATAATCTACTTTGTCTTTGCTACCTCCAGGTGATTTAATGCAACTCAAGAAGGATATGTGGTAATAATGGAGTTAATGGAGACTACATCTTCACCCCTACAGTTTAAGAAAATCGTCTGGAAGCAGTAATAACAAAATAGCATTATGTCCAGTGTGACTTAATATCCAAAGCAACTGCCTTTTAACCATTAAATTGCTATGGTTTCCCCGAGATGAATAAGGACATCTGGTGAGGGCTAAAATAAAACAAATTCTTCTTAATTCAGAGCTCAAGCGTAAATCGACACATCTGTAACCTTGCCTTTTCGATGGAGCTTCATAAAATCGTCGGACATTAGACATCAGTTCTTTTATCGTGGCCAAAAGAGGTAAAGTTCCATTAGCCCATGTAAAGCTTGTTTGCCAGTTTCCTCCTATTTTCAGAACGACTTGTGTGGATTAAAAGGTGTGTGTGTGTGTGTGTGTGTGTGTGTGTGTGTGTGTGTGTGTGTGTGTGTGTGTGTGTGTGTGTGTGTGTGTGTGTGTGTGTGTGTGTGTGTGTGTGTGTGTGTGTGCGTGCGTGCGTGCGTGCGTGTGTGTGTGTGTGTGTGTGTGTGTGTGTGTGTGTGTGTGTGTGTGTGTGTGTGTGTGTGTGTGTGTGTGTGGTGTAATCATATATAGCTTACATTGAGCACTTCCTGTATTCTGTGAAGGAATTGAGACATGCAAGCACGAAAGGCTGATCAACAGGCGAGAAACATACTCACTGAAGACACATAGACAAACAAGAATAATCATTGCAGACACGTAAACAAGCAAGATCAATATCGATTCATAAACACGCTAGAGTAGTCATAATAAATACATCAACAAATATTAATAATCACTCTAAGCTTTTAAACAAATAAGAATAATCACTACATATTCATTAACTAGCACGAAAAATCCCTGTAGATAAAAACAAAAAAAGAATAATCACTGTACTGTACAACGATAAATAAAAACACTACACAAACAAACAAGAAAACAAACAAATAAGAATTCATTATTGGAAAAACGTATCCAGAATTAGTAAGGTACTCCTTCCCCACGAGAGGTCCCTCCAGAACTAAGCAGACTTGAGCTGTATGGCAATGGCAGGAACATCGGGAAAATCTTCGTTGTTGTGAAAAGGACTATAGAATCTATGTCCATCAAGATATATATAAAGCTTTTTTTTGTGGGGGGGGGGGTAAGAGGCTAAATGAAATCGCCTAGAGATAGAAATACTGAGACAGAAGACTTGTCATTGTAGTGGCTGCTGTTGTTCTGGCCCAAAGCTCACCTGAACGAAATCTAGTGGGCCGCAAGCTGAGGTTCCCCTTCTGCCTCCCACCATCCTCATTTCAGGGGATATGGAGGGAGCTGAGGGACGTTTGCACTAACCTGTCCAATTTCATCGGTGCAACATGATAGCATCCCTCTCCAGCACCGTCATTGTAGCTAAGCGTTTAGGGTAAGTTCAGCAGGGAAGCAAACATAGCCGACTAAAGCAAGCAAACATTCTTGAAGCAAGCAGACATCCCCCCAAATGCAGTAATACCTGAGGTAGGCACACAAGGCTGAAGCAAAAAGAAGCAGTTGAAGCTAGCAGACCTACAGAAAGAAAGCAAACATCCAAAGCAGGCAGACATAGCCTTAATGAGGCAAGCATATATAAATGAAACAGGAGACAGGGAACCAGAGGAAGAAGATAGAAACAGGTCTGTAGGCATGCAAGCTTTTATGCAGATAGGTAGGTCGAGGCAAAGACAATTAACAGTTAGAGAAGGAGGCACCAGGAGAGGTAGGTCAGGAGTGAGTGGTGAGGTGGGAATGAGTGTGGAGGTAGGAGTGAGTGGGGAAATGGAAGTGAGTGACGTAGTTGGACTGAGTGATGAGGTGGGAGCGAGTGGTGAAGTGAAAGTAAGTGGAAGTAAGTGGTGAGATGGGAGTGAGTGGTGCGGTTGGAGTGAGTGGTAAGGTGGGAGCGAGTGGGGAGATGGGAGAGAGTAGAGATGGGAGTGAGCAGTTAAGTGAGAGTGAGTGGTCAGGTGGGAGTACAGTAAGAGGACAGGTATGAGCGGACGCACTATACAACTGGACAGGTGGACGGGTGGATAGATACAAGTGAAGAGGGGGGAGCTCGGGTAGGTCAGGGTCAGAGATGGTCAAGGTGTCAGGCATCATCCATCAAGAGGAGGGTGGCACTCCCTTCAGTTCACCTCCAGTACCACTACACACCTCCTGCCTTCCTTCTCTGTACTCTTACTCCTCTTTAATTCACTTTACTTCTCTTTCTTACAATGTTCTCTTTTTCTCTCTTTTTATATAATTCTCTTCTTTCTGCCTTGTTTATACCTCTTTTCTTCCTTGTTAATGTCTCTTTACTGCCTTCATGGTTACTTATCTCTCGTTTGTGCCTTCTTCGGCATGTCATTCTCTCCTTTCTGAATAGTTATTGTTATCTTTCGCTTCTACCTTCTTGTTTACATTTTTCTCTTCTAGTTGCATTTTTTCTTAATTTTTTTTCTCTTGTCAGCCTTCATAATTCATCATTCTCTCTTTTCAGAGTTCCTCCTTATATTATAGTTTTTATTTTTTACCTGTTTCTCTTCTAGCATTTATTTCATATCCCTATATTGTATTCTTCTTTTTTCCCCTACCGTCTTACATAGTTTCTTTTTCCTTTTTTTTCACCCTTATTTCCATTCCCATCTGTTCTCTTTTTTTTTTTTTGTCTTACCAGTGGCTCTATTTTCTGTCCTCTCTGTTTTCTTGATCCTTGTGGTTTCCATCATCTACTGTTCCTTTCCTTCCATTTTGTGTCTTTTGCTTGGGTGGGTGTTAATCGTCTATCTCCTTCCCCTTCCTTACTTTCTTCCTCTTTCCACTCATCTTTTTTTTTTCTTTGTTCCCCTTTTTTCTTCTTTAAAAATTTCATATTAACACCGCTTCTACAATTTCACTACCCTCAAGACCTCCATTTCATTTTAATACTGGAAGCCGTCATCGTTTTGTGTGTGTGTGTGTGTGTGTGTGTGTGTGTGTGTGTGTGTGTGTGTGTGTGTGTGTGTGATTAGTGTATATTGTGCAGCTCAAGTTTAAAATCCAAAAATGTTTATATGCCAAAGAAAAATGAGTGTTAAAACAGTCTTTTCCTTTTTCGCAGAGTAGAGGTGTGGATTTCATAATGTGACGTTATTCCCCGCACAGCCAGACCGACACTTCATCACTAACACAAAACATCTTGAAGCGCTGACATCCATGTACCATTTTTCATAAACTTTTGAAGTACTTATATTCTAACTCATTTTTCTTGTCAGTGTTAAATAAAGTTCCAGTCAATATTCAAGTCGTATGTGTACTCCGCGTATCTTCGGACTTCTGAGAGGGAGAATACTGCAATGGGAATGCTCATGTAGATTCTCTGAGGTTACTCTGTGGAAAGAAATGCTGACAGGCATGATGGTTGTTTTTTAACCACCACGTCAAAAATGATGTAAAATAAACTACACAACGAATTATTAAATATTTTAGCCATTAGATCCATCAGATCCAATATTTCGTTACAGTGGCAGCAGGGAAATATGTTAGTAATATTTGTTCACATCACTTTTAGCCACAGATTATTGGTGTTAAAACTCTTAAACCATTGTCCATTTAACTTTGTGGATAATTAAGCAATCATTCACAGTTTTTATATCTCCGCTGTGCAGTTGTTTGTTTTCAGCAGTCTGAGAGGTGAGGCTTTCTTTTCTCACTAGTATCTTTTACCTGATTATGAAAGCCAAGAGGACTCTGTTTTTAACAGATCATTTATTTCAATTTCTGGAAGCATGATTAATTTTGATTAAGTTAATATAAACTAGATGTAGCAAGAATAAAAGAGAATGTATGTTAGTCGTTAGGAATTACTTTTTTTTTTTTTCCCCAGAAAATAGTGTTTTCAGTGCACAGATAACCTAATCGATGAGCCATCTCGGTAAAGCTGGTGCTCTGGTTAATGGTCTGGTCTGGGGAATGTCCTCTTGGCAAGGATTACTGGGAGGGTCTAAGGCCATCTCCTTGGGAGGAGGGTACAGGTATAACTGTGTGGGATTTCCACTATCTCTGTCAAGCAGCCTACCCGTCACATATTCGAGCAAAAGTTCTCGATCACACTAAATAAGAACGACACATATGCACAGACGAATATAGTGAACAAGAAATAAAAACCGTCATGGAATTAAATTGTTGTCCAGAACAGAACTGTGGACTGCATCTGGGACATTCTGTACACTCAATATCCATAAAACAGCCATTCTCGGGTGCACCATTACCAAGGTACAGTAAATTACCTCTGCCAACACAACTATTACTTCTAAAATGAGTGGAGTAAACATACTGCGTATCATCAATGCTTACTTTTGGTAGCACAACATGTTGTTCTCTGCATTATTGTTACACTGACAATGTGTTACAATATGCGAAAGTACAGTAGCAACAGTTCTCACCGATAATTAAGCAACCTGGAATGTTATCAGAAGTTAGGTAAGTGAACGTTCACTCCCGCAAGTATTGCAGTGAAGAAGAACTATTAGACCTCAGCTGCAGTTGTGTGTTGCCGAATAAGCTCTGAACGACTAGAAGTTCGAAGTTCTAAATAAATATGCGACTCACTGTAGTTAGGCGTTGATGATGGTTCTCCTCCATTTGTGTTGTTTTATTTTTTTCACCCTTTCTCTGCATCGGACTCACCTCATTTGACAATTCGAATTAGAGTTAGGATGACAATGATGATGATGATGATGATGGTGGTGGTGGTGGTGGCGATGGGTGGTGATAATGATGATGATGGTGGTGGTGGTGGTGGTGGTGGTGGTGATAATGATGATGAAAAGAAATTGTTTCGCATTAGCCTAATCAAGAAATCTCAGACTTGCACTCCTCTTACTTTTATTTTTTCATGTTTCTTAGCCATGCCCATATCACTTAACATAACGCAGAAGAACAGGGTGATGATGATGATGGTGATGATGATGATGATGATGATGACGACGATGATGATGATGATGATGATGATGATGATGATGACTCTGGAAATCTCAAACTCATTCTCACCCACTCCTTCTCATCAATATGTCATGTAACTTCGCCTCTCGACTCCTACTCAGATGTGTCTCCACCGTACCCTACTGCCGGCGTTCTAAGACAAATATTATAATATATTTTTTCCTTCTGTTGGTTATTTGGTCCGCCTTAGAGGAGAAACTGTTGGTCTAATTAGGTCAGTGTCAGCCAGCGGAACTAAAGTCTACGATTCATGGTTCTGCTGCGGAAAAGTTTATGATTTAGGAGCCCCTGTCAAGATTTGTGTTGCTGGTGAAGTCAGGGTGTTGGGGTGATTGTAGCGAGTTGTGGTGCTGAGAGTTGTGTGTGTGTGTGTGTGTGTGTGTGTGTGTGTGTGTGTGTGTGTGTGTGTGTGTGTGTGTGTGTGTGTGTGTGTGTGTGTGTGTGTGTGTGTGTGTGTGTGTGTGTGTGTGTGTGTGTGTGTGTGTCTGTTTGTCTGTCTGTCTGTCTATGTGTTTGTGTAGTGGAAGTGGTGGCATCGTGAATATGTATGTGTGTGTGTGTGTGTGTGTGTGTGTGTGTGTGTGTGTGTGTGTGTGTGTGTGTGTGTGTGTGTGTGTGTATCGGTAAGTGCTGAGTCTGATACACCATTTATTGTCCTTTTACTTAGACACACAGCTCGGCTTGATGTGACGCAGGAGTAGGAGCTGCTCTGGTTTGTACAGTACATGACCACAACTTACGTAAGACTATAATAACACCTGATAATAAGACTTTGAAACTGGCACCAGAAGAAATATGACACAGAAAACGAGAGAACTTGGAAAGAGTGGCGCGGAAAAGAAGGTACAATTTTCAGACTCAGATTAAATGGCACAGTATCTTCACTGTTTCTGAGAGTTACTAAATCTTCTGAGACGAGAACTAATTTTATCAAAGGTGTAATGTCACATTATATTGTAACCAAAAATTCATAATTGTACTATATAAAAGTAATAAAATACAAGACTTTTAATGCTTCAGCTTTTCAATGAATGCCTTAACCAGCTCCATGTAGGAGCTTCAAATGACTTGCGACCATTTCGGCGGTCTTGCTTGGGTACTGTCAGCTTCAGTTAATTCCAAGATCTCGCTAAATTTTCAGACATTCCTCTGGTTATTCACAGTAAGACTGCTTGAGTGTCTGAAAGGTTATAACTGCACTACCAGTTTGGATCCACTAGATGGATATTCTGGTAACATGTGGTTGTGCTTCCAATTTACTGCTTGAAATGTTTCACCCTTTACAAAAAATTTAAGTACACGACGTCTCTGAGTTTTGCTCCATGTATGCTTTAAATTTTTTTAAAGCAACGTCAAGGGATGCGAAGAGTATTGCCTAGACCAGGTTATTATCTTGTACTGCCGAGAATTTGGTCGAAGTACCGTATGTGATGAAGAGTCCCTTGTCCTTTGGTGCGTGCTCCTTGAGGAAGTCGATGTCAGCAGACATATTCTCGAGAAAAACATGAATTAAACTGTCCATTATCCCACAAAACAGTCTAAAGTACTTTTTGTCCTTTTACTGTATCCTTGTCGAGGTCTCAATATTTTCTCCAGGATGTCTACGGCAAATGATAGAAGCAGCCACGATACGTTCGATATAAAGGACAGTTGTGGCTGTTGAACTGCTTGCTTAGAATCCTACAAAACTTTGTAGTTTCGAGATAGAGAATTAATCACTATATTGAGCAATAAATGTCATTAAGAGATTCTCACAAAAGTCTTGTATCTTAGTAGCAGGCATGCAGTTAAAATGGAGTCGCTGTGTTGGTGTAAAGTTTGTTACGCCATTTTTTTCTAGTACAGTATGACGCTTGTGTCACTTTTTCCGGTGCCATTTTGTGCAGTTATTCCCTGTGCCTGTTTTTTATTTATTTTTTTTTGAGCTCCGGCTATAACAATTCCCTTCACAAATATATATTTGGTGCATAATTATGCATTATCATATATCCCATGTTCTCAGTAACTCTATTACTGTATGTCAGTTAACCTCAGACGATTTAACTCAGCTGCGAGTGAGTATAGGAACTTGAGAGCATTAATAATGTCACCGTTAACATTAATCACCAGAACAACTCTGCCACTGTACTCCAGCTAATCACGGGCGATTTTATTCAGCTGAGAGTGAAGCCTAGGAGCCTGAGTGCGTTTACAAAAATAAAAGTTCTTCGAGACAAATTAGTGCACTTATTTTATACCGCATAATCGCCATAGCCACCTTAAAAACATAAAATTATAATTCTTCTTAATACCCTGGTTCAAATTTTGAAATACTTATACTAATAAATCCGGTTACAATCACATATTTTAAGGAACACAAGAGTTACTTATTTTTAGATGCATGCTGTATATCAACATAGCCTTACACTTTACTACATGTATTCTTGCAAGCCTGTTCATTTGTATGCATGACCCTGCAGCTGTACATGTTTGTGGATGCGCTTGCGTGCCAGTCTGGGTCCGTGTGTGCGTGTAACTGTTTATACTCCTGAGTGTGCGTGTTTACAACCCTGACCCAGCCTTGCCTTGACCTCTGACCTGACCTGACTCTGCCCTTCCTTCCTCATTCATCATATGGCATCAAGGCGAATACTCATGAAGGATTTTAGCCCATTTTAACAATAAGTACGTCTGCATAGAAGAGCATTATCAGAATCGTTTTGTATTATCGTGTTTTATCCAACATATTATACTTGAATAGTAAAGCGATAGGTAGCTGCATCAGAGGATTGAAGAGAATAAACAAGCAATTTCATACACAGCTTCACCCCTTCTTTACGATACGTATTAACTTAGTTTATTCTCGCTATCTCCAGACAATTCCACTCAGTTTATGAAGAATCTCTTGCACTGTGGGGGTTAATGAAGGTCTTATCTAACCTCTACAGCTTGAAACGTCTTCCCTGAGTTTTACTAAATTCTCTCTATATACTTTGGCTGCTTTTCCTCCCCAAAAAGAGGGGTAGCCGATATAGGACGACACTCCTAATTTACACACACACACACACACACACACACACACACACACACACACACACACATCTGTTGGTATCTTAACAAAATTACTTCGAAGTACCGTACTGTATTGTACATTTTGTGATTCTAACCTGTCCCATCGCGTCTTGGTTATGTTGCTCAGTGTCCTTACTAAACATGGCGTAGTCAAGATGGACCAACCAGACAAACACTCACATTCCCCATCAGCACACCATCACTTTCTTTCCCGTCCATAATCTTCCCTCTTACAAATCAATGTTTTTCATCACTGATCGCCAACTTGCCAGAGAAACCATATGCTTCAAATCTGAGCCTCATTCTTAGTCTTCCTTCATCTTGTTCCTCGCAGCAAATGATCTGTATTTCTTTCTTGTCCTAATTTTGTTTTGTATACTCGCAAATTCCAATCACTTATATTTAGCTTTTCCGTCTCTGCTTTATTTTTCATGAATATTTTAGTTTCGAAATATCTTTGATCCTCCTGATGCACCCTAAATATTCAAATTGTCATGGCCAATTCCGCGTGTTCTGGCTTTACTCCTTTGTCTCTTTCTTTTTTTTCTCTCATTCTTTAGGCAATCATTCAGTAGTCAAGAGCAGACACAACATTTTAATTTATATAAGTTTACCATCAGTATAATCCTCCTTATTAACTTCCTCAGTGTGTATGACGAATTAAATATAAAGTGCCAAAGCCCCTTGAACAAAAATACACACAAACATAATCCGGTAACCGCACCCTGGCTCTCTCTACACTCCAAATCCCCTCCGTCACTCGGCCAGGTTCTTAGTGGGTCGTCAGTGGCAGATTAGGACGGTGGTGGGCTGGTTGCTGGGTGTGGTAGAGCAGATAAGGAAGCCCAGATAAGAGCCACAATAGCCCCAGGTGAGGCGGTAGTGTAGACAACTCCATTTTCCCCAGTTTTAACGACAGGGTCTTGCCTGATACATTAATTTTTAGAGATCTTTTTTGCTTCTTCTTTAGAGATCTTTTTTAGAGATCTTCTATTGCTCGTAATATTGTACGCTTGGTTGTAATGTTGTCTGTTGTTGTTAGCTGCTATTACTATTAATTTTTCACATATACCATTTCTTTTATTTTCATCTAATTTGCTTTCGCTGTCTTAATGTCACTTGATATATTTGCCATTAATTTCAACTTATACTGCATCTGCTGCTTCAGTGGAACCTAAAACAGTGTATATGCAACAAACTTATAACAAATACTCAATCCACTTTTGCTAGAAAGAAAAACACCTGGCTATATATTTCCCAAGAAAGACGCATCCAAAGTTTTCGTATCCATTCCGTCGTCATGGTTGGCCACCTAAGCATGTCCTAGTCTTGTTATACGCAGGTGTCTGTGGACTGCTGGGCTGACGTGGAGAAGACGACATTTATCATCATTAATCACGGCGCTGAGACCAAGGCATAAGTCAGAGCGGAACCCAGACAAGGCTCAAGCAAAGCTGACCTTTAAGCAGCATAATAGCAAGTTTTTTTTTTTTTTTTTTTAATCATCTGCCGGTTATTTTCTAGTTTTTATCCTTAACACATTAACACGTTCGTCATACCTTTGACAATTTTCCATCGCTTCTATCTCATGTATGACCTCAACCGCAATTTTGTTATACCAGTTGACCCTAATTATGTTGTTCATTGGTTTTCTTACTCGAACAATCTGCATCAACGTTCATAAACTCGACCATGTTGAACGAAGAATTTATGTTTCGCCCGCCTTACCCAGAACCACTTCGTCAAATCCACCATTCAGTCATGGGTCCCTGTTTCCTTCGGTTCGGTTCTACCCACTCAGCATCACCACGCTCACTGCGACTGTCATTATTATTGGAGAGGTGGACATACAATATATTCTCCCCGTCCGTCAGAAGTATTATCACAGAAAGCATTCCTATCAGTCAAACTTATCACTGTCCCTGTACCTTCACCACCGTCAACACGCTTCCATCATCTCCACCATGACTACCATTTCGCCCCACCCATCTCTTCCCGTCCCATCTCCACCGCCTCCAGATTAAGCCATTCAGCACATACCACTGCCACACCCCCTCAACCCTCGCATCTCCTTCCTCCCACTACTGCCGCCTCCTTAGCCTCCATCACCATTCAACATACCCCTGACGCTCATGCCACCATCAACACCATCACCACCACTACAGCTACAATACCCACTATTCATCATCATCAACTCTCTCTCTCTCTCTCTCTCTCTCTCTCTCTCTCTCTCTGGCGTTGCAAAAAATGGCCGTTAACTCCTCAGCCTCTGTAATCACCGTTCTCAAAACTTATCACACCCACCATTTCCGTCACTTATCTCCATCACTCGTCATATTCACCACAATCTCCACCACACGTCACTACTGTCATCATCCACCTCATTATCCATCACTGTTCCTATCCAGTCTTTCCACCACACACCACATCCCCACTGAACACATCTCTTCCCCTTCTCCCTCTCCACCGTCTCTACCACCTCTTCTCCATCTCTCGTCTTCACCAGCCTCTCTCTACCTCCCATCATTCCCAGTCTGGCCCCACACCCATCACTGCCCTCTCCTTCCCCTCTCTCCTGCCCCAGACATTACCCTCCTGCCTCTTTCTTGAATTCTCACTAACCTCACCCTTTTGGACATCATTTCACCCTTCCACACTCTCGACAACATCCATCGCTGCAGCCTCCATCCTTCCAACTATCCATCACTGTTCCTCATTTCCCCATCTTCTACCCCACCCACTACTTCTCCTCCTCTATGACCATGCTCTCCCCGTCCCATCACCCATTCACCTCTCTCCCCCACTCATCACTTCTGCCACCTTCTCACATACTCCCTTACCCCAGCCACTAACCCCAACCTCAAGTCGGTGTCTCAGAAGCCAAGGGCAGACAAAGCCAACATGAGAGGCAGGAACGATGCATCACCAGGACAAACAGCGAATGAAGAGAGAGAGAGAGAGAGAGAGAGAGAGAGAGAGAGAGAGAGATGAGGAGAGGGGGAGGGAGGGAAGAAGTGGGATTACATTTTTTGAAATGGTAACAAGAACATACGAGAAGTAATTAGAGACCATTAAAATATGAGAGAGAGAGAGAGAGTAAAGGCAGGATGAAAGGCATAAAGAAAGAAACGGATGTTCCAGGGAAAAGAGGAGATGAATTCATATCGAATGTGAACTAAGCAAAGAATGAAGAAAAGGTGATATAACCAAATTAGACTAGAAAAACAATTACAAGTCAAAGAGAAAGGAAAGACAAAGGACAATAGAATGAAAACTTAGAGTACTGAGAGGTGCTGAAACGAAGATACGGGAAGATTATGAAAGAATACATGAAAGATTAAACCAGAGAACAGCATGTTAGTCTGAGATTGCTGTAAGATCTTGAGTAACTAACGCCAGGCGACTAAGGATCAAAATAATTCAAAAAAGAAAAATGGATAAAAATAAAAAAACAAGGAAGAAGGGAGGAGTGCGCAGGGAGGAGAGGAAACAGAGGAAGGAAGGAGACAAAAAGCAGAACACGGGGACAGCGACGGAAAGTGTATGCAAATGAAGGCAGGACTTGGATGTAGCAGTTCAAATGGAAACGTAAAATACACCGACGCAGACCGAAGTTAGGAGGGTTAAATTTAGAGGCGCCAGGGGAAAAAATAAAACACTTCATATATCACTTTATGTTGCTTGTTTCCATTCTATGTTCATGTAACGTGCTATCAGTTACGATTTCATTCATGATTTGTCTTTATCATTCCTTTACAATCCTTATTGACGTATCCATCCTCGTTATTTACTGTTATTTACTTTTTATTTCTTTAGTTTGAATTATTTTCTCAAGAATACTGATGCTTAATCTATATTATAATGATCCGATTTCTGCATGTTTGTCATCGTCCGCCTTTACAAGGCAGAGAGATGATGGTTTTGCCCACCTCTGTGTGTGTGTGTGTGTGTGTGTGTGTGTGTGTGTGTGTGTGTGTGTGTGTGTGTGTGTGTGTGTGTGTGTGTGTGTGTGTTCCCATTATAACTCATGAGCGGCTTCAGCTATCAACATGGAACCTTCAGGGTACCAAGATATGGGCAATATCTTGGACGAGTTCGAAAATGGGCACTTGGGATCAAGGTCAAGGTCACCAAAATGGCTGCCAAAGGTCAACAAGTTTTTATCGCCTGCCTTTAGCACCATTATATCTCATGAACAGCTCGAGCTATCACCATGAAACCTTCAGGGTATCAAGATATGGCCAAAATCTTGGACTTGGCCAACAGCATGTTTTGGCGGTGGAGGAGGGCATAGACGGAATATATGAATGAGAGAGATTACCGCTTGCAATAAATGTGGCAGACAAGAGTAAGGAAGAAGGGGAAACACTCACACACACACACACACACACACACACACACACACACACACTTTAAAGGCATTTTAGGTGCGAGTCCTGTACACCGCACCGGCCCTTCTCCGTGTAGGCTATTAGTCTACCACTTGGGCTTCTAATAACATTTAACTACTCTCTCTCTCTCTCTCTCTCTCTCTCTCTCTCTCTCTCTCTTATCAGAGCTCATTGTTTTTTTTCTCTCCTTAGGGTGGGGAAAGTGATGTGGGTGATGATGACTGACTTAAATCTTTATCTCATTTTTCCTTAACCCCCTAAACACTATGACTTTGCTTTATTCCATTCTTTATTATTTCCAGACGACATTAATCAGCATTAGATGGAATATTTGAACGGGTCTGATTTTTCCCTTCATAAACTCCTTCAGAATGAGGCTCTTTCGTTAAGTAAATGTGTTTGTTGATGGCAAGAATAAAGCAAAAAAGCGTCATATTTCTGAAAGTGTTAACCAAGACTCACAATTTTGTTTTTACTTGTTTTCCCTGCCTCCACCAGCCTCTTCTCTTGGCAGGTTATCATTTCCATCTACCTGTCGTTAACTGCTTAAGTAAATCCTGCTTGCTACGATGAGTGGTATTCGCATAACCCCATGACGCTAGGTGGTCTAGTGAATTAGGGAGTTCTCTACTAGATGGGACCCATAGGAGTTTGCATCCGAGGAGTGATTGGGATTTATTGTTAACATAGTATCACTCACAGGTGGGAGAGTCTGGTCACCCTCATCTTGAATGTCAGGAATGAATGGCCTAGCATCGAATCCCTACGCTCTTGGTGGGGCAAAATGATGGGATGACACAAAAAGGCAGCATTTTTTTTTTTCTATCCTCTCTTAATTGCATTCTCGTTTTTTTTCTTGTTTCTGTTCATCGTTTCCCAATATACCATTCGTCACCTTTAACGTGTCATGTAGTATCCTGCCCTCTCAACATAACACTCATCGTCTTTTTTTCCCCCTTCTTATTGTTGATTTTCTCTCGACATATCACTCACTGCTTTCATTTTTCTGTGTTATTCCTATCACTTTTTAATATTTCATTAATCTTTTAACATGTTCTTGTTTTTGCCTATGTTCTCTGAATATGTCACCCTTCTGCAGTTTTAGTTACTGGCAGGCATCTTAACATCTTTCTTTGCCACTGACTAACCATGTATTTATGTATGTAAGTAAGGAACCGAGTTGCAGTGTACCAGTTTTCTCAAACAATTTTAATCCTGTTTCAACCAACTTCGGTGAAAGCCTTGAGATTCAGCCAAGAAATTGTTGTTGTTGTTGTTGTTGTTGTTGTTTTACAAAAGGTTAGAGTCAACCTCACATGGCAAGGGCAACTTTAACAACTTTGATTAGTTTTTGTCAAAATTTAGTGTAAGGGGTGTGGGTAAGTCATGAATGCAGTCGATTTTGTGAGGAGTCAAGGGTCAAGTTCTAAGGGCAAGGTAAACATTGTACCAGAGTACGGTATGTCTGTGTGTGTGCACAAAAAAATACAAATAATAATAATAATAATAATAATTATAATTATAATAATAATAATATAATTGTAATAAAACAGTTTGGATCTGACTTGGACCAACCTACTAGAACGGTGAGATATCCGCGGGGTAAACTATTGTATTGGAAAACAAGGTCAATATTATGGTTCACATGGAAGGATCAACTTAATCAGTTTTATCCGATTCAGATCACATATGACAAACGAGTGTAAGGTAAGCCAGCGATGAAGGGGTTCAGTTTTGAGAACACTCGGACAAAGGTCAAGGTCACAAGATAAGGTCAAAATTCGACCTGTTTGTGCTGCGGTGTACTAGTATTTACCTAGCATATTTCAGCATCTATTTAGTTAACCTGCCCTCAGGACTAGTTCCTGACCATCCCCCTTTGCTGAACTTTTTCAGTGTCTCAGTTACACAGAGAGTAGGCCAGCATGCTCTCCAGTACAAATTTCTCTAACTATCTTCACCAAACTACATGCACAGTACACACTACACTTCCTATTCAAAATTTACCAAAATGGCGTCGTCTTATCAAGCCTCGGAGTCCCCAGGGGGGGGGGGACCAAAAATGCCCCCACCATCTGCCCATCTCCCGGTGACGACTCAAGGTGCCTGGAACCACGGTCTGACTCTCTTCTTCTTCATTTCTGCAACATTCGCGGCCTTTCCTCTAACTTTCGCTCTGTTGAGCACCACCTCTCCTCCTCTAAACCTCACCTTCTTTTTCTAACGGAGACTCAGCTGTCTGAGGCAACTGACAGCAAACCCTTTTCTGTATCCTCCTACTTTCTCTATACTCATTTCAAAGCCAAAGGTGGCTGTTGTGTATACATACGCAACGACTTATCTTGCTCTCGTGTTCCTGAACTTGATTCTTCTGAATTCTCCACACTCTGGCTTCGGCTTTCCTGTCATTCTCTGACTAAATATATCTGTGCTGTTTACTTATCCCCTAATTCTACTGACTATCAAAAATTCTTCGACTATCTTACTTCTACGATGGAACACATTCTATCCATTTCTCCTTTCTCTGAAATCTCCATTCTTGGAGATTTCAATGTTCACCACCACCTTTGGCTCTCCTCTCCTTTCACGGATCCACCTGGTGAACAAGCCTACATCTTTTCTATCCTTAATGACCTAGAGCAGCTTGTACAGCACCCTACCCGTATCCCTGACCGCCTTGGAGAGAGCTCCAACATACTTGACATCTTCCTCACAACTAATCCTTCTGCTTACTCTGTTAATCTTTTCTCTCCGTTGGGCTCCTCCGATCACAACCTTATTACCTTAACCTGTCCTATCACTCCGGTACGGCCTGTGGACCCTCCAGTGAAACGTCGTCTGTGGCATTTTGGAGCCGCGGACTGGGAGGCCCTCAGGCAGTACTTCTTTGATTTTCCCTGGAATGATTATTGCTTCCGTGGCCGGGAGCCATCTGAGTGTGCCTTGCGCATTACGGAGGTTATTCTCTTGGGCATGGAAGCATACATTCCTTTCTCATATCCTTTGACTAATGCAAGAAAGCCTTGGTTTAATCACGCTTGTTCTAATGCTGTCCGCAACAAGGAGAGGGCCTACAAAAGGTACCGGAGCCAACCCACCCCTGAATCACATCATCTTTACGTTTCTGCCCGGAATCGTGCTAAGTCTGTTCTTCGCTCTACCAAAAATAATTTCATCCATACTAAATGCTCTCAACTCTCCGACTCGAATTCTTCCCGCTCCTTCTGGCATCTTGCCAAAAATCTTTCTAACAACTTTACCTCATCATCCTTCCCTCCTCTTTTCTACTCTGATGGTTCTGTAGCTATTTCTTCTTCTGATAAAGCAGATCTCTTCGCACAGACTTTCTCCTCCAATTCTACCTTAGACGATTCCGGTGCTGTTCCTCCATCACTTCTCCCCTCTGACTTCCTCATGGCTGACATTAAAATTTCTTCAGTTGATGTATTTTCTGCCATCACTGGCCTCAGTACTAACAAGGCATATCGGCCTGATGGGGTCCCTCCTGTTGTTCTCAAGAACTGTGCTTCTGTGCATACACCCTGCCTAGGCAAACTCTTTCGCCTTTGTCTGTCAACTTGTACCTTTCCTTCTTACTGGAAGTTTGCTCTCATTCAGCCAGTCCCAAAGAAGGGTGACCACTCTCAACCATCCAACTATCGTCCAATTGCTTTAACGTCCTGTATTTCAAAAGTTTTCGAGTCAATTCTTAATAGAAAAATTTTAAGGCATCTTTCCTATCACAACCTTCTTTCCGATCGTCAGTATGGGTTCCGTCAGGGACGCTCCACTGGCGATCTTCTCACCTACCTTTCAGACTCCTGGTCATCCTCCTTTCGGGACTTTGGCGAAAGCTTTGCCATTGCACTTGACATCTCAAAAGCTTTCGATCGAGTCTGGCATAAATCTTTGATTTCCAAACTGCCCTCCTACGGTTTCTATCCTTCTATCTGTGCCTTCATCGCTAGCTTCCTTTCTGGTCGTTCTATAGCCGCTGTTGTAGACGGCCATCGTTCTTCTCCTAGATCTATCAACAGTGGTGTTCCTCAGGGCTCTGTCCTATCACCAACTCTCTTCCTTTTATTCATCAATGATCTTCTAAGCTGTACATCTAACCCTATCCACTCATACGCTGACGACTCCACCCTTCACCTTTCCATTCGGTTCCCGCAACGCCCATCTCAACAGTTACTTCAACAAGCAAGGGATGAGGCTGTGGCACACCTAATGTCTGATTTGGCTCGTATCTCTGACTGGAGTAAAAATAATATGGTTGTCTTTAATGCATCTAAGACTCAGTTCTTACACCTATCAACCCGACAAAATCTTCCACAGGTATACCCACTAATGTTTAATAATATTCAGCTTAATCCTGCATCATCCTTGAACATGCTTGGGGTTTCATTTACTCGGGACTTATCTTGGAAAGATCATATTACATCTCTTGTAAAATCTGCTTCCAAGAGATTGGGTGTGCTAAGCCGACTCCGCTCTTTCTTTATCCCTGCACAATTGTTGACTCTATACAGGGGTTTTATCCGCCCCTGTGTGGAGTACAACTCTCATGTGTGGGGAGGCTCCCCACATACAGCTCTTCTCAATAGGGTGGAGTCAAAGGCTTTTCGTCTCATTAACTCTCCTCCTCTTACTGACTCCCTTCAACCTCTGTCTCTTCGCCGCACTGTTGCATCTTTATCTCTTTTCTATCGCTACTTTAATGATCACTGCTCCTCTGAACTGTCTGCTTGCATTCCTCCACCTCTACGACGGGCGCGTAGCACCCGTCTGGCAGCAAACTCTCATCCTTTTTCTGTCCAACTCTCTAATGCAAGAGTTAACCGTTACTCCCAGTCTTTCATTTATGCAACAGGTAAGCTCTGGAACTGTCTCCCTCTGTCTGTATTTCCTGCTGCCTATGATCTCCAGTCTTTCAAACGCAGTGTGTCCAGGCATCTCAAAATGATTGGATCTTGAATTTGGCTCTATATTGTATTTTGTTTTTCTCTTGGAGGGAACTGTTACTGCGGGCTCATGGCCTTTGGTTCCTTCTTCCTCGCATAAAAAAAAAAAAAAAAAAAAGATTTCCACTTCTTAGCACACTACTAAGCCTCTTCATCATACTCCCGCTCGCGAATCGAGAGCTGGTGTTAAGCTTTATTCGAGATATGTCTGTCTGTCTATCTGGGCGTGTATAAGCAAAATAACAGAAACAGTTTTTATCCTCTTTTTTGCAAACTTGGTGGAAGGGTTGCGAGACATCTAAGGGGTTAACATCTAGTTTTTGAACGCAAAGTTAAGGGTCAAGGTCACAGACCTAGGAAATATTTTGACCTAGTTATGACAGCTTAAACAGGCTTTAGCTTACTTAAATCAAATGTGGTAGAATGGTTGAGGGTAAGGCAAGCATGAAGAGACTCAGTTTTGACAATTGTCAAAGGATAATGTCAAACGACAAAATTAAATTTCAACCGGTGTGTTTGCATATGACCAAAATAACTAAAATAATTTTGATATGATTTGGACGAATTTTGATCGAAGAGTTGAAGTTCAGTCAATTGGTAGTTGTATTGTTTATGAGAAGTCAGTCAAAGGTCAAAGGTACTATTCATGGAAAGGTCAACTTAAACCGTTTTTATAAGATTTATGCTACCCTTTGAGGAATGATGCAATGTAGGCAGATATAAACCTATTCATTTTTGAAAACCGTCAAAGATCATAATCACAGGGAGGGGCCAAATGTCAATGGCACATGGCAAAATCAACTCACTTTTTTTTTTCTGATTTGGACCTAACTTAGTGGAGGATATAAATTTCAGGCTTGAAGGCAGTGATTTGATTAAAAAATAAAAAATCAGTCGAAGATCAGGCCACAGGGGAAAGTTTATTTATCTGTCCTTAGACCAACTGGTGGGCACGGGTGTTGCACCTGCTAAATTCTCATTCTAGTTTGTTTCCATGTTATTTTTTTTTTTTTTCAGTTTCAACTGACGATTCAGTCTCAGGATGTGACAATGTACTTCATTATCCTTTGTCTTAAATCACAGTACAATTCGTGGTCTTTATTTCGTATCATTACCTAACCTATACCTGAGCATCAAGCTTTCGGTGGAGGCGGGTCACTTCTCCAGTGACAGAAAATGGTGCTTACTCGGCCTCCGGATCAGTTGCCCTTCAGGACTCGTTTAACACGGAATAAAGATAGTGGAGTTGACCATCCCTGTCAGGGCGCGTGTAGGCAAGTCGCTACAGTGCATACATACTCGCGCACCAAAAACCCTCAAATGGTCAGAACAGCTCTAGAATTCTATTTCAGCCTTGAAATCCATATTGTTTTATTTAGCTAAGATTAAGGCACATACGTGTTAATAATATCAACAATAACTTTCTCACGATCAGGACAACTTTATTGTTCTTTTCCAGCCAACACCAGACTATTTTGTTAGGCCAAGAGTGAGTCACAGGTGCCCAAATGTTTGCCACCTTCGTTTTTATCTAATACCCTTTTTTCCCAACTTTGTCGTGTCGTTTCTAAGTAGTTCATCACTCCATGCCTTATCCCACAATGTCAGTAGTCCTCTTTGTGTTGTATCATTAGTGTGTTTCTTTTTTTCATTTCCTGTTGCTTAATATAAACTTGTCCTCATAGGCACTGCACCATTCTCACCGGCTGGGCCCGGTTCTTGCTCCTCCAGCATTCCTAGCTACTTTCTCCCACTTTCCTCAGTTACTCTCTTCTGGCACGTTCTCTCAGCTGGTTCTGACTCGAGCTTCACCTTTCCCTTTCTTTTTTATTTTCTACTTTTTTTCTGCTTTCAATCAACGTTATTAGTTGTTCTTCCAGTTCCCTCTCCACAGATTTCTCTGTCTGTCTGTCTCTCTGAAGAAGCATATGGCTAAAATACTGAAGGTATAGACAGCTATGGTCAGTCCTTAGAAATCTATTGTTTACTTACGATATCGGGGAAAGCGATCGTGACCCAAGGACATCACTCTGTCTAACCAAACTGCACTCTGCCCACTTTAACTTGGCCTAAAGATGCCACATCTGTCTTGAGTACCGAGCTGAAGCAAGAGATTAAAACCAGAATAGGGTGGTAGTCACAAGCAAGTACTATAAAAAGGACGCAGAGAGGCAGTGCGCTACAAAAGAACGAACTATAGACGACTCAAGCACACGATGGCAACTCCTGTTCTACCTTCAGATAAACATAACTAACTTGTTGCTTCCAGAACCCTCCTTCATATGGACAGAAATTTTCAAACCTTACGGAATATTTCTTAACCCAGGCCGTCCGAATGCAACATGATTTTCCAACTGTCTTGCTGCTGTAATTGTATCACCCAATTATCATGATCATCATCGTCATTATCATCATCATAATCTTGATCAGCATCAAGAAGAACAGGAATAAGAACAAAAACAGCAACGTCAATAAAGGATTTTGCTAGTGTACTGCAAGACAACCTTCACTCAAGGTATCCATCATTATTAATATTCTCTTCTCTTTACCACCAAGCGTCTTTTTTCCCCCCAAGCCATTCTCTATGCTCACCTCATAATTTATTCAGGTATGCACTATTCTCTTATCACCATCCCAGCTTCTCCCAGCTTTCATTTTGCTTGCCAGTTGGACATAGCCTCACACTACAATACTTCACTGTGTTATTTCCACTTCGCCTCGTATCATTCCTACAATCCTCCCCTTCGTTATCTCTCCTTTGTTCTCTTACCTTCCAAAATTTTTCGTCCCCTCATCCCGTTATCCACTTCGCTTTCGACTCTCATATTTTCACCTTAACATGATCCCTCGGCAGTTCTTCCAATATCTTATATACCCATTTCTCTCACTCTTCATCTCGCTTTTCCTCATCCTGTTTCCAAGCCTTATTCTCTCCATGCAATCTCTTAGTTTCCCAAGCTTTCATCCTCTTCAGCTCTCGTTCTGGCCAGTCTCAGTGTTCTCTGGCCTGCCCCTCCCCTCCCCCGCCCCGGCCAGACACCCCGACACCTGTATGACGTAGAGCGAGCACCCTGCCCTCCCACCTGACCTTGCATGGCGCTGTCCTCCCTCACTCTCATCCCCACTCTCACCCCCCTCAACATTGTTTACTCTCTCTCTCTCTCTCTCTCTCTTATATATATATATATATATATATATATAGATAGATAGATAGATAGATAGATAGATATAAATGCATTCTTTCCATTATCCTCTATAGTACACGTACATCTGAATATCTCCGTCTTTTCCCACTTCATTTACAATGAATAGCTGTGGAAAGCTTACCTGTGAAAAACCTCCCTTGAAACACACACACACACACACACACGGCTGCCTGGTGGTGCAGTAGGAGGCGTGCGGTTGCCAACTAGTGGAGTGCGGTGGCGCGGCAGGGCAGGGCAACCAACTCTCCCACAGCCGCAGTCAGTCGCAGGGGAGGGCCGGGACAGCTCGGTGTGAGGCGCATGCGTTCCGCAGCATGTGTGCGTGTGTGCGTGTGTGCTACCCCCTCCTGTGCGTTCCTCCCCCTCTGTCTTAAGTGAATCTCACGACAGTGTGCTGATAGTGCAAGTAAGTGTTGATAAGTGAAGCCTGGTTATAAGTGAGCGTTTCCGGGGATGTGGCTGTGGGTGAAGAAGGGTTGAAAGAAAAGTTTAATTTGAGTGACGAAGTGAGGAGGGCAGCAGACAGGCCAGGATCGTGTCTAGCACAGTGATTGCAGCATGCAATAGTGTCTGCCCTTGATGTTCCGTGGACCACACCGCCACCACACACCTGTCGCAGCGGGCCCACCTTAACGAAAGACTGGCTGAGGTAGTGGCCATGAGGTGTGTGTAGGGTTGAGAGGACTGGTGCATGACAGCTCTCCCGGTGACCATTGGTATGCGGCATGCAACAGTGTGTTCTTTTGGATGTTCTTACCACCGCAAGGCACCACCATACCCCACCGGTCATCGTCTCAGCCACAGGGAAGCTTGCATGTTCTTATGCCCTGAGGGTTCGACGGAGGGGGACGGGGAGTAGGCTGGTTGATCTTATAGGGGACCGGGGGAGGGAGGGATTTGATTAAAGCAGTGAAGTGGCCGCGGTGGCGACAACAGGTAATGAATGGTGTGACAAGATGCTCAATGGGGTAGGGGGGGAGTAACGGGTCTAAGTCTTGGGTGCTAGCGTATCTGTATATTATGTGTCCATTACTCATGTGTATGTGTAGGAATGATCTTTTGTCTGCGTGCGATTTTGTGTGTTGAAAATATATATCCCCGTACTGAAATTTTCGACTTAATGTTTCGTGCATTAGTGAATATAATTGTCCAAGTATGTACGTTTGTGTCAGCAGTATGTATGACTTAGCGAGTGTGTGTAAATGTGGGTGCGTATGCTTACATTACAGCTGCATGAGAAAGCACTTTTCTGTTGGAGGTCATGGGGCACAACCTAGACTTTTCTTTTGAACTGTAATGTACCTGATGACTTCAAGAGCTGAGCCGCACACAAGTATTAAGTGTAATTTTCTCCAGTCGAGGAATCAATGAGGTTGGCAGGGAGGTGTGAAAACAAGTGAAGAGGCAAGAAAATTGTCTAAGAAATAATGAAATAAGCATTCAGCCAAGAAACTTAGTAACTATTGCGAAAAAAGGAACATAATCGTCAAACATTAAGGAAGATGGAGAAAAGACAGCGACTGAATCAGACGCGGTTAAAGCAGAGGTGTAACGAGTGAATTAGATGAAATGTATACAGGTCAATGCAGTTCTCTGTCACTATGTGGTGATGCCAGTTTATGAGATTTCGTAACACTCCTCCTTCGGTTATTTTAATTGCCTACTGCACCTTAATATTTCTTTACATGATTCTAATGCAAAGTGTATTGATGTTAGAAAGATATGAATAGCATACATGAAAAAATTTAAGCGTAAAAGCAGATTAATCGCTAAGGACTCTCTTAAGTCATTGGAAAGGCGTCTCACAATTTTACAGTCACTTCCCTGTCTTAACTAAGTTTTGTTTGTAGAAAATCGAGAAATGGAGAGCACGTAATGTTCCCTTTACTTCTGTTCGAAATGTGATTTGTCTTCCCACGAAGGACGAGGAAAGGAGAGAACAAACAACTTCCCATATCACTTACTCTTCCTGCAAATCAAAAATTACGACAGGGAGTAGATTAGAAGTTTGTCTAGGGATTCGGGTACTGGACTACTGTGTCGGAGGAGTGTCGTAGGTCAGGGTGGCGTCTGGGTAACGGAGCTGGGAATAGGGGGTCGTATTTCAGAAGATTCTCTCTCTCTCTATCTGTCTATCTATCTCTGTCTATCTATCTATCTATCTATATTTTACGGCAGCTGGCAGACTCCGAACTCCAGAGAAGTAATCGTGCTCCTCAGGTTAAGGAACCGTAGTTGGTAAATTCTTCCTCTGATGGCAGGTAAGACACTGGCCCAAGAAAGAAAGAACTTCCTCCAGGTACGCAAGTGCCTCCAGGAAACAGGGACAGCCAAGGGGTTCCAGGAAAAGGCTGGAGCCCCTTCAAAGTTTTCTTGAATGCTAGGTCAGTACAGACAAATTGTCCGAACTCATGGCATTCATGGCTATGGAAAATTTTGATGTTGTGGCCATTACCGAATCATGGATTCATTGTGATAGTAGAGATTGTGATGGTGGGTTTGAAGCTTCTAGTAACAAAATGTTTCATAAATTCCGTACTACACTGGGAGGGGAAGGGATTTTAAGGTATGTCAGTGACAACTTATATCCTGCCGACTGTAACATTAGGTCATCCCAAGTAATATTAGGTGTGGAAGTTCATCTGACCAACAGTACACACAAATTATTTCTTGCACACAGGCCTATACATCAACTCCCTGACAAAGATGAAGATATGTACACAATTCTGAGCAGAGTAGCTAGTGGTAAGACTTGTAATTCTTGGTAACTTCAACTTGTCTGTTGGTGAACCACTGGGAGGTAGTGACCACAACCTGATTAGGGCCTCTCTCTCTCTCTCTCTCTCTCTCTCTCTCTGTATTTGTTGTGAGAGATCGTCTGAACCTCGCTGAAGAAAATTATGACTTCGAGCTGATGCAATAAAAGAAAAAATTGTTGCATACAAGAGGGGCCAGAAGCAGCCAGGACCAGAATAAGTTGGATTTCTTCATGACTATGTACGAGCAGGTGAGTGAAATCTCTGATGAAGCTGTCTAATAGAAATGAAGAAAACAGGGTTGCTTAACGATACAAAGGGGGCCCTAAAGAGTTGTTCAGCCATGTAAACAGTCGGAAACCTTTCAAAGGCAGTACTGAACCACATAAGGATCAGTCAGGTGTAATGCAGATCTCATACTTGGATATGGCCAACTCTCTAAAAAAAATGATCTTGCTTCGGTCTTTAAGTTAGAAGATATTCATGACATGGCAAGACCAGTACTGACCCATGAGAGTGAAAGTTTCATAATCTCCAGATGTAGGTAACACCTGAGAAGGTGGCAAGAAGACTCGATAGGCTAAATATTTATAAGTTGCCTAGTCCAGATAAAATCCTTACAAGAATCCATACAGAGGTGCATGACCAAGTAGCTCCTTTACCTGCAGAAATCTCCAGCAAGTCGCTGGAAGCAGGGGAAATGACAGAAGACTGAAAGCTAGCAGATGTGACCCTAATCTTCAAGCGAGGGGAGCAGGGATGTCCTGAGAATTATCGTCCAATTAGCCTGACCTCTATCATAATAAAGATGTTAGAAGGAATTACTGTAGACTGGAAAGCTGAACACCTGTAAAATCACAACCTGATTATAGACTCCCAGCATGGTTCAGACGAGACAGATCATGCCTACCCAATATCCTAGAAGTTTTCCACAAAATGTTGAGTGAATATGACAGGAATAAAGCAGCAGTCATATTTTATTTAGACCTTCAAAGGCATTCGACACAGTCCCTCACCTCATACTGTTGTCAAAAGTGCGTATACTCTGTATTGATCGGGAGATTACACTCTGGCAAGCAGATAGGAAACAGCAAGCAGTGATCAATGGAATTTCTTCTGACTGGGCTTCAGTCACTTCCGGGGTTCCACAAGGATCAGTCCGTGACACACTCCTATTCATCATTTACGCCAGTGACATAGATTTTGGCATGTTAAGTGTGATCTCAGAGTATGCAGATGACACCAGACTTGGAACAAATGTGGGCAGCCTTGAAGGGACTGAAAAACTCCAGGCAGACTTGTGTAAGTTAAGGAAATGGTTAGACATGGCAAATGTACTTTAACTTTGAAAAATTCAAGGTAGTGTATATTGGCCATGCAAATTCCGGGTCAGACTATTCACTTTGGGGAAGAACTCTAAGGATGACTGATTTGGAAAAGGACTGTGTTGCACTGATCAGCAGTGACCTAAAGTTTTCCAAACAGTGCACTGAAGGAGAGAAAAAGGCCCAGAAACTGCTCGGCTACATTCAGAGGCAGTTTCATTATTGGAATAAAGGGTTTGTTCTTGTACTCGTATAACTCCTTAATGCTTCTGCTTCTGAAGTACAGTGTGCAGTTCTGGCTACTTACACTTTCGATCTGAATGGGGTTCAAGCTAGAGCTACAAAACTTATTCCATCCATCGGGAGACGGAGTTATCAGAATTGCCTGAGGACTCTGGGACTGTATTCATTAGAAACTCGTGGACTACAAGGCCAGCTTATTGAAGTATATAAAATACTGAATGGCTCTGACAGTCTTGAAAATACAAAGCTATTTAGTCTCAACACAAACTCAACACGCAACCGTGGGTGGAAGCTGGAACTGAATAGATTTTACACCGGCATATATGAAAAGATTTTCATGTACAAGATTTGCTCCACCTAGAACAGACTCCTCATGGATGTTGTCAATAACTCTACAGTAGAGTAGTTTAACAGAAACCTCGAAAAGATCTTACTCACACTATAATGACTGCGAAATGGATATATGCAAGTATTTCCTTGGTATGGACCGCAAGGTCTTTGATATATGCTAACCTTTCCTTGTAACTCTCTCTCTCTCTCTCTCTCTCACATATGTCCGACTCTATGCATATGTTTAACAGCCCGTTCCCCAAGGCCCAGCAGTCCTCCAACGTACCACGAAGTTTTCACATGTCACCGTTTCGTGCTAATACCCAGCGACCATATTATGCAAAAGCTGTCTCATTCTGACTTGATGTATTGGTATTAGCAGAAGTGTATTTATGATATGTCCGTTGGTTTTGTGAAGACCAGTAAGGTTGGTCTGAACAAAATTCACATTATCAGACTGTTCCCTGTCCCAGTCTGAGATCGAACCCAAGTCATTACGGACAGCTGACTACCTCTCTAAATATTCTGCCATGAAAATAACATAAACTGCGTGCAAGAGATTACTGGGGTGGAATATACAAAACAAATCGGTTACGAAGAGATGTTTGAAAGCTTCCAAACCCTGCGTGAATATGGGCTTGTGGCTCCCCGAAGAGTCCCAGTGTCATATACCGGCTCCACTCATTCGACTTTATGCTTTCGGCAAGAGAACATAATTTTTTTCTCTTTTTTTTCCTTTTATATTATTCCCGCTATACCAAGGCTGATTTGTTCCCTAAGGAGTAATTCCTTCATAAGCTGCACAAAGTTCTCATGATGAGAGCATTAATTTTTCCCCTGTAGTAAGGGGGCATCGCATACCTGCCTTCGCCGGACGACTGTATTCTGCTTAGGATTGACTTTTCGAACAGGAGGAGGACAGAGCCTTCGCCTAGCCACCAACTGCTTTGGGGCTCTAAGCTGAATATAACTGTCTGGTGGTAGCAAGAATAGCTAAAAAATAACTACATAATACCTCACCGTGGTTGTTATTATTGTGACGTGAACCCGGTGCACTACAGGCTAATGTGGCAGTCTTCTCCAGTCCATCGCTGTGAAGGAGTATCTCAATTGTCACTATTACTCAGCTACCGGCCGAGTCCCCCCTCTCCCTCCCCCTGCGTAGTAAGATTCCTGCGACCCCAGCGCTGTTATTTATTTACAGTTAACGACGGAACAGATGTCAGGGCGGCCGCTCTTCACGACAGGTGGCGCAAATGATCTTAGTGGTGTAGAGAGAGAGAGAGAGAGAGAACAAGTGTTTCTTGTGTGTGTGTGTGTGTGTGTGTGTGTGTGTGTGTGTGTGTGAAAGAGAGAGAGAGAGAGAGAGAGTGAAGATGCCCTTTGTTCATACAGATTCCGCAGTCAACAGGAACTAATTTTCGCCGCGGAGCACCATCTCAGCCCCTCCGGCATGAGTATTTTGGCCTGTAATGACCACGCCGCGGGGTTCTTACTGTGCCTCCTCCATTACGTCGCCTTACATATTCTCAGGTTCCCAGGACTCACTCATCTGAATAGAATCGTCTTGGGGGATGGAAAGAGGAGGCGATGGAGGGAGAGGGTGGAAAGGTATATGATGGAGGGGATGTGAGTTGGGGAAAGTGCACCCTGATGGAGAAGGACAGGATGATATGGGGGGGTTTCGTCTCACCATTCTGCCTGGGGTTAAGGCGTCTGGTTGTATCTGGAGTAGTATACAGGAAGCGTACAGACCAAGAGAGGGTTAAAGGTCACAGAATTAACGCTCTCAGGTTCCTGTGCTCAGTCACCTCAATGCAAACCTTTGATGTTGGCTAGAATAGAATACTGAAATTGTTACGGTCATTGGAACGTATTAGCTTAATATGAAAAATTAACCTCTGCAATCAGAGGGCTCACTCTTTTCATACCATTCCAAGACCATTTTATGTAACTCAGGAAGTATCTCTAGAACTGAAGGGATTCATGAACGCTGTAAATAGCCTCTCCTGTTTGAAAATTCTATTAACAGCTAAAGAAAACCTTTTGGACATATCAAGAATCAAATGAAAAACATGCCATCGGACTGAAGGGGTTCACTGCTAAAGAAAAACTTGTAGAAAACCTTTATTCCTTCAACATGATGACATATTTTATTCTTGCTTCCTCCGTTCTTTCTTTACCCCTGCACAATTGTTGACTCTATACAGGGGTTTTATCCGCCCCTGTGTGGAGTACAACTCTCATGTGTGGTGAGGCTCCCCACATACAGCTCTTCTCAATAGGGTGGAGTCAAAGGCTTTTCGTCTCATTAACTCTCCTCCTCTTACTGACTCCCTTCAACCTCTGTCTCTTCGCCGTACTGTTGTATCTTTATCTATCTTCTATCGCTACTTCAATGGTCACTGCTCCTCGACCTGTCTGCATGCATTCCTCCACCTCTACGACGGGTGCGTAGCACCCGTCTAGCAGCAAACTCTCATCTCTTTTCTGTCCAACTCTCTAATGCAAGAGTTAACCGTTACTCCCAGTCCTTCATTTATGCAACAGGTCAACTCTGGAACTGTCTCCCTCTGTCTGTATTTCCTGCTGCCTATGATCTCCAGTCTTTCAAACGCAGTGTGTCCAGGCATCTAGAAATGATCGGATCTTGAATTTGGCTCTCTCTTGTATTTTGTTTTTCTCTTGGAGGGAACTGTTATTGCGGGCTCATGGCATCTGGTTCCTTCTTCCTCGCATTAAAAAAAAAAAAAAAAAAGATGATCATAAGACTGAAGAGACCATTATTTTGTAGTGTCGAAGTTAGACAGTCTTTGTTAACACCCTTACTATTTCAAATCTCAAAGCGTAATAGAATCAAATGAAGTGGTTAGCCTATGAACAAAACTTAGAAACGTGCCATAGGTACGATGGGGTTAACAATTTTCCAGTACCTAATACCGTATTTAGCGATTTATTTTGCATATTTCGCATGCCACCGCTATCTACCTATTGTTTTTTTTTTTTCTTGCTTTCTGAACCTATTTCACCTCACTTTTGGTTAGGAAAATGATGCAGAATGATGATGCTGATAATGATTATGGAGATGACAGAGGCGGGATGATGATGATTACGCCTTCACTCTCATATGCTCACATCATCTCTCGTATTTCATTCTCGGTAAAACTAAACGATATTACTTAACTGTGAGAGTATGGGAGCCTGAAACTGTTAGAACTAGTACCATTAAGTCTCTCGTGGTAGGGACAATGCCAATATTCCCCTGCAGCAAAAGCCAGACGATTGTAGTGAGCTGGGAGTGATTCATGGGAGCCTGAGAGTTAATTTTCTACGATGCCATCAATGGTTTGTAAAAGGGACATGGTTCTCATAACTATACAAGATAACATTACCGTTTCACATGCAGAAAAAACTGCCATGAAAGTGTTAGAAAACCTGCTAAGATATCTAGGAGTAGTTTTCATTTATAATATGCAAGTGGCTATTAATGTTTCACATGCTTAAATAAAACGCAATGTGGTGCTAAACAAAAAAAAAATCTAAGATGTTGAGTAATTAGCATAACATTAGAAAAAGAATATTAAGTTTTGCACGCAGAAATACACTTAAAAAGGAAAAAAAAAGTCGCGAGAAAACGATCCATACTTTTAGCAAGTACGTACAATGGCAGTATGTAAAATATCCATGACTGAAAATGCTATCATAATTATTGTTTATAGTTCATCTTCAGTCATACACCTACCACTCACTTCCGAAATTACAGTAGAGTCAGTATTAAAGTGACAAAATGCATAAAGCAAATCGATTTGAGATATTATGCAACTGTCACTGCGATTTAATCATTGAACTGGTTAAGGTCCTTTACAAATGTTACTCCTTGGATTCGCACTGTGGGTCTGTATTCTCTTGGGTTCAGCATATTTTCTAGCAAATTTCCCTTTCTAGTTTCTATCCATGGCAAGTAAATATTCTTGCGTTATGTTACTGATGCAAAGTATTTACGTACTAACACTTTCCTGATCTTAGGACACTAGCAGTTTAGTATAATAGTCTGACGTCAGCTGCAACAAAATACTAGATCTGGTCCAATAATGGAAGGGTTCAATAGACATAAATAACATGCAATATATTACGAAGTGTTGTATCCTACATGAGACGCTAAGGAAAAATTCTAAAACAGGATAAAATATATATGTACCGAAATATAGATTTGGAGTGGATCCAAGTCGGGCGGAAAGTGCTGTATCTTCGGAATAAGCAACTATACGGGTATTCTTCCGCTCGAAAAATTCACAAGTTGGTAAGCCTCATAAGCTGACAAGAATGCGGCCATGGAATTTAAAAATGTATAATAACACGTAACACAATAACAAGATATGACACTAGGACGCTAGGGAGAAGGTGCTATCCACCTGAGCCCTCAAGAATGCGATCCACAAAGTATAAAAAAAAAAGATGCAGATAACAAGTATTATAACGGAGCAGTATGCTAAATAAACTGCCAGGGAAAAGGTGACTGAAAGGCTGGTAAGCCCACAAGAATACGGTTCGTGGAGTTCCCGTATGTCCAGCGAGGCGCCGATCCCAGCCAACCAGCCGGGCGTGACGTGGCCCGGCGGGGACCTTAAAACTGGCCTTCTACGTTACGACCTCCCGGCTGCCACACGCACACGCACACGCACACGGACGCTTTTACAACCAACTTACCCTTTTCCCACTCGTTGGAACGAGGTGAGGAAGTTTACCTCTCATCTCACCGATCCCTTATATTTCAAACTGTGAGGTTCAAGGTCATGGATATACCGATTATGAGGGAAGAAATTACAGTGTGAATTACGCTGCTAGAAATCCATTGCTGTCTGCCTTTTAAATAACGATGCATTTTGGCCCAAGCGCAGAGTAATGAATTTGTCCACAGATTCTGTCCTTCTCGTTCTGTTAGGAAACTGAAAAAAAAAAAAAAAGCGTGATGAATAAATGCTGATAATTAGTGAATTTTCGAAATTCATTTCAGGTAAAGTGTTACAGGCTGGTGATAATCAGCCAAAATTAAGAGTCAATTAAAATTTTTTATAATGCGAGAAGGTGCTTTGAGTGTTACTTAATATGTAATGTTTACCTAATGCGATGCATTTTACATAAGCATAAGAGAATGTGTAAGTGTGGGATGGATGTACGAGTACCAAAGAAAGAGAGAAAGACCAAGTACATAGCTGAGATAAGACGAGTTAGCATACGAGGGAAAGTGATATGTTTCGGTAGTAAAGGTCATTACCCAGCAGGGACACATTTGTTTGGAGGTCTTATTATCGAGACCACCTATCACATTATATAATGTGGGCGGTATGTAGATAAAACATCTTATCCAGCAATACTATGAAATGCCATTTTTATCATGGAGCTTAATGGAGTAGTATAGCAGGTCAAGACGAATAGATCTATCCTCTGTGTTAGCAAGAAATAGTACCCCAAGCCGAGACAATCATCGTAACACGACCTTCTTCCCTCCGGCAAAGTTCAAGAGGTTGATGTTGGTCAGCTACATGAGATACGTGAACTCCAGAGGTCCCTCGTAACTACAGAGACGTGAGACAGCAGTCACATTTTCGTTCAGTTAAATTAGCCCTACCTCTTACGCGGATAATAAATGATACACGGTTAGTCTTGTAAAAACCTCCGCTCGTCTCACTCTGGTGCCATAAATGATCCTAATGACCTGAACGTGACTCGCGGCCGTGATATGGCAAAGTGAGCGAGTGGGTGAGGAAGTGAGGGTGAAAATGAGGTGCGGGAATGGGATCAGAATTGGGATAAATGAAGTGAGTTGATGTTATAAGTATGAGACGAAAACAGAATAATGCAGTGACAAGAGGCAATAGGGAAACAGATCAGAGTAAAAGAGGGGATGAAGTTTGGAAGAAAGGATGACTTAAAGTTCACAATCTGTGAGAAGAAAGGGAAAGGGAGAATCGTAAGGTACTGCTCAAGTGTTAGTGTGTGGTGAAAGGAGTGGGAGGGATATCAAGAGAACGAAGAGAATAAGGCAAGACTACGTTAAGGTAAGATGGAGTAGGGAGTGAAAAACGAACGAACACACACACACACACACACACACACACACACACACACACACACACACACACACACACACACACACACACACGCTTAAGTTACTACGAAAAGTGACGTAATGTGCTGAGAATGGAATGGAAAAGTGGTCGTTGCATGGATGTGCAACGGTGAGGTAAATGAAACGAAATAAAAGATGCGGCAGCTGATGAATGAAAAAAATTGTGATGTGGAGAAGAAGAGTGTAGAGAAAAGAAACTAAAATTGGAAATAATGAGTGCAGAATTAAGGAGGTTAAGTTTGTGGAGAAGAAAGTTGGTTATCATGACTGTATATAAAAGCGAATGCCTGAGAAATGGCGTGTCTTCTATGATTATTATTATTATTTTTTTTTTTGTGTGTCCGACTCTGGGCATAGGCTTCACAGCCTGCTATCAAGGCCCAGCAGTCCTCCTACTTACCGTACACCTCTACATGTCACCACTTCGGCGTTAACACCCACCGTCCATATTGAATACATGCTAGGGCTGTCTCATACAGGACTGGTGTATTGGTATTAGCGGGGGTATTTTTACGACATGTCGGCGGGTCTTCTGGTAGATGAGTAAAGCCTGATTTAATGAAATTCATATCCTTAAACTGTTCCCTGCTCCAGCTGGGATTTGAACCTGGGTCCGTTTGAACGGCAGGCCACCTCTCTACCGACTGAGGAAAATGAAATAATGATAATAATCTACATTATAATGATCCGATTTCTGAATGTTTGTTATTTTGTCATCGTAACACAGCAAAAAACGGTGCAACGTAGAGCAATTTTTGTTAGAGCAAAGTACGATTAAAATGCTCTAACTTGAAGAATAAAACAATATTCAGTCCAATCGGGCCACCGGTTCCTGAGTTATGAATCATTTCTGGCATTTTCCTTCAAATTTAGTATTTGCTTTTAGTATAGGGGATGGATTCGTTGCTGGTCCGGCATCAAAATTACCAGCATGACGGAAGAGAGAAGAGAGACATGTTTATTGTATTATCACTCTCTCGCCTCTCCTTCCTTCCTCCTTATATTCCTAAAATTGTATACTATAATGCTATAGTAGAATTTAGTATAATAGTAAACACTACTATCCTGCCTCTCTATCTCTCTCTCTCTCTTTCTCAACGGGTGTCCCAGCAGGATAAAAATCAGGGAAAATTCCTCGCTCTGTCTCGCTCACGGCATGAGAATTTCAAATTTCTGTTACCTTCGGCTAAAAATAAGAACTGACTTGACATACAGCGGAGGCCGCCGACGGTGACCTTTTAGCGAGTTATATGATAGAATTTTCTTGGATAATAGGACAATAGTAAGATATGAAAATAAACTCACATGAAGGGTAACAGATAACAATAAGGACAGTGAATGAGGAAAGAATGATGGCAGGGCATGGATACAAGAAAACAATATTTAGTTCCCTCCTCCTGTTACATGATAAGCAGAAGTAAACTATCTTCGAGCCACTGATCTTTTTTGGCTGTTAATCGTACATTGCTCTGAGGACCTGCTGCCACAAACAAAGGCTACCTCTTATTGGTAACACTACAAACTGATATTACAATGGTGTTTGGCCGCTCCAGGATCCATCACCATTCTCCATGGTTATGCACGTTGGTCTGTACACCTGTTCTTTGACTTATTTATCTCACATCAGGGAGTTATCAGCACTGAGAGGAATGTCTGCCGTTCAATATAAAAATTCGTCCCAGCTCATCCCATTCCCTGGGTGTGGGTGCAGATGGCCCGTCGTAGGTGATCTTGCTTCCACTTCTGAATCCTGTCCAGAAAACAACTCGAATAAAACAAAAAAGCTGTAAACCTGTTTTCATAGCTCACATTACCGGTTGTATAACTCAATCCGGCGATATCTGGTCATTCAATCCGGCGTTAATGGATGCAGAGTGTACTGGAATGAGGTGGGATCATTAGTTATGCTGTATTTCTTTGTTTCCATTTCGTCCAGCTGTACAGTAGTTACATCACCCGACTATACTCTATCCATTGTTAATATGGAGTACAATCTGTCATCTCTCTCTCTCTCTCTCTCTCTCTCTCTCTCTCTCTCTGTGAATGCTGAGCTACAACAAGAGATTAACACTACAATACGGTGCTACTCACGAAAAAATTGTGGAAAGGATGTAGACCCATTGCACTGTCTTCTTTCTACCACAGAGCTTCGGGAAATAACCAGCAAAAAGTCGAAAAACTCCCCCAAGGTAATGTAGACTAGCCATGGACAGTGGTGGTAGCACAAAAGAAGTAGACTGAGATGCACAACTTGGATTCATGTCGTCAGCTTAGGCACATCTCAAACACCTCTTCCTTATCAGTTTTATTTCAGCATTTGTCAAGTTAATAATCTCCTCTGTTAAATTTATACAGACAGTGTCAACAATGAAGAGATACGAATAACACGCATGAGAATGTTGGTGCAAAACACGTATTATAAATATGGTAAGGAAGACTAGCTGCAAAACATCTTAAACTCTTCGCTAAGATGACGTATTTTTATTTTTTGTCACTTCATTACGATTTAATGAAGCTTAGGGAAAACATCTTGCAGTGAAGAGGTTAATTAAGATCTCACTCCTACAGTTTTTAAAACCTATACAAAACTTAACAGGACTTGTAGTAACAAGAATAAGCTGTGAAATAAGCCATCGCAGTGAAGAATAGAAGCTAATAAGAAGACAGCCCTCGAACTGAGCGTTGGACAGACTGAAATAGCTTAATCAGCCTTGAATCCGAGTTCTTTTGCAAAAATAAGTCATAGATAATACGACTTCTTTGTGCGATGCCAACATATAATTTCCATGTGCCATAGCTGCACTCACGGTAATACATCTGTAATTATAGGTTCACATGGTGACTGAAAGGTAAGCTAAAATTTATGCTGATGGAAAAATTCTTCTTACCCGAATTTCTGGCATATTAGACACGGCGTGTCAAACGAATGAGTTGCTGTGCTTGGGTCATAGGCTGTATTTATCAAGTCCTCTGAGTTTCGCTACGTATGAGATTGCTTGCTTTCACTCATACAACCAACAAGCATTTCATATTTAAATCTGTATGAATATTAGAATGACAATGTATGACAAAGAAAACGATCTGCGATTATAAGTAACTGCTAGGAGATTTGCTTATCCTGTAAATTGTTTAAGATCCTTTATAAATAACTTCCCGTGGCCTGTGTGTATGGGATGAGAAGCTTTTATCGGAGAGGCTGGAAGATGATGTGTTATTTAGATTTCGTTCAGCTTAACACTGTCAAGCTCACTCTCACCTGACTGAAATTATCTGGCGTTAGCTGGACTGGAGGTGTTCCGACCATGGAAGGGTTAGTGGTGACAGTATTAATTTTCTCACCCTCCTTTGGCTCACTTTCAGTTAAGTAAAATCGAATGGCATTAGTTGGAATGGAATACTAGACTTGATCCGACCAAGAGAGGTTCCATTTGTAACTGTCAAAATAAGTTAACACTGTTCTACATCTTCTCCACACCACTTCTTCGTGATTTCCACCATAATTAATCTCTTGTTACACCTCCTAACTGACGATTGTAGTTCTAAACCAGGCTTACGTAGGCAGAGTATATTAATGAAATGAGTAATACTGGTGCATGACTTGAGTTGGGTGGTGAAAGTGTGAGGAGAGGTGAGAGGGAAGTCTTTACGATCTGATTCATCATGGGGCAGACCTCTCGTAGTGAAGCAGTCGGTAGAAGCTCCAACTGACCCCTGCGGTTACAAAAGTCTACACTAATTAAATCTACTGGGATAACAAGTATGAAATGTAAAATATGTGATTGGACTGAAGAAGTTATCCCTAGATTAAATTAAAAACATGTCACCGAGTTGAAGAGGTTAAAGTTTTATTAAATTAAACTTTTATCATCCAGTTGAAGAGTTAACCCTATACTGAAATTTGTTATCGACATGAAGATGCTAGCCCTTTGTTTGCTGCCGGTTTCTATGAGATTTATATGTAAGTTCTGTACAGTACTGTAATTGACCGTCGTGAGGTAGAACAACACATACTGCAGAATTCATTATTCCAGGCGGAAAAGTAAGTTATGGCTGTCACGGGTATATTTGGTGCCTACATTTTACACGCACAGTAAAATTGCCTGGCAATAGTCGAAGTAATACTGTAACCAAAATAAGTGATCGGCAGTCATAACGTTACGTCCTTCATGATGAAAAGACTCCTGTGGAGCTAAATAAAATCATATGGGGGTGGCATGAATGAAGTAATCACATGACATTGCACTGAGAGAATCGTCGCACACTTTTTAGACCTGTTCACTTGGAGAAGGCTCTCCCGAAGTTGAATGAAGTTTTGTGGAGGTAGGTAAAATCCGCTGAAAAGTGGTCTCATCGTACCAGATGGGTTGTTGCTGTTGTTGTGCTTGTGGTTGAGCCACCCTAGTATGTCCTATCGAGCAGACCCATCAACCGCAGGCAAGCAACCGCTCCTGCAGGGCCGTCCTATGAAGTGAATGATGTTCTCATACGGCTGACAGCGCCTCTGCGCGGCACGAAGATTAGTGTGGAAGTTTGGTTCCATTGTGGACGGCTCATTTGTGTCTCTCCACGCAGCTAACAGGGACCCCATAGTAAGCTGCACATCACCCCGTAATGTGGTTATATGGTTATAACCAAGCGTTGCAAACGTAAAGAGGGCTGATGCTTGAAGTATGAATGAGGTAGTGTGAAACGAAAAGATTAATGGTATTTGGGATATAGTGAAGTGGTGGGGACGATAAAGGAGTTGGCGGGACAGCAGTCAGAAGAACTGAATATGTAAGTAGTGCTGGATGTGGGAACTTCCGAGCTTTTCCGGTATTGTCCCAGGTGTGGTGTGGGAGGGTTATTTTGTGTGGTGTGGTGTGAGAGTGCGAGGGGGTGGTGTGGTGTGTTGTGTGGTATGGTGTGAGTTTGCTAAAATAGCTTAAGTCTAAACTGTGAAACACCTTGTTTATGAAAATTGTAATGAGAGCCTGACGGACACAGCCGCTCCTAGAGATGCCCTCAAATCCAAAAACTGCAACAGAAATAGAATGCTGATGGAGTGATTGTGTTAACGCTCTCACGCACCTGTGACTCATTCTCGGTTGCATATAAAATAATATTTTCCGACCATGAGCGGATTAAGTATATGAAGCAGTGTGAATGGTCTGAGTAGGATAATAATAAAAAGGAGGATGCAGCTGTTTAGCGGTTGCCAGCAGCTGTTATAATATCAGTCATGACAAAAGATACATGTTTGGATTAAGGGACTGAGTGCAAATATGAAAGGGCTTCTTGTGCGAAAAGAATTTATATGTTGACCAGCGATTGTATCCGTAACATGCTGTGCTTAATTAAGAGAAAATAGCTAGTAAGACTGATGTGACACCTCATCCTGAGGGTGTCTCACTTAAGCTATTGCCACATAATTTTTATCAGTTGAGTTAATGAGTGTGGTTTCAAGCAATTCGGAGGAAGTAGTGGCGAAGCCGAAGAGGAGTTGGCTGCTGTCCAGAAGGACATGAGGTCGATCTCAGCTTGGGTTTTCCACCTGACTTACCGACAGGTTTTAAAAACGCTGCAGTTAATGTCATCACACCAGTCGTGAATGAGACAACTCTAGCATGTATTCGGTTCTGACGGTGGGTGTTAGCGACCAAAAAGTTATGTGGTGTGTGTGTGTGTGTGTGTGTGTGTGTGTGTGTGTGTGTGTGTGTGTGTGTGTGTGTGTGTGTGTGTGTGTGTGTGTGTGTGTGTGTGTGTGTGTGTGTGTGTGTGTGTGATCACGATGCTCGTAAAAATACTGTTGGGCCTCAGAGAACGAACGGTCTAGCTTAAACCCGAAGTCATATATACAGAAGAGAGAGAGAGAGAGAGAGAGAGAGAGTACAAGAAAAAAAAAAAAAGGTAGGCGGTGTGCTTGGTTAGAAAGACTCTTCTAAACGTCTTGGTCACTGAGAGAGTGCAATTATTCTTGTCTGTTAACGTCAGATCCATTATCACCCTAGGCCGGTGGGGTTTAGTATGGTTCACCCTCATCCAGTGGGGACGTTCGGCCATGAACTGAGCAAAAAATAAAGCCGCAGAGTGAACATGGTTCCACGGGATACAGTGGCCAAATAAAGCCGTACGGTCTCTTGTCATAAAATTCTCCGATGCCAGGTGGCTTAGTGACTTAACACCTTGAATCCGAGGACGTAATTTGTATTCCATTCCTACTATCTCTGGACGATTTTATTCAATCTGGGAACTATCTGAAATAGTGAAGAGGTAAATTGAAACCATGTCTAACCGCTCAAGCTCGATACGTCTCCCCTAAGCTGAATAAAATCGTCTGGATAGGGCATGATGAAGCTAACAAGTGAGTCACCAGGTTCAATGGGTTATGGGCACCAGTGTGGTGACGGTCATACGATACGCGACGGTTCGAATTACCAATAGGCGACTGAAAGTTTTTCGGTCATGTATTGTTGCCAGGGTCGTTGCCGGCCGTCTAACAGTAAATACTCGTAATGAAGACTACATTAGCCTCACCTCGGATCCTTACACCTCTAACGGGATGAAAAGAACTGGCTCTTACTTTTTTTTCTTTACTTCTTCGACTCGAGTACGTCATTAATACTTTATTCTCACTATCCCGAGAGGGTTTGATTTCTCTCAGGACAAAGTCTACACTTGAGGGTACTGCTGTAGCCTTTATTACCACTTTCATTACAAGAAGTTTCTCCTCAGCTGAGCAGAATTGTCAGGACATAACAAGAATAAAACAAGTTAAAGGACACATTTGAAAGCCGCACCCACCTCAGCAGTAATTTAAGAGGAAAGAAGTAATTATTTACTGGTTAAGCACCTAAAATACCCGTCTGATTTACAGACGACCCCAATATGCTGTAGTTAACTGTTCAGTGCTCTACCCTTCCCCTGTTTGTCATATTTACGACTATTTCAGCACGGCACAGAGAAGAGGTCGACTATGGTAGTGGCGCGCGGAAGTTGTTATTATCATGCCCTGGTAACCTACCAGTCAAAAGTGCGTCTGATTTCGTGTATGAGACGCATGTGATTCGTGTATAATATGTTCGTGTATAATAATATTCGTGTATAATATATTCGTGCATAATAATATGATTCGTGTATAATATACGAAATCGGACGCACTTTTGAATGGTAGGTTGCCAGGGTACGATAATGACAACCTCTGTGTCGTGCGCCGCGACTATAGTGCTTTTGTACCTTGTATTTCAGTTTTTATATTTTTGTAAGTATGTTTGTATGTATGTATGTAAGGTTTTGCCCTACCCATCCCTGTTATAATTACGACTATTCCGGCACAACACAGGTAAGCGGTCGACAAATACCCTTGTACTGTGTGATTTTATGTGTGTATATATGCTAGTATGTATCTGTGTATATTTCCCACTCTTCAAACACCCCTCACCCCACCATTAAGGCCTGGATCCCGTCCTTCAAAACGGTAAAGAGGCTCAGTGAGTGACACAATAAGGGGCACGCTGCATTTGGGCGGCTGGGTGCGGGGAAGAAAAAAGTCGTTTGATTTAGGGGACTAATAGCATATATTATGCCCATGATAAGAGAGAAAACGAGTAACTAGATCAGTCTGAAACGCTATAGATTTTGTATCTTAGTGAGTCTCTACTTCGTGAAACATACCTGAGATGCTTAAGTAGCACGTAGTGAAGGTAGCAGGTCTCAAATGGCAGTAAGCTGTGCGATGGGCTTCGATGACTAAGGGCAACAGAAGGTAACAGTTCTGTGTGTAAGGGAGAAGCAAAAAAAGAGGACAAGATAAAAAAAAAAAAAACGCCAGATGTCACTAGAGACTTTGAAGAAAAAGCAAGTTTTTAGAATTAGTGTCTGTTGGTGTCAGTAGTGTTATGAAGTAGACAAGTGATGGTAGGTGAGCAAGTGAGGTCAGTAGTATAATGGGGTCAAGTGGTGATGGTAAGCCGGTGATGGCAGATGGTGGCAGGTGACGGAAGGTTGTGTCAATAGTGTCAGGTAGTCGATAGGCGATGGTAAGCTTTTATGACAGATTGTGTCAGGTGATGAAAAGCAGTGTCAGACAGCGGACAGATGATAGTACGCCGTTGATGGTGTCAGATGATGGAAGGTGGTGTCAGCAGCGTCAGGCAGTAATCAAAATAATGATGGTTGTCAGGTAGTGTCAGGTGTTGGTAGGTGGTGTCAGTAGCGTCCAGAAGTATACAAGTGATGTTAAGTCGGTGATGGCTGGTGATTGAAAGTGCTGTCAGTGATGTCAGGCAGTAGACAGGTGATGGTTGTCGGTGATAGCAGGGGATGGAAAGTGGCGTCAGTAGTATTAGGCAGTCGACTGGTGATACTTGTCAGGTAGTGGCAGGTGGTGAGGGTTAGTGTCAGGTTAACTGGTTACTCGTCACTCGCCTGACACTCGATCCCCATACTTCCCAGGCACCAAGAGCCGTATTTAACAAGGATCTTCACCAATTTCAGGAATAAGGTAGTTTTCATAACAGATAAATAACCAAAAATCGATTATTTTATTCATTACATCAAAATCTATACTAGTGATGTTGTGCAGTGTTTGGTTAATGCACGAGCGAAAAAAAAAAAAGTTAAATATATACAAACAATCTTATTCACAACTTAAGCTCAAGAAAGTTTGTAAATATAGTATTAAAGTTGTAAACAGGGTTGGGGGAAGGAAGTAACCTGACCCACGTAAAATACTGCATTATATAAAACCACCTAAGACACTACCACTTCTGTCACCCGACTACAGTCGCTGTCATTATGCTCATTTTACACTAACATAGTTTAAAATTACCATCTCACCATCATGCATACTGAGCTGTGAAAGGAGATTTGCACAAGATGAAGCTGGTCACGAGAGAGATATAAGGATAAGACGTATATTCGTTGTACTATTTTATTCTGGCATTGAACTACATGAAATATACTGTAAACGCGTAAAAATCTGCGCCAAATTAAGGCCTATAGTAACCTTTTGACTTATAGCACTTCATTAATATTTGTGCAGCTATCAGCCAATATCCTTCAGTTTTACGGGAGGTCATCTGTAGAAAAAGAATACTGAAATCTGCAGTTCGGAAAGTGTCCCATAAGCTAAATAAATTCTAGAGATAGCAAGAATAAAAAAATATATATATATATAGACCTAACCATAGTGAAGGGATTTTATTACCACCACCAAACCACCATTATTTTGTTTGTCATTATCCTTTTCATTATGATGACGTCTTCTATTTATTTTCGCTGACTTCAGATTAATGTAGTAATTCTAAGGGTGACTTGTTTCAGTAAAGGAGTGATGGAGGCTACATCTTAGCTCTTCTATGGTAAAAAGAAATCTCTCTTTGCTGAAAATAATCGGTTGTATATATTAACAACTAGAAAGCGTTCAGAGAGCCCTTACCTCCGCCAATGCCACTGCCATTAAAAAGGATCCTAATCTGGATCCGTGCATAAAGGACCCGGATCCGGATCCGCCCCAAAATTTAATCAAATCTTTCTTGGCCCATGGCTCACCTTTCCACAATATTTCACTGAAATTCACGGAGAACTTTTGAAGATATTTTGCGGGATACTCCGGATCCGGATCCGCCCCAAACTTTAATCATTATTTCCTTGGCCCATGGCCCACCCTTCCACAAAATTTCATCAAAATCCGTTCATAATTTTTTACTAATTCCGGATCCGGATCCATGAATGTTGGATCCTGATTCGGATCCGGATCAGTCCCAAAATTTAATCAATTCTTTCTTGGTCCATGTTGCACCTTTCCGCAAAATTTCATCGAAATTCATGGAGAACCTTCGGAGATATTGTGCGGAATATTCCAGAGCTGGAGCCGGCCCAAAATGTAATCATTTCTTCCTTGGCCCATGGCCCAACCTTCCACAAAATTTCAACAAAATCCGTTCATAACTTTTTGAGTAATCCTGTTAACATGTAAACAAACAAATAAACAAACAAGCAAACCAATGATGGGTAAAGCATAACCTCCTTGGTGGAGGTAATTGAACATAAAAAGCGTCCTCCTAGTGAAGAGATAAAAGCGAAAATCTTAAGGAAGATAGCTGTTAATCTTTCTACGGCTCGGAATTCTCTTGGTTGGGCTAAATCGTCTGGAGATGACCGAAATAAGTCCCATAAATTCGACCTTACCAGCGAAAGAATTCACTAACCCCCTTCACTACAAATAATTATAAGTCTAGTGTAGTCATGTTGCCTCCAGACGATTTTACTGAACTTAGGAAAGTCCTCACGTACTGAATGAGTTAATGAACGATATATCTAACCTTCTCAGTTCGAAAACTCTATCCTAAAATGACTATGGTAATGCAGCAACAAGCACTCACCGAATGCAAGGATTAGGACTTTGTTTAGACCGATTATATTCCAAACCAAATATCCTCATCCTACCAGCAAAATTTATCTATTAATTTTAGTTATTTATTGACCGACGCTGCATCCTGTGACGGGCAGCCCAGACAAAACGATCGCCATGCATATCTTTCCCTACTCGGTGATAAGCCACATTCACAGACACACAGGCCTGTTGTTCAATCTGGTTCCATCCATCACAACACTCTCTCTCTCTCTCTCTCTCTCTCTCTCTCTCTCTCTCTCTCTTACTTCGAGGGCAAAGACGGACAAAGGAATAATAATAAAGGTAATAATACTAATACTAATAATAATAGAAATGAAGAAGAGAAGGCCTGTATAAAAAAAAACGGTGTTGGTAAATGAAAAAGAAATGAAAATTGTAATTTCTGTAGAGGCTTAAAGGAGAGAGTCCACTTACTACTAGAAAGTTTTGGGCGTAAAAGCGAAATCGTGCTTAATAGAGAAAAGCAATTATCAGAGAGAGAGAGAGAGAGAGAGAGAGAGGAGAATAACAGATGGGAAACCAAAAAAGTGAGGCTACTGCTGAACGTTCGGGGCTCTTGGTCGAAAAGGACCAAACAGAAGGAGGCATATAAACAATCCCTTTATTTTAACTTTACATACACCCACGAGAGAGATTAAATCCTGTGGTATAACAACGTGGGCTTGTGGGGGTTGCCGAACTCCGGGGCTAGTTAACATAAGCACAGTAAATCAAAATTATTATTGTTATGGCTCGGAATCCTATATAAACGTTGTTCTGAGGAAATATTGTGGAAAGGAGTGTCCTGTACCTGGAGGCAATCTTCGGTAGCAACTCAGTAACAAAAGCGTTTTTAGGCCTGCCCTTGCTAGCGTGGGTGCGATAATTATTGTTCTAACTGCTGAATTTTCTTTGTGGAAGCTAGGAATGTAAATACAAAAAGAAATAAAATACGACACGCTTGTAGTCTATGGAAAGGCAAAACGATGAGAAAAAACTGAAAACTTTGGCATTATCCCAATAGCTTATGTTCCAATACAGAGCTAAGTTATTATTATTATTATTATTTTTATTATTATCATTATTATTATTCTTTTTGTCAAAATGAAAATCGAAATAGTTGTAACCCTTTTCGCTACAGGTGAGGTTCTCTTATTATATACAGTCGACTGATATTTGCAGAAAAGAAATGCTAAATTCCGATATCGCTACCACAGGGTTGAGAGAGAGAGAGAGAGAGAGAGAGAGAAGCAGCAAGGCAGGCTAGACTAGAGCCGGTTGTTGCATAGACTTAGCAACAACAGCTGCTTTCAACCTCTTCTTACTTACCTCAGGCTGGCACTTAATTTCAAGCTGACCTTTTTTTGTACATAAATACACGTAAGAGGCATGCTGAGGGAGGAAAGGTGTAAAAAGTGAGAGAGAGAGAGAGAGAGAGAGAGAGAGAGAGAGAGAGAGAGAGAGAGAGACAGACAGACAGACAGACAGACAGACAGACAGACAGACAGGCAACAGACAAACAGACAGACAGGCAGGCAGAGAGCATATTTAAATAAAGATATACAGACCAACGATGATGGCTGTCTCAACGAGGTGGTCTGGGCTTAATATTCTAAAAATCAAAGAGGAGCAAGAGGAGGGGAGCATAATAAAAGAAAAAGAGGAAAATAAGAAGGCAAACGTGCAGGAAAAGAAAGGAAGAGGAGGTGGAAGAGGAGGAGGACGTGAGAAGAAGGAAAGAGAAAGCGGTTCCAAGGGAGAAAAATAGAAGGCAGGTTTGCGTGGCGAGAGAGAGAGAGAGAGAGAGAGAGACAGAGAGAGAGAGGGAAGTTATACAGAGTTGCACAGATACACTCACCACACTAATCTTACAGTCCTTTCTTGGTGGTCCGGCTTCAACAGGATGTGGAGAGAATTACATAGTTACCCACGCCACAGACTTTACGATCCGCTCAAGGTAATCCAGCTTTGATATCAGTAAAAAGACTCAAGGACTATTTTCAAATGATGAAGAATGAAGAATTAATATGCTGAAGCTTAAGACAAAAATAAAAGACTCTTCCACACCCACCAAACCCTTCAAAATTAGCTGTACATGAAAGCGGACAGTCATTGAAGGCCTAAAATATATGATGAAAATTTAACGAGAAAGGCAGAAATCAGTACTAAAATGAAGCTATATACTCCAAGATAGGACACTTATACTACACGTAATGTTTTTAGTCATTCTTTTATATGTTATCTATAAACTGAATTCATAATTTATACACAATTTTACATGCAGTTTGTACAAATAGCAGTAAAACATTATATATACTCAATACCAGAGAGCAACGGCCTAAACCTCTAAAATCAGTTGTGATCAAAGAATTTATCAAGGACACGACAGTTCATGCATGTGTACTTTACTGAGATAGAGTGAGATGGCTTGTCTGATATGTACTGAGTTTGCTTACGGTGGTGCTTGCAAAGAACGACATAGGAAGGCTAGTTATATCAGGTCCTGAGGTGGCTACACAGTACCAATTACACATTTGATCATTTAGCCTTGTTATGGAAAACGTTTTTGATAGAGCTGTCTCTCACATCATCTTGAAGCCTGTTGCATACGTGTGTCATCCCATTGGTGAAAAAGTAGTTTGTGATATCAAGGTTAACCTTGTGACCGAGAGAGGGAGAGAGAGAGAGAGAGAGAGAGAGAGAGAGAGTGTGAAAAGCAAGCGAGAATGCATGATGAGACAGTAGGGGTGTGAGGACCATGTAATACCTGCTAGGCTGCGTAGGTCATATGCTAGACTGACTGAGACGAGGCGCTCATATTGGAAAGGAAGTAAAGGAAGGGGAGGGAGAAGGAGGAGCAGAGGAATAGGAGAAAAAGAGACACAGGGGAAAGCGAAGAAAGTGGTGCAAACATGAGATAGTGAAGGTAAAGAACAAGAGGTGGAAGAAGAATAAAGAAGAATGGGATGGAAGGAGAAACTGGAAACGAAGGAGGAATAATAGACCAAGACATGAAATCAAAGATGCTGGATAATCAGTAGAAACAGGAGGAGAAACAGGAGGCCAGAGGGGAAGAACGGAACAAGAGAAATGGAAGCAGGGGGAAGAGAAGAAAAGGAGATATGGAAGATGAAGGAATGAGAAAGGACTACGAGAAGAAATGGCTGATGGAAAAAAAGATAACGAAACAGGAGGAAAAGTAGATAAGGAAGCGATAGAAAGGCAGGAAAGGTAGGAAATGAGAGAGAGGCAGAGAAACATGAGGAGCAGAAGGAGCGATCGGAGAAACGGAAAGGAAACATGAAGTTTGAAAAAGAGTAGAATGAGTTGGGGAAATATGAAGATGAACTAGGTAAAGCAGGATTTGAATTAGGGAAAGATGAGAATGGGAGAACTGGGGATAGCAGGAGAAGAACTGGGAAACCTGGAAAGGAATGGAGGAAACATTGTGAGAAAAGGAAGACATACGGAGGAGGGGGAAGGGGGAAACAGAGAAAGAAATGAGGGGAACGGAAAGAAATGGGGGAAACGGGAAAAGAACTAGGGAAAGGGGGAAAGAAATGGGAGGAACAGGCGAAGAATGTAAACACAGAAGTAGATGGGATAAATGCAAACAGAGAGGAGTTGCTGAAGGAAGAGAAGCAGACATTAAAGGGGACATGAAGGAGAATGAAGGAAAACAGTAGAGGATCGATACAAGGACGGCGATTAACAATGAAACACAGACGAGAGAATGGATTTTAAAAAGTGGAAAAAAAGGGGAGTAACTGAAGAAACACTTGGAGCGATGAGGAAAGAACATATAAACATGAGAAAGGGAAACGAGAAGAAAATAAGCAAACAGGAAAAGGACCTAATGACAATGAAATGGAAACTGTAAGAAAAGATGGAAAAGAAGAGATCAGACGAGTGAAATACACCGAATACATTGAAATACTAAGCAAAAGGAAGTGAAAGACAAAGGACAAAATATACAAGTGGCTATAAAAAGTGGGTGAAGATTTGAGATGAATCAAGAGGAAACGTAAGAAGTAAAACCTAGAAGATGAAAGATAAAAGAGACGTCAGAAGAAAGGCCAAGAAGAGGAAAAAGTAAATAGCACAAAAGAGGAAGGGAAAAAGATACTTGAAAGGAGTAATATAAGGAGGAAGAATGGAAGTGAAGGACTGGAAAGAAGACAAGAGGAAATTATGAGCAGAGGAGAAGTAACAGGTGGGCGATGGGTGAAGAATGAAGAGAAAGAGTAGCATGACTTGTAAGAAAGATCAGTGTGAGAGAACAAGCTGAAATACAACAAGAGGAAGCAGAAAGGAGAAGAGAAGATAATTGAAAAAAGGCAGATGAGTGAGTGAGAAGGAGAGGGAGTAAAAAAAAAAAAGAGGAAGAAAATGCAGAGTTATAGCATAAGAAAAAGTGGTGTAAGAGAGAGAGAGAGAGACAGAGAGAGAGAGAGAGAGAGAGAGAGAGAGACTACACGAGAAAATGATATATGAAGGAGGACAGATGACGGAGAAAGATATGACAGCTGTAGAATTTTCCGAATACAAGGTAGAGATGTGGATAAAAGATGAATAAAGGAGAGAGAGAGAGAGAGAGAGAGAGAGAGAGAGAGTTTGAGGACAAGTGGTACCACAAAAGGTTGTATGATCCATACCCAAAAGGTACCATGAATAAGGTTACCTCGTATACGGTGGTGCTCTAATAGAGAAAGTAAAGTACCGGTATAACGAAGTTTGATGTTCAATCCACCTACATCTCCCATCCACATTATGGGCACATAAAAGGAAGTGCACCTTGCCCAGGGGGAAAACCTGAGTTAGAATTCAACAGGATTTCCATCTACCACTAAAACAGCTCTTTTATCTAACTGTGCTTTGACTTGCCATTTCGAGAAACTGTCAATTTTCACTGCTGGTAACTGATTCGAGATACTGCCAATTTTGTACATTGAGAAATAAGCTAATGTACTGTATCATGATGAAAACGCTTCAGGCCTAGTTTCCACCTCCCGTGGTTTCTTGTCTTATTTGTACATAAAGTATTTATGTTATGGTAGGCTATGTTTTCAGATCTATAAATTATTATGAAAACCTCAGTTATGTGTCTGAAACAGACTCCAGATCTCTAACGGAATGGAATCAGTGCCTAAAACCTTCTCTGCCATCCTTTGTGCCTGGTGGATCAGATCAGTTCAGTACACCTTGTGCCTCGAATCTCTCACGCTTCACAATAACCTTCTTAATGATCAGCAACCAGAACTGTATTATGTTTCAGATGCAACCGTAATAGAAAACTGTACAGTTAGAAGACTGTCTCCTTATTTCTGTACTTAAACTCTTCCTTAAATGTTCTAGAAACCTCTGCTTCTTTTTCGCGACTAAATAGTACTGTCTGAGGAACTTGAGGTTACTGCCGACTAAACTCTTCTTGCTCTAACCTGCCCTAAAATTGCCATTTGTCATTCTTGAATGCTGAATTGTAAAAATAAATTAACGCTAGAATATTATGCTAATCACACACGCAAAAAAAAATGCTATGGAAAGGATGTTGAGCAATGGCATTATTATTTTCTGCCACTGAGCTACATGAAATATGCTGATAAAGAATGACAATTTGGGCCAAGTTAAGCTGAAAGAATTTCAGTGCACCTTCTTCTTTCAAGTCAGTATACTATTTACACTTCCTAAGAAAGAGCAGATGGTTATTGGATTTAAAGAACCAGAGTCCACCATCCTGCACCCGTCCAGGTTAAGCGGCAGTTACTGTCACTAACTTAATCAATATCTCTTCAAATGATGAGGTATTACTTCCTAACTTTATCTGCAGTTCTTTCAGTTCATCCGATGATACCCGTGTCGATGTCACTGTGACCATATAACAGATACAACGGATCTAGAACTGAACCCTGGGGCATTCCACTTGTAGGTGATGCCGTCAGAGACTGCCCCGATGACTGTTGTTTTTTGGCACTGATTGGTCACCCAGTATTCAATCCATCCATCCTGATGTTCCCCTGGTTATAGTGAACGAGCTTTTGCCATCGTCCTTCAGTGAGGTACTTTAATGTACTTCATTGAAGTCCTTTCTGAAAGGCTACAGAAAGACTCTATTATTTGGCACCAGCCTCGTTCAGAGAGTATAGCCTACAGTGGAAAAACTTAATCAAACTTGTGAAACACGAACGCCGCCGTCTTAAACCACACTGTGAGTTACACGGTAAATTATCTGATTCTAAATGATCTATAATCCTGACTCCTACTAGACCTTCCCATATCTTCCGTACCACGGATGTGAAACTGGGTGGATGGTAATTCCTTGAAAACCTTTTATCTCACTTCTGAAAATACGGTCACATTTGCTTCCTTTCATTACAACGGAGCTTCTCCGGTAGGCAGCGATTTGTTGGAGACAGTAGCAAGGTGGGAGAATACCTGGTCATGTGCTTCTCACAAGGCCCTTGGAAGAAATTCGTCAGGACTGGTGGATTTGCTGGCACTTAAATTATCTAGCCTCTCCGACACTTCTCCTTCAATGCACTCAACACTCACTAAAACAACACCCTAATGAGAAACGCGTGGCTCAGGGATGTCACCTCCCTCCTCCTGAATGAACACTGATAAGAATTCAGAATATCTGATGTTTCTTGACCATAGTTTTGGAAAAACCTGTACATAATTGAGTACGTAGGTAGGTAGGTAGATAAACAGTTAAACACACACAAACCTGCAAATTAATAGGTATATATATATATATATATATATATATATATATATATATATGTGTGTGTGTGTGTGTGTGTGTGTGTGTGTGTGTGTGTGTGTGTGTGTGTGTGTGTGTGTGTGTGTGTGTAGAGAGAGAGAGAGAGGGGTGGGGCGCGAGAGGTCAGAGTTCGGTGGCCCGTCTGGTGGCTTTTGTGTGGCTGGAGACACACCTGACCTTCCTACCTTCTTACCCCCATCCCTCCCAGCTTAATAACTCCTTCCCTCCCTCCCTCCCTCCTTCCCAACCAATTAACTCCCTCTCTCCCACACCCCTTCCCTCCTTCTGTACTCCCTGCCTCCGTCTCTCCCTAGCTAAGCAACTCCCTACCTCCCTCTTTTCCTCCATCCTCCTTCTGCATCCTTTCTTTTTTTTTATTTTCCCTTCGACCCTCCTCCCTTCTTCCCCAACTAATCAGCTCCCTTCATCCCACAATCCCCCTCCTTCTGTTCTCCCTGCCTCCCTCTCTCCGTGGCTAATGCACTCCCTATCTCTGCCTCCCTCTTTTCCTCCAACCTCCTTCTCCCCCCCCCCACTCCCCACCTTATTTTTCTATTCTCCCTCCCTTCGACCGTCCCACCAATCTTCCTTCCTCTTCCTTCCCTCAGTCCATTTTTCCTACCATCCACCCTCCCTCTCTCCCATGCTCTTTAGTTCCCTCCCTCCCTCCCTCCCTCCCTCCCTAATTAATTCATCCCTTCCTTCAATTCCTTCTATGCCTCCCTCCTCCCTTCCTCTATATCTGCCACCCTCCCTTGTCCTTAACTCCCTTCCTCCCTCCCATTTTTCTTCCCTTCCTCCTTCTCTCACTCCCTACTATTCTCCCGTCCCTCCTTTACTCCTTCCCTCTCTATCTTTCTCTTCCTCCCTCCCCCCTCCATCCCTCCTTAATTTCCTCCCTGCCTCTCGTCCCTCTTTGCTTCATAACTAAATAACTCTGCTTTTATCTTTTTCTCTCCCTACCTCCCACTCACCCTCCCACTCTTCCTCTCTGTTCCACACCAAAACTCCTCCCTCTCCCCTCCCTTCCTCTCTATTTTACGCAAAACTCCCTTCCTCCCCTCTTTCTCTCACATCACAACTCCCTCCCTCTCTGTTTTGCTTCATAATTCCCTCCCTCCCTTCTTATTCCACTTAGTAACTCCTTATCTCCTTTCCTCCCATTCTTCCTCCCTCACTCACTCACTCACTATTTCATTTTCAAACTTTCTCTCTCCCTCCCATTCCACTTCATAATACCCTCCCTCCCTCCCTCCCCTCCTCTCTGCTTTACTTCATAAATCCCTTCATCCCGCCCCCCCTATATCACTCCATTCGAGTATCTCCCTCCCTCCCTCCCTCCTTCCTTCTTTGTTTCACTTAGTAATTCCCTATCTCTTCGTTCTTCCTGCATCCCTCCCCCACTTCTCTGCTTCTCAGAATAAATCCCTTGCGCCTTCCTATTTTGCTATGCTTGTTTTTTTCCTCACTGAATAGTTACGTAAGTTATAATCTACCTTATGACACACAGCCTCGAGAGGATCAGCGGGACTGTTACTGTAGCCTACGCTTTCCTTTGTACTACGTTGTACTCCCATCTTCTCTCCCTCCATTCCTCCCTCCTTCCTTCCTTCCTTCCTTCCTCCCGTCCTTTCTCCCTGATTCTCGCTATTCTGTTGTTCCCTGTTTCCTCTTTCCCTCCCTTCCATCCTCTCTCTCTCTCTCTCTCTCTATTTCTCTCAATACCTTCTTTTCTCCGTTACTCATTATCCCCATCGTCAGAAGAGGTCTTTCCCGGGCTGAAGCAAATTCATCTGACAGTGACAATAATGAAATTACAGTACAAGTCGTCATCTTCCATCCGAGGTCGTTTTCATATTTTATTCCCGTTGCCACCGGATGATATTATATAATGTGGGAGAGATTTTTAAAACCATATGGGTTAGATTCAGCCGTCATTAACCCATTCAGTACGAGATACTCCCTAGCTAATAAAATCGTTGGTAAGTAACAAGAACAAATAGTAAAAAAAACATCGCTGTGCTGAAGGGGTAAATTACAGGGGTTCACAGCTGGACTTGAATTACCTGTATGGCATTAATAAAAACAGTTTAAGTTAGACGTCCTCTTCTGAAGGGGTTAATTCCCTCCTTAATGTATAATTCCTAAGCTACCTCACGCCTTTACTTCCTCTCTCCTTCCCTCCCTCGCTCCCTCCCTCTCTCGTTTCTCCCTTCTGTTTTAGTACCGCCCTGTATCTGTTTCCTGCTCTTATCTTTCTCTCTCTCTCTCTCTCTCTCTCTCTCTCTAATATATTATAGCAGTAGCCGTGTGTGTGTGTGTGTGTGTGTGTGTGTGTGTGTGTGTGTGTGTGTGTGTGTGTGTGTGTGTGTGTGTATTTTGGGCAGCCGAAACTAAACTTTCAAATCGCACCAAAATTGGCACAAAAATGGCAAAAAATGCGCTGATGCGAAAAAAAAAACTTGGTCCCATCACGATTGAAAAACTTTTACTATATTTTAATGAGCGATCACATTTTGACCAAAAAACGCCACTCCCGGCGCCCGGCATTGGATCTCCGTAGAATTATTTGCCCATAGCTACAACTAAAATATACTATAGCAGTAGCCGTGTGTCTGTGTGTGTATTTCGGACTTGCGTTCGGAAAATTTGGTTGCATTCCCGGAACTGCAAATAACACAATCACTTGGTTAGCTGCAAAAAATCAAAGTGACAGTGTTAAACTAGAACAGCACATAAACGTGACTCGGATTACCTGAAATGATCGCAAAGCATGCGCGAAGCGCGAGGAAACGAGTGAGAAACACGAGGAAACGAGTGCGAAGCACGAGAAAGCGAGCGCGCAGCGCGAGAGCCCTCCCCAGGAACAAGTGCGAGGGTCCCGAAGGGCCCACGAGCACGTGTGTGTGTGTGTGTGTGTGTGTGTGTGTGTATATATATATATATATATATTTGTATATATATATATATATATATGGTGAAAAGTGCTGGTCAGTTCTCGGACCGTTTTTTTTCACTATATATAGCAATGCTCTTGAGAATGGGCTTATTTCTAAGGTAAAAATCTAAGGTAGGAAAATTTGCAGATGAAGCAAATAGGGGGGCAAAGTCATTACGAAAGTGGACCGTGAATCTATACAAATCTACCTGGAAAAGTTGATAAACTGGAGTGAAAAATGGCTGATGATTTTTAACGTAAATAAATTCTGACTACAAAAACATTAAATATGAATACCGCATGTTCGATACTCCACGGACGGAAATCAAGGACGAGAAAGATGTAGGAGTTATTATCAATAACGACCTCAAAAACTCAAAATAGTATATAGCAAAGAGTAACAAAGAAAAAAAAAAAGCTCGTCTTCATCGCAACGAACTTCGATCATAGATCGGCGAATATAATCTCTAAGCTCTGTACGTCATTAGTTAGGCCACACCAAGAATACTGTGTGCAGCACTGGTCCCCGAACATAATCATGAACGAATGGACGAAGACAGACCTGAAAGAATGCAACGCAGACACACAAAAATTATCTCACAGCTGCAGAATTTACCCTACGAAGAACGACTAAACAAACTAAACATGTTTTCTCTCTCTCTCTCTCTCTCTCTCTCTCTCTCTCTCTCTATAAAAAAAAAAAAAAAAAAATAAAAAAGCGAGGACCCAGAATAGGTCTAATCCAAGTACTTAACATTCTTAGCAAATTCGATGATGTAAGATACGACAATTTGTTCGATATACAGAATGATACCGTCACTTGATAAAATGGAAAGAAACTCAACAGCATGAGATTAATCACAAATATAGGGAAAAAGTACTTTAATATTCGCCTAGTGGAACACTGTAATAGGCTCCCAGCAACAGCAGTTTGTGCAAAAACTACTAATACGTTTGATATTTGGCTATACAATTATATTGATATTACAGGGTATAACTAACTGTGCTATTTATTTCCAGGTTGCCCTATGCTTACGACAGTGAGACGTTTGCTTAACAAGAATATTCGGCGATTGTGTATGCTCATTCTTTTACAGATTCATAGACTAGAGATTAGGCTACACAGGGAAGTGCATAGTAACTCCCCTTCTGTCTCTGTTATGAAAATTTCCATGCTTCTTCTTTCTAACGAGCATGGTGCTTTTTCTCCCTTTTCCGTGTCGGCTTCACCCGACTGTATGGTGGGCTGGGGAAAGCATTCCTGTTTTCTCTCCTTTTCTGTTACATGTTACTTAGATGTTCGGAGAATCAGATTTTTTTTTTCTAAAAAATAATCTCGTCATGGCCCAATAGGCCTCCTGTTATTACTTTGTGTGTGTGTGTGTGTGTGTGTGTGTGTGTGTGTGTGTGTGTGTGTGTGTGTGTGTGTGTGTGTGTGTGTGTGTGTGTGTGTGTGTGTGTGTGTGTGTGTGTGTGTGTGTGTGTGTGTGTGTGTGCGCGCGCCTTTCAGCTCTCCACACCACAATTTGAGGACCTACTGTATTTGCTCAGATTCTTTTTTCTTCACTCTTTCTACCAAACATTTTTCATTTGTGTGCCATATCGTTATTTCTTTACCAGATGGCTTTTTAACTGTGTACATTTGTTCCCTAGGCAAATGCTCTCTGACAACATTTTCGTGTGTGTGTGTGTGTGTGTGTGTGTGTGTGTGTGTGTGTGTGTGTGTGTGTGTGTGTGTGTGTGTGTGTGTGCATTTTAAGAGAATTTATCGGATAAAAGTTCAACTACAATTGCACACAGATACTGGGATCCTATGCTCTTGTATCTTTATTAATCATCACGGCAATTTGCATAGAAGTAAATTAGTGTATTATACCTGCAATTACCTGAGTATGTTGGCAAACTTTACTTCCTTTTTTCTCTTCCATTTCTTTCGTTAGCTAATTCTTTCCTCCCATCCACTCTACTATTTCCTTTCCTCTGCCTCTTCCTCTCCCTGTTTTTTGTCTTCTTTCTTTTCTTATATTCATTGCCTTTTCATCTTCCTTCTCTTTCTTCCTTCTTTCCTACTTTTCTTGCTTCCTTTCCTCTTTTCCTAATTTCTTCCTTTTCTGCCAGTATCCTCTTATTCACTTCCCTTTTATCTCTCCTTTTTACTACCCTTTGTCATTTTTCCTCTTCTTTCGTTATTTTGTTTGCCTCCCCCATCCCTTATCTGCTTTCTTTCCGTCTCATCTGTCTTTCCTTTAAATCTTTCCTTCACTATTTTCTATATGTCCTCTTCTTTTCTTCCTTCTCTTCCTTCATTTTTCTTCTTGTTTTCCCTTAGGGGTCATAATCCTTACTTCTCTGCTTTCCCTCCTTTCCTCTTTCAATCCTCCTAATTATTCTTTCTTCTCTCCCTCTTATGTTCTTTGCTTCCTTATCTTGCATGTTTACCGCTTTCCTCTCCATTCCCTTCCTTCAGTTATTATCCTCTTTTCTTCCATTTCGTCTCTCAACCCCTCCATTTTCCGCCTTTTCTCTCGTCCTTCTTTCCCTTTGTAATTTCTTCTCACTTCTCTTCCATCTTTTTTCGTTCCCTCTCGTCCCTTTCTTTCTTTCATTTATTTCTTTAACTTCTTCTGCTTGTTTATTCCTTTTCTTGTTCCCTTCTCTTCTTTCGTCCTTATTCCCTTTAGTATCCTACACTTATTTCCATCCTTCTCGTCCTTCCTTTCTTCTCGTCTCTCTTTTCTTCCATTCCATCCTTCCCTTCCTCCTTCCTAGCAGCTCTTCCCCTTTAATCCCACTCTGCTCATCTCTCTCTTTTATTACTGTCTCAACTTTTCCCCTACATCATTTTCCTCTTCCTTACTGTCTCTCCTTCTTTGTCCCTTCATCTCCTCTTCTCCTATATTTTCTGTTTAATAGTTTGTCATTTTTTCGAGCACCCTGTTCTCTTGCTCTCGTTATTTTACCATTTGTGTTCATTCTCTTCCTAATCTCTCTTTCTATCATGATCATGCTACATCTGTATACTTGTTTTACGATTCTCACTTCCTTCTCTCTCTCTCTCTCTTACCTTACATTTTGACTATTCTCATATTTCACCATTTATTATGCTTCACTTTTCCTTCTACGTTGTTTCCCTTCCCCCTCATGTTATTTTTTCTCTCTTCCTCACCTACTGTAGATTCCATTGGCTTGTATCACTGTTCCATCAGACGTGGCATATAGTTCGTCCACCTCAACCTGGCCTTTTTTTTTTTTAATAGCTTATTTGCAGTCCTGATGGACCCAGGTTCGAATCCCAGCTGGGGCAGGGAACAGTTTAAGGATTTGTATTTCATAGAAGCAGACTTTCCTGAACTACCAGATGACCCGCCGACATGTCGTAAAAATACCCCCGCTAATACCAATACACCAGTCCTGTATGAGACAGCCCTAGCATGTATTCAATATGGACGGTGGGTGTTAGCGCCGAAGTGGTGACATGTGGAGGTGTAGGAGGACTACTGGGCCTTGGGATAGGCTACTGCCCCCGAGATATAGGCCCTGAAGCCTTTGCCCAGAGTCGGACACATTTATAAAAAAAAAAAAAAAAAAAAAAAAAAAAAAAAAAAAAAAAAAGATCAGTGGTAGTAAATTATAGTACCTCACTTCTACATCCTTTCTATTACACTTTTGCGTGATTAGCACCGTCTTCTAGCGTTAATCTCATGTTATAGTAAAGTATTTACGAGTAAAAGATTGTACTTAAGTTCAAGGTGGTGACACGTGTGGCTGTGTGACGTGTAAGAGGATGCTGGGTCTCAGGGAACGGGTGGTTAAACCTGTGCCCAGAATCATTTAAAAAATAAATAAATAAATAAATAAAATAAAGTTAAGCATTCTCCTTTTCATTTTGCTAATTTACCTGTTCTCCAGCGTAGTGCCAATTACACATTAAGGACATTTGCCAACAGCCATGCGGACTGCTACAGTACAACCTAATTGAGAAGGAGGCAGATAATTACCACTTCAACACTACTACGTATTTTGGTTGTTTATTCTTGATACTAATACACGAAATTGTCTAACCACCAGTGGTACGAAGGGTTAACCATGCCTGTACGTAACCCCCGACCACCAGACCGAGAAGCATTTTCTGAAATGACAAAAATAATCTGCAGGTATGAAGACTGAAATTTTAAAAGTCCTCTGCCTGACAGGGTTACTGTACTCTTGTCACTTTAACTTGGGCCAGATTTTTGTCCTTTTACGTTTTTATCACGTTGCTTGAAGGCAAAAATAAAATAGAATACTACGGCTCGACGTCATCGTATTTCTTTGTACGTCACATTATATGCATGTATTAATCTAATGTTACGACTAAGTACTCGAGATGGAGAATTTGCTCTTTTACGCAAAGTAAGAATAAAAGAAATGCAGTGTTGGAACAAATTATTGGTGACTGAACTCAGCCAGCTTACCTGTTTCCTCATTCATGTCTTCTTCTTTCTTCATACCTCTTTTCCCTCACTTTTTGACACTCCTTCACCTCTCCTTTTATCCTTGCTTCCTCTTTTACCAAACTTTTTTCCATCACAACCAGTCTCTTTCATCTTTAATGTCCCGCCATTGTAGTTAACAATCTCCATCGCTCTCGTTCACCTTCCCTTTCTTTCACTTCTTCCCTCTCCCTCCGTTTGCTTTTTTCCAACTCACACTCCAGTATACCATATCTCGAGCTCTTTTTTTCACTATCAGTTTCATTTAATTGTTCACTTAGTTTCTCGGTTTATCTTTTGTTCTTTTTATCTTCATGTAAACTATCTAGATCTCTTTCCTTCTCTCCCTTTTTTATTCTTCCTTCCCTTTATTTTTACTTTTCTCTTTCCCTTTCATGTTACAGGTGACTCACTGTCTTGACTTCTCGCTTTCTCTCTCCCTTTCCCTCCATTCTTCTCTGCCTCTGTTTGTTTCTTTTCCACTTTCACCACCCATCTCAACCCATGACCTCATTACTGCTTGTGGTAATACTTTTCGCAGGATTATCGTTGATATTGGTGTTCGTCTGCCTGACATTGGAGAGAGAGAGAGAGAGAGAGAATTTCGTCCATTTGTAACTTGTTTCCCGTAGCGCAGAGGCAGAATTTAACTTACAAGACGGCTATTCATCCTTTCCGTAGCACTTCCTCATGACTAGCAATATGCCCAAGTGTTAATTCCATATTTTAGCTCCGTATTCAAGAAAGACATATGGTAGTCTTAGATCAGCTTAATGAGAACAGACTATATCATGAAGGAAAAAAAGAACCACCATAAGATTTGCTGAGTGTGTATGAAGAAAACAAAGACCAAGGAGAAAGGAAGAGATAAAGAAAAAAAGGAAGAGGTTCAGGGAAGGGAAAGTAATCGAAGGTGGGTGAAAAGGAAACAAAGACATAGGGGAGAAAATGAGAGGGAGAGGGAACGCTCTCAAAATGATTAATGATTTTCAACTCATGTGTATCGTGTAATTTTGTGCTGCTACACACACACACACACACACACAGATAGATAAGCATATATTCGTGTGTGTGTGTGTGTGTGTGTGTGTGTATACAACTTTGTGCACAGGCTTGAATGTCCCCAGCATTTCCCACTTGACTCTCACATCTTCACATTTCACCATTTCGGCACAAAACCCACCGGCCACACCTAATATTTTCACTGTTTTTTTCCTTTTTCCTTTGTATTTCTTCCATTTTTTTCGCTTTTCCTTAAAGCATTATATATATTCTTTCTTCTATTATATTTTCTTCCCTCTTCATCTTGACCCTAATTTCCTCCATCCCATCTTTGCCCCTCTCCAGTTTCCCTCCGTGTCCTCCAGGTGTGGCCAGGTGTTGATGACTCTGTGGCTCCTTGTATTCCTTTCAAATCAGGAGGCTCCGTAGTAGTTCTTCCTTACGTTTTTTTGCTCCTGAAAATTGCTCCTTGATACTGGCGTTTCTGATATTAACCCCATTACTACAGAAGGTCTCCCTTATCGTCTGGCCATTGATAAAAGGAAATACTTGAAGGAAATAACGACTTCACTCCAATGACCCCTTATCATTTTATTCTTGCTACCTTGGACGATTTTTTTACATTAAGGAAAGCCTTCATTCTATTGACGGTAATGACTGTCATCTCTTACTCCAGTGAATAATAAAATACATCCTTCTGTGCTGGTAATAAACAAGAAAACATCACCAGGTAAGGCGTGAAATACAGGCTGGCCGGTGCTCTTCTTTCACCTATCCAGGCAATATTTCGTTTGTTGAGGGGAGAATTCAGTGAACGTTATCAGTGTCTATCCTGTATCATTCAACCATTTCTTGCTCCCACTGCCAAACCCACGCCCATACCAGCACATTGAGCCATCCCTGCAACACTCAAAATAATACAAATTATTTTCTAATGCAGCGCTAATTAAGGATCACCCTGTATATCAATAAGGAATAGATGTCACTGAGTCTCCTAATCCCACGAGAACACAGCCCAGTTACCCGGGGATCGGAAGCCTCTCTGAACCGTATTTATGTAAGATTTTGACGTCCTATAACGATAAACGGGTCTTTCTCTAAGTTTACTGTATCCATATTCATTTTAATTGGTCGTATTTTTTCAGTTATATATTCACTTTTTTCTGATAATGTATGATGTCAGAATGTATCGCGATAAACGTATTAACAAGTAACTTAGTCTTATGTACAACGTGACTCCAAGAAAGTGTTTGAATAAGGCCTCTGACCTTGACTGACGCGGTACACTTGCAGAAAAAGAGTAAAAGGTTTAAAGAAAGAAAATAGGAAAACGTAAAAGAGAGAGAGAGAGAGAGAGAGAGAGAGAGAGAAAGAAGAGAGAGAGAGAGAGAGAGAGAGAGAAAGAAGAGAGAGAGAGAGAGACGCTGACTGAAGAGTAAAAAAAAAAAAGGAGGGGGTTGAGGGATCTTTGTGGTATGCTAAAATATAAATATGAGCTTCTCTCTCTCTCTCTCTCTCTCTCTCTCTCTCTCTCTCTCTCTCTCTCGTTCTTCCTATGTTCCCTCCCTCTTTCCTTTGTTCCATTTATCTAATTTTCTGTATCTTTTCCTCCCTTGCTCCAATTTGCATATGCCTCTCTCTTGCATTTCCTATTTCCCTTTTATATTCTCTTTCTCCGTCCGTCTCTCCTTCTCTGTCCATCCGCCTCTTTTTCACCCTCCTTCCCTGCCTCCTCTCTTCTCTCGCTCCGCTCCGTGCTCAGCGAATTTTCTCTTTAGCTTCTCTCTTTCTTTCACTGCCATATTCCCACTTTCTATCCATTACAGATTCCATTATTGTTATCTCCTCTCTTTTCATGTCTTCCTCCTCTTCCCCTTTCTTTCTCTGCCCTATTTCCATTTTCCAACTCTCTTTACTTGTATCTGCTAATTCCCTTCTTTCCGGACCATTGTAAGCTTCCTACCTCAATCCCCTCCTCTTCCTTTCTAATCTTTACGCCCTTTCTCTCTTTTACAATCCCTCCCTACCTCCCCTCGTCTCTGCTTCCTCTATGTGTCCTACGAGTATTCATTCTTTCTACCGTCTTAGTTCTTTCTCAGCTATAACCCCACTTTCCAGCCATATTTACTCTTCCATTTCTCTGAACCCTTTGCAGTCTCCCTCTCTCCTCTCTTCCCTTCTTTTTCCTGTCTTCCTCCCATCTTTCTTTGCCTTCTTCCCACTTTCCCGTTTTCTACACTCTTTCTCCCCAGATTTTTACCAGTAATTTTGCCCTCTCAGTCCCTTCTCTCTCTCTCTCTCTCTCTCTCTCTCTCTCTCTCTCTCTCTCTCTCTCTCCTCATTCCCGTTACTTTCCCCGCTCCTTTCTGTGCCACATTCACACTTTTCAGTCCCCTTAACCCATTACCATCTCTGTTGGTCCTTTACTTTAACCCTTCCTCTTTGCTTTTCTCTGCCTCTTTATTCTCTCTAGCTACAGTGCTTCGTTGTCTATCCTGTTCCGACTTTCCATCCATCGTCTCTAATTCCCTTCTCTCTGAATTTTTTACTATCCTTTCTTTCCTTCAATCTATTCATATACCCCGTCCCTGTACTCATCCATTGGTTTCCACTCTCCGTACGTATATCCCTTCGTTCCTCCACAGACCACATGTATATCCATTCGTTCCCCGGTTGTCCCCTCGTCCACTCACTCGTCTGATCATTTTCGCTACGTCCATCCATTTGTTCACCCATCGTCCCCATCATTCGTTCTCCCCTCCCACTGTCCTTGTTTGTCCATTCGTTCTCTCGGTGTCCCCATGACCTCCATTCTTTCCTCCACTGTCCGTAATTTTTATCCTTTAATTGAGTCGCTCTCCTAATGCCTGTCCATTCGCTCCTCCATTGGCCCTGACCTCCCAGTCGTTCCCTCACTATCCGTATGCAACCCATTCCTACCTACGTCACTCCCACCCACCCCTCCTTCCCACTCCTTCCTCCCTGCCTGACGTCCTTCAGTACCTCCCAGAGCAGCGGCCTCAGACCAGCCTTGACTTACCCTCAAACCATAACGGTGAGGCCGCTTGTGAAGGAGAAGGCAGGGAGGGAGGGGTGGGCAGCATGGTCGAAGTCAATGGATGAGGATGGAAGAATAGTAGAAGAAGAAAAAGACGAAAACGGAAGAATGGGTATGGATGGAAGGGACTGGAAAAGAACTTGTCTGGGCAGTAAAACTAATGCATGGGAATCGCATGAAGAAACTTACGTAGATGTCACGCAAACACATATTAAACAAAAAGGAGAGTTCTGCATTAAACGTTACAGTGGTCTACATGTAGGGTACTAGTATGACTCAATCAAAACCGCCATTCAGTCTATTGTGGCTTTGAGGGAACTGATGGGAACTGATTCGTGGCTACTGCATTCCTTTTTAATTGCTATACAACGGTGACATGATTAACATGATACTGGAGCCTGCCATGAGTCTGTCTGACAGCAAGGTCGAACTCAAATGGTGGCTGGCCCCAGTACCCTAAATCAGGATGAAGTACGAACAGGTAGAGGGCGTGGATCCGAAAATGAAGTGCCTTTGTTGCAGACAGATTATACCTCCGGGAAGTGATTTCAAGTAACGGCAGTCTAGATGCAGGCGCTGGGATCATGTACAAGCACCACCACAGGCGTAAGCGTAAACATACAAAACGTGATTCTTATACTGTGAGTTTCACCAAAGTGGGTAAGACATATAAAAAGGGACAACAAACTGCTTCTTGTTTTACCGCGTGTCACATACGCAAAGGTCAATAGTTTAATGAAGTCGTAAGGGGAAATGCGTGGCCAAAATTTTTCTTCAGGTAACTTGGGGTAAAGCAATAGATTATTTTTGCTGCTTAATGGCATGTGTTTTGAAAAATATTAGTGCTCATAAATCTATAAACACTAGTATACACAGCCATTAGGTAAATACTTTAAAACTGAAACCCCAGCTATTCACTGTCGGGTAGGTAGCATTAAGGTGTCTGCAGTAGAGGGTCCTGGGGATCGGCCACAGGATACTTGCGCTGGACTCGGCAGTTTATGGCTTCATAAAGTTTATGTGAAGACATAGTTATCACGGTGAATGGAATTACATTGTAATTTAACTCTCTCTCTCTCTCTCTCTCTCTCTCTCTCTCTCTCTCTCGAGCTAGCGCGCGCGCACTTAAGCACTCTTCACCGTAACGTCTGTATCTCCTTTCAGCCTTAGTGTGTCTTTTTTTTTAATTCTGCAAACTTGTTGACGCCAAACGATTTTATTCAGCTTCAGAGAGACGTCCTCGAGATGAAGGCAGAAGCAGTCCTCATTAGATCCAATCTTCATATATAGATAGATAGATAGATAGATATATCTATATATATATATAGATATAGATATTTATATATATATATCTATCTATCTATTGCCAGACGCCTCAATCCCGTTTGGGGTGGCCGCAAACAAATCGCCTCCACGTCGTCCTGTCCCCTGCCATTTCACTGCCCTGCTCCCAACTCACACCCCCCTCTCTCATATACCTCTCCACCCCATCCCTCCATATCATCCTCGGCCTCCCCCTCCCTCTTCCCCCCTCCACCTCGCTCACATACACTCTCTTCGTCAGTCTTTCACCCTCCATCCTCTCCACATGGCCAAACCACCTCAGTGTGTTCCTCATAACACTTCCTATCACATCCACATCCACACCACAACGCTCCTTTATATCCTCATTCGTCAGCCTGTCTCTCCATGTGACCCCACAGGCTCCTCTTAAATAACTCATTTCCACTGCTCTCACTCTTGACTTGTGTCCTTCCAACAATGTCCAAGCTTCACTTCCATACGTTAGAGTTGGTATCACAATACTGTCATGTAGTAACTTTTTCACTTCCATGCTCACTTCCCTGTTTCTTATCACTGCTTTCAATGAACCAGCAACCTTTCTTCCCTGCTGTACCCTTACAAGTACTTCACCCTCCAAACCTCCATCCTTACTCATCACATTACCCAAGTACTTAAACGTACTCACATTTTCCAATTCCACACCATCCAACCTCGCTATACATTCACTGACTTCACCTCTCTCAAAGACCATCACTTTACTCTTCCCTACATTCACCTTTAGATTCCGTTTCTTGCACACTCTCCCAACCTCATCCACCAAGCCTTGCAGCTCCCCTTCGTCTTCACTCAACAACACAGTATCATCTGCAAACAACAGTACAGGGAGTTTCCAAACATTATCCTCTCTCACCAGGGCCACTCCAACATCCACTACCCTACCTTGTATCTCTTTTATTACCCCATCCATGAACAGATTGAACAACCATGGAGACATGACACATCCCTGTTTCAACCCAACCTCCAAAGAGAAAAATTCATTTAGTTCACCATCCACACGCACTGCAGCATTAGCACCCTCATACATACTCTTCACAGCATTCAACAACTTTCCATCTACTCCATATATTCTTAATACTTTCCACAATCCTTGTCTATCCACCCTGTCATATGCTTTCTCAAAATCCATGAAAGCCGCATACAACTTCTTTCCCTTCTCTAGAAACTTTTCCACTAAAGATCTAAGAATGAATATCTGATCTACACAACCTCTTCCTTTCCTAAAGCCTCCATGTTCTTCTCCAACTAATTCCTCTGTTCTTTCTCTAACTCTGTCAATAAGTATCCTACCATACACTTTTCCTATTATACTAAGAAGACAAATGCCCCTATGATTACCACACACTTCTTTTTCCCCTTTTCCTTTGTACAAGGGAATAATTATACCTGACTTCCAATCCTCCGGGACTCTACCTTCCTCCCAGGCCAATCTGCACATCTTCCACATCCATTCTACTACTATCTCTCCCCCATGCTTCAGCATTTCACCACACACTCCATCAATTCCTGGGGCTTTCCCCATTTTGACTTTCTTCATTGCTTCCACAACTTCTATCCTACTGATTTCTTCCTGTCTTCTCACCTCCCTCCTTCTCCCAACCATTCCCCGGCCACTTATACTCGCATTACTTCCATCCTCTACGTTCAACAATTCCTTAAAGTGTTCTCTCCATCTGCTCACTTTCTCCCTTCTCCACTAGTAATCTGCCATATATCATCATCATCAGCCGTTTGAGTATCCACTGCAGGACCGGCCTATCTCGACCGAAGTCGGGACGATACAGCCAATGTATCTCTACCAAGTGGCTTAGGTTGTCTAGTAGAGATTGTATGTAGGGTGAGAAGTGCTTGTTAGTGTAATTGTGGTGTTGGAGTGGCTTTGGATGTGTGTGTAGTGTGTGAACCAAGTGTAATCGGCCCGTGCAAGCCGACTGGGTGCAAGCATACTTTATAGTAAGCGACACTGGTTCAACCACAGCACCCCTGGTGTCCGCCAATGCAGTACGTGGCCGGGTGAACACTCCCAAAGTTTATTACCCTGGCGGGGCGCGAACCCTGGCTCACCCGTGTACGAAACGCACACTTTACCACTGTACCACAGAGGCTCCATATATATATATATATATATATATATATATATATATGGGGGCTGGTGGTTTAGTGGGTAATTATTGCCGCTCCAGTCGGATTGAGCCGGTGTAGGTTTATATCCAAGGGTGGCTGGGGTTTATTGCTCATGTAATGCCACTCAGGGATGAGTGAGGCTGGTCATTCTCATCTTAAATGTCAGGACCAGCTGCCTAGCCCCGGGCTCCTACGCTCCCCATGGGGCAACGTAGGATTGGATGACGGATATATATATATATATATATATATATATATATATATATATATATATATATATATATATATATATATATATATATATATATACCACGTTGAGTACACCGCTTCCCGTCCGTTCAACGAAGTTAAGCAACGTTGGGTCTGGTTAGTACTTGGATGGGTGACCGCCTGGGAGCACCAGATGCTGTTGGCCTAACGTTCTCCCTACGTGTCAATTGGGGTTGGTGGAGGATTAGTGCCCCTCCCTGTAAAACAATTAACTCTAAGCCCTTGGCCACCCCGTTTGGGATACAAGGCGTCTGGCAATGAATATATATATATATATATATATATATATATATATATATATATATTCAGTTTAGAACATCCTTAGGCTGAAGAGATTAAAGCCTTCACGTTATGGGTACATGTATTAAGGTATTTCGAAAGTTTTTTTTTTTTTTTTTTTTTTTTTGGGGGGGGGGTTGGAATGAGAATGAAAGTCAAATACGCAGAATGATGATGCATTATGCCCTGCTTCTCTAACATATAGGCAACAGGTGTACGTGCGTGCCTATTTCTTTGTTTGGAAAGAATCTGAAAAAAACTGTAGGCTATTTACCCTCTCCAAACTAGGGTTCACGTCACAATGATTTCCGACAGAAACATAATCAATACTGCGTCTGATTATAAAGATGTACTGTGCATACACAGGACTACCTACCTGTTGACCTAAAGACTACCATTCTCTAACACAGCACACCCCTAGGATGAGCACACATTGTCCTTTCCCACCTCGTCTTTCAAACCGTCCCAAATATCAGAGAGACAGAGAGAGAGAGAGAGAGAGAGAGAGAGAGAGAGACAGAGTGTATATGCTCTTTGACCTGACGTCCTCACTTTGGGGAGAACGAGTATGGAAGAGGTTGAGTAAGACCGGGAGAGTGGGTGAAAGGGTTGACGTAGGGTGGTAGGGTGCGCCACATGGGATATAAGAGATCTAAAGAGACGAGCAGGAAAGAAAAAGTGCAGCAGGGAGGATGAAAAGAAGAGAAGGAAACCACGAAGGAAGAAACAAACGAGTGATGGAGAGTGCAGAAGAAAAGAAAAATCGATCTAGTAGCTCATCAAGAATAAACTACCTCGATTTTAGCCGTTTCCACCCAGGCAGCACCAGGTAATCTGTTTGTTTAAGGTAAAATCTGAATTGTCACTTGTTTTCATCATTAACTGGATCGAAAAATACTTTTATCCAAATGACTTGTCACCTGCATCAAACACTTTATTATCCTCAATTTTTAGCTTCATTAATTAAACATGTATTAAGATTTTTAAAACTGGACTGCAAGAGAACAATGACAACAATGTAGAAATAAGCTGTTGTTGTTGTTGTTTTTGTTGATCAGTCCGTCTGTCTTGCCGAGAAGACTCATCAACCGCAAGCAAGCAACCGGCCCTGCAGGGCGGTCCAGTGCAATGACCGATTTTCCCTTGCTGCTGACAGAGCCTCACTACAGCGAGGCGCAGGGAAAAGTATGGAGGCTTGGTTCCTGGAGGGACATCGCACTCTACCCTGTTAACGGGGACACTATAGCAGGCTCCACTTCACCCAGTAATTTAGTAATACAGTAGGGTTACCACCCAGCACTGCAAATGGTTTCCTGAGTTACAGGACACTTGGCCTTGTCACTCAGTGCAGAGCCACCTGAAGTGAAGAAGAGAGTAATAAAAAGTGACAGTAAGGAAAGGAAGAAGTAGGGAGAGAAGAAGGCAGGCACAGAGAAAGAATGAGAAAAAGGAACGAAGAAGTAGGAGCAATGCATCAAGTGAGTGGATGATGGTCGCCTCCACCTACCACTAGAAACAGCAAGTAAAGAATTGCCTTTTGTTACTTGACTGATATATATATATATATATATATATATATATATATATATATATATATATATATATATATATATATATATATATATATATATTTTTATTTATACATACTGTATAAGCAGTGAATTGCAGTCTGCGACATTGGAGCATTGTGAAGCTACTAAAACTTTTCACACTGGAAAGGTGTGTTTACCACATAGTGATGTTACTGCAAGCGATAAATTTTGGTCATGTGGGAGTGACGGGTGGGAGGAATCTCATAAACTTACTGGTTAAATATGAGTGTGATCTGAAGAAGGCTGGGATCTTCTAGTTTAGACGGACTGAGAGTAGGCCGTATGTTTCAGCTGCAAAAGTTATAATTCATATTACTTTGACCTGAAGACAGGTCATTACCGTATTATTTCTGCTATATACACTTAAATTCCTTCCCTCCTTTGATCCCTTCTCTCATAAACCTGAAACATAATATATATATATATATATTTATATATATATATATATATATATATATATATATATATATATATATATATATATATATATATAAATATATATATATATATTTATATTTGTGTGTGTGTGTGTGTGTGTGTGTGTGTGTTCTGGTGTTTGTACAGTACTTCAATAAACAAAGTACTGACAACAGATTAAAACGGGCGGATATAGCACAGAAACTTCCTCTTTTCTATCCTTTTCTCCTTAGTAGAAGCAACTGTTTCCCCAAGAGATACCCTCGTTATGGGCTATTAGATCTCCTTTGTATTCTATGTAAAGACTGTATAGAAAATGATGAACAAGCTAAAAATGGCGGAATGGTCTCTATGCTACAGTTATTATGGAACGCAGTTTTGTGTGTGGATTGATAGGCTTCGGGGTGAAAGAGAAAAACAGATGATCTGAATGGTGAGTGAATGGATGTGTGGCTCATTTCAACGAGCACTGTACTGCATGTTTCTCCTACTTTTGTGCTCTTAAGTTTTCACTTTCATGTTTGGATCTTTCCATATCGTGTAGGGGTGCGGGGGGAGGGGGGGCAGACGTCATGAGAGACAGCCGCAATATTCATACTTGTCATTTTGGTCTTTGAGCCTGTGGTACGCTATTCACTCACTGAGCAAGGAAATGGCGTCATTGCGTCACCTAGGTTGCCACAATTATCTCCCCGAGGTGTTACATTAGGTATTTATTTATCCTTACAGCCAACAATAATTCCACAAACAAATGAGCCAAATGACACTAACTACCAGCATCAGGATTTGAGCTGTTTCGCTCTGCAGGTGGCACTCCAAGCTGTGGGACCAAAATTATGGGTTTGCGCGGCCTCCACATGCAGTTAGTTATGTTACTAGATTATGTTCATCTCTTTTTTTTTTTTTTTGTATTGCTTCTGATGGTACTGTTTCTACTGCTAAAATCTAAACCTTTACATGTTTTTTATTTTCTTTTTCAAGAAAACCTGCTTCAACCACTTCCTTTGCTCATTATGCACTTCCTTCACCTGACACTCGTACATTTTCTGCTATGATCTTCCTCTTTCTGTACCATTACCTACCTTCCTATTTTCTAATTTTCTTTCATTACTGCTACCTCTCTCTCTCTCTCTCTCTCTCTCTCTCTCTCTCTCTCTCTCTCTCTCTCTCTCTCTCTCTCTCTCTCTCTCAAGTCATGCAAATTGGGTCATCTCATATCGTTCTTCCATTCCTCCTGCTTCTACTGCTGTCGAAAGTATAGTGATCTATTTTACCGTCTTACCAGTCCCTACTCACCTAGGCCACTCCCTTCACTTGCCTCTGTTTCCCTATCCTGGATGCCACCTTGCACTTGCTTCCTTATCCTGCCCTCTACCTTGCCCTCTTTCACTAACCTGCCTCTGCTCCGTTAACCTGCCCCCTGCTTTCTTACCCTGCTTCCCTACCTTACCCTTGCTCCCCTATCCAACTCCTATTCCCTTAACCTACGCCTCCTCCTTTACCTGTTTCTGCTCCCTTACCCTACAACTGCTCCCTTAACCTACCCCTTCTCCCCTACCCTCCCTCATTTCTCCTACCCTGCTCGCATCACCTATCCTTGCTTCCCTATCCTGCTTCTACCCCCTCATTTGACTTTACTTCTCTTTCTGCCACTGCCTAGTCTCCTGCTGCCTTACCTGCTGCCTAACTTTGTCCCTTCTCCTTGACCCCCTTTTACTCTACCCCTACTCCATTATCTTGCCTCTGCCTCTCTACCATTCTCTGCCTACCCTGTCTTCCCCCTGCCTCCCTTGTCCTTGTTCTCCTCACCTACCCTGCCTACCCATCCCTTCCCCCTTCCTCCCCCCTGCCCCCTTCCCTACTCAGCCACACAGTCACGTCAGCTCTGCCATTGTTGGTCTGATGAGACTCACCTTGACGTGCTGCTGACCCCGTGTGTGTGTGTGTGTGTGTGTGTGTGTGTGTGTGTGTGTGTGTGTGTGTGTGTGTGTGTGTGTGTGTGTGTGTGTGTGTGTGTGTGTGTGTGTGTGTGTGTGTGTGTGTGGTCTGAGGAGTTTTGGTAATACGGATTGTTATTGTTGTTGTTGTGTTTGGAAAGGAGTGTAGTTTTTGTAAGCTTTTGTTTTTTGCATTATGAAATGTCTGTTAATATTATGCAATGTTCGTAAATGTGTATATATACATATTGTATGTATGTGTGTAAAATAGGTATGTATGAGTTTATGTGTGTGTGTGTGTGTGTGTGTGTGTGTGTGTGTGTGTGTGTGTGTGTGTGTGTGTGTGTGTGTGTGTGTGTGTTCCTGCTGGAGTGGAGTTGTGTGTGGTTGCCATCTGCTTATAATATATACCAAGCAACCATACAACACTGGGCTTAAACTCTAAACTAAACCGGTGTGATTTTTGGTCGTTTTCTCGTTGGCTTAGGTCAGGAGATTGTTTAACACTTATTGCTCAGTGGTATATTTGTTCTAATACACGTTTACAGTCACTTGTACGCTACTGAGGAAAACTATAAAAATATTAAATAGATGTCAGGAAGTACAAAACAACAATCTGATGTAATATGCAAGACCTTGTATCACGTCTCTTATGTCAGTGAGAATAAGACTGAATGAAGCCTTATGTGTATGAATGGATGTGAGAGTAGTGTAAGTAATGACTCCACTGCCTTTTATTATTCCGGATCATTGTGGCATTTGTGTGTGAGGTGAGTTCAGTCCATCAGTGGGACTACCTCATATTTTATTCTTACTGGATTTCGACGATAGTAATCAGCTTAGCAGAGCCCTGTTGTACTGTAGTATTGGAATTAAAGGAGCCTGTATCAAACTTATTTAGTTCGAAAGCCTTTCCTAAGCTGACTAAATTCGTCTGGGAATACTTGCCTAAATGTAAGAAGACTTCAGTTTAGTGACGGAGTTGTGTATCTTTTTTTCTGGGGGGGGGGGGCAGTGATGCGCGATTGACTTCTTGTGTGCCATATTCTGTCTCACGTGTGCATTTACCCAGTTGTTTAACTAATTATAATATACAGCATTTGTGCTAACCTTGTGTTGTCCTATCTCCGTATTTACATTCAAATAATTTTTTGTACACGTACACTTACCTATGTACGCAGGAGTTTGTGTGTGTGTGTGTGTGTGTGTGTGTGTGTGTGTGTGTGTGTGTGTGTGTGTGTGTGTGTGTGTGTGTGTGTGTGTGTGTGTGTGTGTACAGGAGAAGAGGATGAGAGACAATAACACACGTTTTTTCCTGGTACGTTATTAAAGGTGGTAAAAAGAGCCCGACATTTAGACTTCGAATCCACACACACACACACACACACACACACACAAATACGTACTGAATACAAATATGACTATCATACCGGCTACCGTGGGCGTAACAGTCTCACACCTACGATGCTGAAGGGAGGTGAAGCGAATGTACCTACGGCTTGTTTCTCTCCCACATAGCTCACTGAGATTATGTAACCGCATTCTGAGTCCCCACCTCATGTGAATCTGAGATATTTTGGTAGAGAGATGATGATGATGATAATGAAGATAATGATGATGATGATATGATAAAAATGTATGTCATCGTGTGAATGTTTCTTTGCAAATCTATATAAACTTGTGTGAGTGAGCTACTGTTCATATGTGTAGATGTCTGATGACTATGTGTGTGTGTGTGTGTGTGTGTGTGTGTGTGTGTGTGTGTGTGTGTGTGTGTGTGTGTGTGTGTGTGTGTGTGTGTTAAATGTGCGACTGCGTATATAAGTGCATGTATGCGTTAGTGTGTGTATTGTTCGTGCCTGTCCGTGTGTACGTTACCAGAAGTGTGTAACCGCCTCGCCTCCGGGGTCGTGAAGGGGAGCACGTACACAGGTGTTTGTCCTTTGCTAACTGCTACCCTCCTCCTCTTAACCTGCACACACGTGCACACGCGCAAGCAATCAAGCACACGCAGTGAATCTGCAGAAATTCATGCATGCACCTAAACATATAAATGCACAATCATCTATCTTTTCATGCATGTCCACACGCTCCTCTAGACGCATGTACACATTCAGTCATATTTTCGCGCACATACGCACACGGACGCAGGCCTACACACACACACACACACACACACACAAGTATATATGTATGTACCTATGCTTAATAAATACTCCCACATCTGATTTCAGTGTACACTGTTGTTGGTTTGTATCTGACAGACAGGGTCCAAACAAACCTCTCGGTTTTCGTTACCGTACTCATCCTACTACAGAGCTAAGCATCCAGCAAACAAACAAAGCAAAGTGAAACTCGAACTCTTTTAACTCTTAATTTTTCCATGAAATTTAAGAAGGGTTCATTCGGTGAGATTCGCGTTCAGGTTCTGGGTGAGTGTCCTGTGGCAGTAAGAGGCAGTCTGTATATACCTCACAAAGCTCATGTATCCTACTTTTTCTATTTGTGTATTTTATCATTAGCCGAGTCCCAGTATTCATTCTGGGTGTTCCGATAAAAAAAGACTCCAAACTTCTGGGGATGCTTCCCTCTCCTCAGACAGGCCATGCTGCCGTCTTCCATTTTCTCCTCAGTTTTACCTTCCACCCTGATCTTTTTTTTACACCTGCGACTCGCGAAGGAAGAGTAGGTGTTACGTTTTCATCGACTCTCTCTCTCTCTCTCTCTCTCTCTTCCTGTGTGTGTGTGTGTGTGTGTGTGTGTGTGTGTGTGTGTGTGTGTGTGTGTGTGTGTGTGTGTGTGTGTGTGTGTGTGTGTGTGTGTGAACAATGAAACTCGAACTGTTTCTATTAAGTTTTAATACAAATTTGGTGGAGGGATAGAGGGACAGCCAAAGGGCTGCTCTGTCTCTCTGAGAACATCAAGTGAAGGTTTAAGATGACAGGACTTGGTTAAAGTCTAACTAGGCAAGATCAGCTTAAAGAGTTTTTATTTGGTTTATATCAAACTTGATGGAAGGGATGAGAATAATGGAAGAACAAATGGGTTCAATATTGAGAACAGTCAGTCAAAGGTCAAGTCATAGGGTAAAGTCAGAGTCTGAACCGTGCGTTTGTGTGTGAACAAAATAACTAAAACAATTTTGATGCGCTTTGGATCAGACTTCATGGATGTGTTAAGGATTATCCACGGGGATGACTTTTTGATAATATGTGAAAGATCAAGGTCACTTGCCAACGTGAACTTAAAGTTTATTTTAACAGATTTACACGAAACTCTATTATGTTCAGGGTAAGGCATGGATGACGAGATTCGATTGTGAGACCTATCAAGTCAAAGATCAGTGTCACAGATAAAGGTCAAAATTCAAGCTCACAGGCCAAGGTTAGCTCAAACAATTTTGATCTGATTTGGGGCAAACTTAATGAAAGTGTTAAGTGTCAGGCAAAAGTTAAATGATTTTTTAAAGAACAATCGGTCGAAGGTCAAGGTCACAAGGCAAAGTCAAATATTCGGCCTTTAGACCAGTATGTGGGCGCGAGTGTTGCACTTCCCCGATGCTCCTTTTTTATGTTATTTACTTATTTATTTTTTTTTTTATTTTTTTATCTATTTTTACTAAGTCTCCCATCAACACTTGGACTTCAGATCTCTCATTTCTACCTCGGGCAGTCGTAACTTCGCTCCCTCAGTCATTGTCCTTATTTCATTTCCTTTAGTCAAAGTTGGTACCGTACGGTTTTTCATGCAACAAATTCTTCACGTCCTCTCATACATTCGTACCCCACAGTCATTGCCTTTGTGTGTGTGTGTGTGTGTGTGTGTGTGTGTGTGTGTGTGTGTGTGTGTGTGTGTGTGTGTGTGTGTGTGTGTGTGTGTGTGTCCGACACTGGACAAAGGCTTTACAGCCTACTCTCAAGGCCCAGTAGTCCTCCTACATACCATACACCTCTACATGTCACCACTTCGGCGCTACCACCCACCGTTATATTGAATACATGCTAGGGCTGTCTCATACAGGACTGGTGTATTGGTATTAGCGGGGGCATTTTTACGACATGTCGGCGGGTTTTCTGGTCGATCAGTAAAGTCTGCTTTTTATTAAATTCAAATCCTTAAACCGTTCCTTGCCCCAGCGGGGATTTGAACCTGGGTCCGGATGACAGGTCGCCTAAAATGACCTGTCATTAACTTCCCTACCGTACTCTCTCCCCACTTCCTCGAGTCCTTTTTTCTGTCCTAGCTAAATAAACTTTCGATATCTTTACATTTCCTCCCACATATGTTATGATTTCACTGTAACCCACATTCACCTCAGGTGTCATCTCATTCTTGTACAGTCAGGTTCAGAAACTACTCTCTGCAACACCTCATCTATTTCTCGAAGCAACACAGCATCGTAAACAGAAGGGTAGTTTAACGCCACTCTCCTTCCTTCAGTTTCAAGTAAACCCTCCTGTCTATTGTTCCCTCCCTGATCGTACTACTGCTATCCATATACACCCTGAACTGTTCCGAAAACTTCACACATCCCTGGTTCAGGCCTAGACTCGAATCAAACTCGTCCCTTATGTGCTAATCCATTTTTGCCGCTACCTTGTTCTATTATATTAGTCTTTGTTGTACTCGATTTCTCTACTTACGTACACCTTTGTGTATAAAGAGATGGTTGTAACCAGGGATAAACTGTGAAATGCACGATATCTGTATTTATTTCAACCAAGCTTAAACCTGAAAAGATGAACGCCCACGTAATAAATTTCACACCCAATAGAGATGCCTCCCGAACATTATTACACCAGTGGAAAGTCGAATGGCTCCCTAATGGTATTCTCCTCAGACACTGTGCTGGAATCACTTTAGATGCAACGTTGGCTCGTTTTGGGTCATCAGTTTACACTAAATTGCTACTTTAAGCGAGTATCTTGGATCCACACTGAGTTTTTTAGATTATTTTAGATGCACGGTGAAATAGAATATTAACAAAACTGACGTAGATTCTCGGCTACCATGTATATCAGAATGAACAAAGGCGGAAAACAACTGCTTCAATAAGAGTTCAGAACAGAGCTGAGCCAGCGGGGCCCCAAATTATGTCGCTTAATCTCATAGGAATTGCGCTGCGGCCCCGTCTTTGTCTATCTTTGGTATATTCTCTTTGGCCTAACTGCGGTTACCGTGCTTACCTTTGTCGCCGCTTAATTTGCTGGCAAATTTTTCAGTAATACTTATCGTAGTCCTCGGTTAGTGGCAAATGTAGATACTTTCCAAAACTGTGGATAGATATTTTGGGGAAAAAATGACATACAAAGTACTGCTAAACCCATTCTGCTCAATGAATCAGTTTTCCTCCTTATTCTTGCCTTGCTACTTATAAGTTACTTTTTTTCTAACCAGAGGGGCAAGGTATAGCCTTCATTATCTCATTCACTACCGGTTCGTTCTCCAAAACAGATTAAAACCATTTGCGGGTAATAGTAGTTTTTGTAACCCAGATTCATCTGAATGTGAATCCAGTAGGCTACTGGATAAAGCTGCCCCCTCCTGGAATCTACCATCCCCCCTTCAGGGGATATGGAAGGAGCTGAGGGAAGTTTGCCTAACTAGGCAGCTGAGTCCTCCAATTAAGACAGTGTCACTGCGCGAAGGTGCCCCTCTCCATCGCCTTTTTGGAGGCAGCAAGAATATATTGAAAAGAGACGTCATCGGATTAATTCATCCATCCATCATCCAATCCTATGTTGCCCCATGAGGAGCGTAGATGCCCGGGGCTAGGCAGTTGGTCCTGACATTTAAGATGAGAGTGAATGAGTTAAATTCTCTATTCTCTGAACCCATTTGCAACACAACCGTGTGATAAAGCGCCTACGACGTGACGTGGGTGGAGACGCAGCACTCACGGGGCCTTATTCTTAAAGGATTTCAGTTTTTGCCATGCAGAATGTTCCACAGCATCGAAATGTCATCAGAAATCACTTTACTCAACTGTATTTTTCCACTTTAATTTTGACTCTACTTTGGTTGTGCAGTGTTTGTCTATGATACGGGTAAAGATAAGCATACATACAGGCAATCTCCTCCGTATCTCAGTCTTAAGAATCTGTATGAACGCGGCGCCTGGATACTGCAATGTGTAAGGGACATGATTATCAAGCATTAATACATGAAGGGCAGGCAGGGTACAGGGTCAAGGCACCGGAAGTTTGGCCTCTTATGACCTTTGTCGGGGTGAGGGCAGGCGGCGCGAAGCAGGAGTGATGCCGCGCTGGGAGGGGTGGGGGGGGAAGGGGTGGGGAAATGGGGTGGGCGGAGGTGGTGTGGGGAAGTGGTGAGGGTGGTTGAGTTTCATGGGCTGGGGATGCGAGGAGGCAGGATTGGAATGCGAGGGAAGAGGTAGCTGGAAGAGACGAGGATAGGAATTGATTGAGAAGCTATGAGAGAGAGAGAGAGAGAGAGAGAGAGAGAGAGAGAGAGACAGACAGACAGACAGACAGAGACAGACAGACAGACGGAGTAGCGAGGGGTTGGAAAAAGGAAAAGTAACCAGAATATCAAAAGGAGTAACAGGAAGTGACAGACGAGTGTATAACAAATGAAGAAGGGTAAAGGTGAATAATGGTAGCTGGAAGAATGAAACGAGAAGTAGAAATCGAGGCGAGGAGAACAACAGGAGAAAGAGTGTAGCTGAAAACAAACAGCAAATGAAAAGGATGACGAAAGGAAACAAAACTTTGAGAATACAGACTAGACAGTTATATAATGTTTTTTTTTTTTCCTGTAGAGTAGTCTTCCATAAAGTATTCTATTTTGTCTACCACCCGATGATTTTATTCTGCCGAGAAATCCCCTGCTCTCCATATTACCCTTGGAATTCTATGAGGTGAGATTCGGTTTATTCTTGTCTTCTCCCGACAATTGTGTTTAGCTTCGGAAAGGCTTCTTGTACGGAAACGGTTAATGAAAAGTATGTATAACCAGCCCTTCCACTCCTCAACGTGTCTCTAAAGCTGAAGAATATCGTATAAGAGCAATGCGACCAAAATAAATATGACGTCGTCCAGCTGAAGAGTAAACAAAACCGAGAGATAGAGATGATGGTAATGAAAGGTGAATGAACAGGGAAAAGGAAGAATGATGAACGTGGAAAATGATCGAGGAATAGGTGACAGGGGGAAGAAGGGAAGTGCAGTAGAGGTGCAGCAAATAATAACTTTTCGTGACCCTCTGTGTTCCTTCCCTCTTCCACAAACTCTCTCCTCTCTTTCTCTTCTTTTCTAGAACTCTTCATTTTAGCTTTAGCATTTCATATTTTTTAATGCTTACAGCGTTTAGTTACAAAAAGTTATGATTATTCTTTATACTTCTCAGTTTTCAAACGAAATTAATCCATGTAATCGCGAACGAAAATTCAAGTCGGTTCACTTAAATTTTCTTCACTTTCTGTTGCATTTCTCAATTTTCTCTCCCGATTCTCTCTGAAAATGTAATCTGATCTTTTCATCTTAATTCTTCCTCCTTTCTTCTCTCTCCCCCTCATCGCCCCCTCACTCTCCCCCACCTTCACCTCTGATCTATAACCAGGTCCCGTAGCTTTCCAGTCCGCCCTGCCACACCCACTGCCCACCCTGACGCATCCACTGCCCACCCTGCTCCACCCAGTGCTCATCCAAACCAACTCGCTAACACTAGCTCAACCCTGGTCCACCCTGGTCCCTCTCAGTCACCACACTAGTTCCACCTTCTTCCATCACCACTGCCTTCCCTATCTCACCCACTTCTCTTCCTCTCCTAATCATTACCCATATACCCAACCCACATGTCACCCACAGCCAACCTTGCTATATTAATTTCCACCTTATCCCAATTATTGCCTATCTCCTAACTCTACATTCCACTTCATACCACCCACTGCCCACACTGTTGCATCCATTGCTCTTCCTGTCCCACCCACTCGCCCTCTACTCAACCCACATTCCATCGTGTCTCAACGAATGCCAACCCTCCTTCACTCATTTTCCATCCTACTCCAGTCGTTTCCCATCTCATAAACCAACATTCTACCCTGTCTCATCCGCTCTCCTTCCTGTCCGATTCGTTGCCTTATAAGCTCACCAGTACACATCGCACCCACTGTTTTGCTCACTGCTCTTTCTCTCCCATTTATTGTCCATGTACTCAGCCGTCATTTCACTCTTTTTCACTCACTCCCTACACTTTTTTACCCAGTGTCCATTAACCTTGTTCATTGTCCACCCCATTTTGCCCAGTACCAACCCTGTTCTACCCATTTCCTACCCTGTTTCAGCCATTGCCCATCTGCCCCACCCAGTGCCCACCCTGTTTCACCCACTACCAACCTTATCCTGCCTACTGCCCACCTCCTGCTGTTTAACTACTTCACCCCAAGGACAGTTTCTCATGGACATCCTGCTACAAGCAGACGCTTTTATTCACCTTAGGAGACCCCCTAGTAGTGGAGTTAATGAACACTATGCATAACATTGTAATTATCTGCTTGAAAAGTCTGTCCCAGGCTGAGTCAGATCATCAGGTGATAAGAATAAAATAAGCAAGACGTCATTGGTCTGAAGAGGCTAGTGCCAGCCGCCAACTGCCTTGTAAAACTCTGCCCATGTATACATTTATGCTTATTTTACGAGCAACGAAAATTGATACCGAACTGATACTGAAATTTTTAGAACGTGTGCGAAATCCAGCGGCAGTGGAGACAGAACCTCCAACCCAACATAACATTTCAGTCATCCATGATAAGTCTGATAATCTTTAATACTAATTTTTACTTCTTAACTGTCAGACATACAGTTCCCATGTTCCTGAGAATGATATTCAAGAATTCACTACAGCATACTGTACTGAAGCTGAACTGATTTATTAATATCTGTATGTATGCTGAGACTTCATGTATATACAGTATAAATAAATAAATTAATATATATATATATATATATATATATATATATATATATATATATATATATATATATATACACACACACACACACACACACACACAGAGGAAGGAGGGAAGGGATTACCTTGCTGCCTTCATCAGAATAAATGCACAACTTCCTTCTCCTACTCCCATAAGCCTCTCATAGTTTCTTGCGTTCCTTCCATCCACCTCCCCCCCCCCCTCCTTCGCTCAGTGACCGACTTTGCCTCATCTTTGGCCAGCAATAATAAAACACCTTTCCCCCACACCTGACATTCTCCCTCACCTAGTCACACAATTACCTAAAACCACATACTAGTACCTCCTTCTCTATCACCTCTGTTCAGCTTCTCATTACTCTAACTACCTTTATCTCAAACTCTCTCACTCCCGACTTATTTCCTGCCCATCCAATTTTCAGGGCTAGCTAACCTCCGCCACATCATGCTATCAGTGGCTTTACTTCGAACTCTCCCACTCACAGCTAATCTGACTTCCATTTTATCTGATTTTCAGCTTAACTGCATCACTTTTACCTCGAACTCTCACACTCTAGTACAGCGTATTTAATTTCCAGCTAACCGCACTTCCTGCTTACCTAACGTCCAGCTCATCTCATTTTTACCCACATAGAACTTGCGTAACATCACTCCTCTCATCCTCTTTACCTCTACTTGTCGACCTTTGCATCTCATTTTCTCACACAGTTTATCTATCCTTTATCTTATCTAGTTCCCAGCTTATCTAACTCCCAGATTATTCATCTCCCAGCATATCTAACTTTCAACTTGCCTAACTCACAGCGTATATATTTTCTAGCACATCATTACCCATCGCCACTGCCTCAAACTCTGTCACTAACAGCATATTCACTATCCAGCTTCTGTAATACCCATCGTACCTTATATCTAGCTTATATAACTTCTGGCTTATCTAGTTTCCGGTTTATCTATTTCCTAACTTACCTATGTTCAAGGTTATCTGACTTTCAATTTGTCTAATTTTCAGTTATATCTAGCATTTACTTTTTAATTATTTTCATCGCCTTTACCTCGAACTCAGTCGCAGCACAACTGATTTACAACTTATTCTGGTTTTAGCTGCCTCAGACATGTCGTTGTTAAGTGGGTACGGAAACGCCTGGAGGTCCTTCTGTTGAGGCCAGGCTCCCATTAGCCGACATCAGACAGCAGATGAACAGACACGTTGAACTGTCTCACTCCCAGTTGTCAAACTTCCATATCGTTACTTTATCTTTACTTCCATCTCTCTCTCTCTCTCTCTCTCTCTCTCTATATATATATATATATATACTCTTTATACATATATATTACTCCATCTCTCTTTTCCTCACTCCCAGAATATTAAACTCTCTTTTTCTACATAGCCATCTTCCTGCATCTGTTTCTGTCTCACTCACAGCTAAATTAACACTCTATCAGTCTACATATCTATCTTTCTCCATTTCTCTCCTCTCTCCCAGCGTATCTAACTTCCACAAAGTTCTTCTCTCCACCTTTACCTCCGCGTGTGAACTCTCTCAATTCCAGGTTATCTCGCTCTCTATCTCCAAATCTAATTTCTCCGTCCCTCTTCTGTCCCTGTTGCTGCTTCAACTCTCACCCTAGTTAATGAAGCCGTGCTCGCTTGGCCTGCCCTCTTACCCACCACAGTCTTTACCAAGAGTCGGATATATAACGAGGGGAAAAAAAAAAAAGGGAAAAATAACACAGTATTCGCTACAATAACTACGCAAGATATTAGTATTATTTTTCTTTTTGCCATCTCTCACACACAGATTGGAACACATCGTTATTACAGTGCTGTAATTTCTCTAGTTATTCTGCAGGTTATTTTATTGAAAGAGAGAGAGAGAGAGAGAGAGAGAGAGAGAGAGAGAGAGAGAGAGAGAGAATGGGGTATTCTAATTTTTCATTTTACATTTTATCTGCGAATTATGTTTCGTATTTTATTTTTACTAACAGCAGACAATTTTAATAAAAGAGAAGCAAAAATCACTAGCAATATTAAAATTATCACGTTCTAAGATAAGGTTAAAGACAAAGACGTCCGTATTCTACTCCAGCGTATGAAGGACAATTAACCTCACCTTTTGGAAGCACAACGTAGCCAAAATGTTAGCCCATACAGTGCGATGATGCCTTCTTTTTTTTTCAACTTTTTCGCTGCCTCCGGACTATTTTATTGAACGAAATGATTCACTTCTAGCATCGAAAGGGGCGATTAGCATTAAATCTAACCCCGCAAGATTAAAGAGCCTCTCCCAAGCCAAATTTAGAGTACAGAGACAGGAGGAACAGAAATATATGTACTGTATTTCACCGTATTTAACCCCTCGAAACACATTACGTATTCTTTAGTTATTCTGTTATCCCCAGTCGATTACCAATGACAGAATTTACTGATTAGAGATGATAGATATATCCTTCCAAAACTTTCTAATAGGTGTCTGCAAAGTTGAAAATGCGTCATTGGAGTGCAAGGGTTAAAGGGTTGATTGTCTTCTCTCTTGAGTCGCCCTTGATCCACGGATGGTTTTGGTAACAGTAAGAGGTCAGCTAACAACAGACGATTTAGTTGTACGGGAGCCTAACGGCAGCCAAAAAGTAAATTATCTTCACCAAGAATGTAGAACTTTGTATTTTATACCTCATTACGGTGGATTTTTCATTAATTTAGAAGCTATGTCTTCACTCCCGAGACCTTTTTATTTCCGTTGGTCGTGACAGTGGAGATCAGCTTACGACAGACGATTTTATTCACTTCGTATAAACACACAGCAGCCACAGGATTAACCCGAATCAAATGTTCTTGCTGCTTTCAGATGATTTTAGTCAGCTGAGGAAAGGCCGCTCCTACCGAAGGCGATAATGAGGGTTCGTTTTAAATACCACAGTTCGAAAGAGTTTCCAGAAGCTAACAACACTGTCTGATGGTACCACGAGTAACACAAAATGCGTCATAGGATTCAAGCGGGTTAATCATATCCAGTTTTGAGTGTGGCCTCATTCTGTGTGTGTGCATGCTGGGGGTGAGGGGACCATTACGCAGAGGGAGAAAATGAGGCTGGTGGGCCGCCATGGTAATCCCAACACATTGACGGAATTCCTACCGCCATACCAACAGCCATTTTACCCCCCCTCCCACCCACCCACCTCATCTCGTTGTTTGCCTCCATCTCTCTGCTTGCCTTCCCTTCATCGCTCTATTTACGTGCATCCTTCTGCTTGCATCCCCCTCATTTCTCTGTTTACATGTATGTCTGTTTGCGTCCCCCTCATCTTTCTGCTGACGTTCATCTCTCCCATTTCTCTTATTAAAAACATCCCTCTCACATTTCTCCCTGCTTGCATCTTTTTCCCCCCTTCCTCCCATTATTTCTGTTTATGTGCATCCCTCTACCTGTTTTCATTATTTTTCTCTTCGCTTATCTTCCGGTGCTTTACGGTCGACTTCCTGCTCCATTCCACTGTACTTGTATGTCTGTGATTTCCGTTTGTGTGAAGAATTACTAGGCATTTTATTCAGCGCCTAAAACTTCTCGACAAAGAACTGACATAAATTTAGTCGTTTCATACAGCTTTCCTAGGCATTTTATATGTAACCTGGTTCGTTTTTGACAGTATGTGAAGCCAGGCATACTGATAGACATGCAACTCCTAATGTGCACAGCCATGAAAGCACAGTCTCTCCATGTTCAGCGTCGTTCAGCCTAACCTAACGAATCCGAACCTTAGCTTTTAATTGTTCTCTTAAACGCATTTGCATATTTTACTTAATTCACACGTTTTGTACAGAATCCCTAGCTACAATACAAAACATCAGGAAAGAACATTATATTTCATTATGGCAAAATGTTTTAGACAATGCATATGATGCTGTTAGACACTGCATACAATGCCTGATTTCCACACTTCACCTTTAAGTATGCAAAAGCGTGTAGTGTGTGCTTGCAAACTTTTATTCTTTTCATATATCATTTTTTAAAATTCACCACTAATTCCATAATTCCAACAATTCTGCATTATATTTCAGTACCTATTTCTTTTTCTATTTCTTTTCTCATTTTCCTGCAACCTGACTACATCCTGTACCTATTACCAAATACGCTTCATTCTTCTTCTTGTGTTCTATTGATTTTCTTTTCTGCATTAACCTAACTACAAGTGCACTCCCCAATTCTCCCTGCTATAACAAGGGATGTACTGTAACTCTGGACACATCACTTTTACAGGGTCAAGACATCCCGCCTCCGTGTACCAATTTGCCGGCGGGAGTTTTAAGAGCGGCGAGACAAAGCTAATTGGTGTTGGCCGTTTCATTGCCTTCCCTTGGTGTTGCCCGCTACGATTAAGTTGCGTGTTCCTGACTCTTGTACCCTCACCGAGATTCGATTTCTCTCTCCCCCTCTTTCTCGCCCCCCCCCCTCTCTCTCTTTCTCACACACACACACTATACGGTACTTTTCTTTCGTAGTTACGCTACATGTATTAACCTTCTTGAGTACGGTGACGTCCACTGTATTTGCTCGATTCAATCAGCCAGTTTTAGTCAGCTTAGAGAATCTTTTAAAGGTGACCAGAATTAAATAATGTTTTGTCAACCTCTTCAGTACCTCTGCTAAACTTTATTTATATGTGGATGTAGCTAGAATAATAATAAAAAAAAAAAGAAGGATGTCACGATACTAAAGACACTAATATTATCTTCTCTTGCTTTTGTTTTCTGTCAATTTCCGCGATGCATGTCTTTGTTTTCGTTTCGCCCGAGCTGTACTCAGAGGTTGTTCCCCTGCAGCAGAGATTTTATTGCCTGTTTCTGCCTGTGTTCAGTTCCTGCTTCCTGCCTCCCTTTTAGGTCCACTTTCTGCTTCATTCCCACCAGCCACATGTTCTGCCTCCACCAATTTCTTCACTGTATTCTGTTCCACAGTCGCTCAGGCACCTGATCTTCATTTTTCTCCTCTCGATTTTTAACTTTGCTGTTCCCATATTTTTTCGCAACAGCAGACTTGCCACTTTCGCCCTAAATTTTTGGATTACTGTAACTACTCCTTTCATGGTAATACAAGAGATGCAACAATAACATATTAGTTAATCATAATTCTAGTTTGTTGATGTAAAACCATGTACTTCCTAAGAAAAGACTGTTATCAGCACAAGAAAGGATAAATCAAGAAGCTATACTTGGTTTGGATAGCCTGTTCTAGCTTTAAACCTAAGTAGACAGACACAGCAACAATCGACGCACGTTGCTAATCAGAATTACTCCATGCATAATATCATGCAAATTGTACATATATTTTACTCTAACAACATGCACTTATAAGGCACATTACCATAGTAGAAAGTAAGGTAAGAAAATTTAACATATATATAGGCCACATTATTATAATCCTGCATAAAAATCATTTCTTCCTAGCGGCTTGTGCAACATTAACAGCCGACGAGATAAATAACATCACTGAATATTACCGTGCATCCTACAATTACGATATTAACGAGGACTATAAAGAAATACTTACCGGTACCTCATCACGCAGGAAGAGTTCATAGGTGTCTCGGGATTGCGATGTTAGAAGATAAGCGTAAAGTCCCCAGCAATTGCCAAGTCGAAGCTCCTCGGCCGCAACGCTATCAGGGCATAACATAGGAGGTATCGGGGTGGCGGCATGACAATAACGTGAGCACGGTAATTACAGGGAGGGGAGTGAAGGGTGAGGGGTGAGGAGTGGGGGTACATAGGGTGAACCACCTCTTAGGAACTCACAAGTGACCTCCTCCTCTTCCTCCTCTTTCTCCTCCTTCCTAAACCTCGTTCTATGTTTCTACTTCCTCTTCTTATTCGCCTCGTTTTTATCCTTCTGCTCCACTTCCTCCTGCTCCTCCTCCTTCTCTTGTTCTTCTTATGTTTGGTCCCTCCTTTCCTCTTAATTTTCCCTCACAGTCATTCGCTCTTGGCGTCCCCCTCCTCCTACTCTTTCTCATCATCATCATCATCATCATCATCTCCCTTCTCCACTTCCTTCACTCTCACTTCTTCATTTTCCTCCTCTCCTTCCTAGTCACACTGCCAGGTTCCCAGTGACCTCTATCATCTCCCCAATGCCATCTCCACCATCCGATTATGGGACCTGTACACACTCATCATCTTCCCCTTCTTACTCTCTCTCTCTCTCTCTCTCTCTCTCTCTCTCTCTCTCTCTCTCTCTCTCACGCATTGTTATTTGTGTACCACTTCTTGTCCCTCATGTCGGTGTTCCCGTCTACTCCTCATCCCGCCCGTTCCGTGTGGAGCTGATTCGATCATGTCTTATTTTCTCTTAGCTCCCTTCTGCATCATCACCATTTTTGCCTTCGTCGCCAGATGCCAGGCTAATGAACGCAACATGAACTTGTGTTGTTGTTGTTGTTGTTATCTGAGTGCACCTTAGAAAGGCATTTAGCCCATTAAACTTACAGCATCCATTTTCAAAAGGAATACTCCTATGGCCCGTACCCATCCCCAGCACAGTTTAAGCTCATCCCATTAATTCTTTATCCCACACACCCATTTCAGAAAGGCATACTATCCCACCCCAGGCCCACAACACACCAGCGTCCTAGAGCATCAATCTGTTCCTTTGCTCATCATACCAATTGCTTTCCCCCTATAACGGCTTCATGGCATAACGCAGGTGGCACGATTGACGCGTGCACTGCTTTCACATTTCATTCAGTCATCTTGATATATTTCTCGACTGTCATATTACGCTGATACTATGTCACCTGTACGAACATTATGACTTGTTTCTCCTATTTTATTTTGGGCACTTAAATATATTCAATTTCTGTCATTTTAACTTCTTTAGTTACCTAAACTGATCTGCATTACCAGTTTTATATTTCTTTCTGTAATTTTCTTTTCTTCTATAGCGTTGCTCAAACGTTCAGTCTATTAGCGTGGTTGACATGACTAACCCCACACTTTTTATTTTTGGGAAAGTGATAATGATGATGATGATGATGATGATGATGATGATGATGATGATGATGATGATGATGATGACGATGATGATGATGATGATGATGATGATGATTACAAGAACAGTTCTGAATTTGCTTCTCTGCAGTAACCACATGTTTCCGATTACACAGTTTTAATATAATTTTTTCTACCTTCTTTCTGATAACTATAATTTGCAAAGGAGTGACTTTGGAACAGAAGGCGTTAGAAACTACCATATTTAACTCTCTCGTTACTACAGTTGATACGGCTTGTTAAATATAATCGCCAGGTGGCAGCTTGACTAAAACGGTAAATATGACATCGGACTAAAACGGAAAATATGACATCGGACTGAAGGAGTTAAAATCAACAACGCTGTTTCTCCTCGTCCCCAGCCACCACCTCAGTTTCTCACCCTTGACCTAACCATTTACCTCATCTCCCTCCTCCCTGTGATGAACCGCCTGTCTTCCTCCTCATCGTCCTGTCTTCTATGTCCCCTCCTCTTTCCCTTTCCTTCCCCCTTCCCCTTCCCCCTCACACTTTCTCGTCCCCTGACGTCCATCCTCATCCTTTCCTTTTTATTCCTCTCCTCCTTCATTACTTCCTCCTCCCCCTCCTTCCTTCTCTCTCTTGCTTTCCTGCTCTACTCCTTCCTTTGTGGAAGGTGGTGGCGACCCCACTCACTTGATATAGTGCTGCCTACTTATTCTTCCACCTCCATCATTCTTTTTGTGTCTGCCCTCCTATCTTCTTATTTCTCCCATCTTATCTGTTACCTTTTAATGCTCTTCTTTCTTTCCACTTCAGGTGGTTAAACGCTGAGTGACAAGCCTACTGGATTCCTGCAACTCAGGAAACAATTTACAACGCTGGGTGGTAACCATATAACCAAATAACGGAATGATGTGGCGAATACTATGGTGCCCCTCTTAGTAGGGGCAAATGAAGCGTTCATGCGGGAGCCAAACTCCACATTCTTCTCAGCGCCTCGCTGTGGCGAGCCGCTGTCTTCAGCAAGGGAACATCGGTTTACTGCACAGGATGGCTTATAAAGGCCCTTGCTTGCCTGTGGTTGATGGGTCCGCTCGGTCAGACAGACCAGGGTTATTCAACAACAGTAGCCCCATCCTCCTCGTCTCCCTTCTCTACCACATCCCCTCGTCCCCTCTCCTTTTCCTTCCACTTTCCCTTCTTCCACCCTCTTCCCCTTTACATTTCTTGTTCATTCCTTCCTCCTTCCCCTCCTCCTTCCCGTCCCCTCCCCCTTACGTTGTGAGCAGCGTAATCTTTGCCATCTCACGCTCTGTCTTCCTCTTAGGTCGCTATCCGTTTCATGTTCCTTTATTTAATTTCATTATTCTCTGTTTCTGTTTTATCCACCATCTCCCAATTCCTCCCTTTCTTCATCTCTACCAATTTTCCATATATCACTTATATTTTTGTCCGTTTATTTTTTCCTTTATTTCTGCCACAATTCCCACCTTCCTCTTTACTGCTTCTTTAGCTCTACTCATTATATCTGCATCACTGCATAACTTTGTTTTAATTAGATGCAAATTTTTGTCTACTAGTTATCATTTCCATCTTCCTCCTTTCTTCACCTCTGCCTCCGTCACTACCTATGTTACTACAACAACTACAACAGTATATATATATATATATATATATATATATATATATATATATATATATATATATATATATATATATATATATTTCATGCGAGGAAGAAGGAACAAAAGGCCATAAGCCCGCAATAACAGTTCCCTCCAAGAGAAAAACAAAATACAAGAGAGAGCCAAACTCAAGATTTATTCATTTTGAGATGCCAGCACCCACTGCGTTTGAAAGACTGGAGATCGTAGGCAGCAGAAAAACAGACAGAGGAAGACAGTTCCAGAGTTGATCTCTTGCATGCATGATGGACTGGGAGTAGTGGTTAACTCTTGCATTAGAGAGCTGAACAGAAAAGGGATGAGAGTGTGCTGCTAGACGGGTGCTACGCGCCCGTCGTAGAGGTGGAGGAATGCATGCAGACAGTTCAGAGGAGCAGTGACCATTAAAGTAGCTGCTAGACGGGTGCTACGCGCCCGTCGTAGAGGTGGAGGAATGCATGCAGACAGTTCAGAGGAGCAGTGACCATTAAAGTAGCGATAGAAAAGAGATAAAGATGCAACAGTGCGGAGAAGAGACAGAGGTTGAAGGGAGTCAGTAAGAGGAGGAGAGTTAATGAGATGAATAGCCTTTGACTCCACCCTATTGAGAAGAGCTGTATGTGGGGAGCCTCCCCACACATGAGAGTTGTACTCCACACAGGGGCGGATGAAACCCTTGTATAGAGTCAACAACTGTGCAGGGGTAAAGAAAGAATGGAGTCGGCTTAGCACACCCAATCTCTTGGAAGCAGATTTTACAAGAGATGTAATATGATCTTTCCAAGATAAGTCTCGAGTAAATGAAAACCCAAGCATGTCCAAGGATGATGCAGGATTAAGCTGAATATCATTAAACATCAGTGGGTATACCTGTGGAAAATTTTGACGGGTTGATAGGTGTAATCGGGACTTTGGCGAAAGCTTTGCCATTGCACTTGACATCTCAAAGGCTTTCGATCGAGTCTGGCACAAATCTTTAATTTCCAAACTGCCCTCCTACGGTTTCTATCCTTCTATCTGTACCTTCATCGCTAGCTTCCTTTCTGGTCGTTCTATAGCTGCTGTCGTAGACGGCCATCGTTCTTCTCCTAGATCTATCAACAGTGGTGTTCCTCAGGGCTCTGTCCTATCACCAACTCTCTTCCTTTTATTCATCAATGATCTTCTAAGCTGTACATCTAACCCTATCCACTCATACGCTGATGACTCCACCCTTCACCTTTCCATTCGGTTCCCGCAACGCCCATCTCAACAGTTACTTCAAGAAACAAGGGATGAGGCTATGGCACACCTAATGTCTGACTTGGCTCATATCTCTGACTGGGGTAAAAATAATATGGTTGTCTTTAATGCTTCTAAGACTCAGTTCTTACACCTATCAACCCGACAAAATCTTCCACAGGTATGCCCACTAATGTTTAATAATATTCAGATTAATCCTGCATCATCCTTGAACATGCTTGGGGTTTCATTTACTCGGGACTTATCTTGGAAAGATCATATTACATCTCTTGTAAAATCTGCTTCCAAGAGATTGGGTGTGCTAAGCCGACTCCGCTCTTTCTTTACCCCTGCACAATTGTTGACTCTATACAGGGGTTTTATCCGCCCCTGTGTGGAGTACAACTCTCATGTGTGGGGAGGCTCCCCACATACAGCTCTTCTCAATAGGGTGGAGTCAAAGGCTTTTCGTCTCATTAACTCTCCTCCTCTTACTGACTCCCTTCAACCTCTGTCTCTTCGCCGCACTGTTGCATCTTTATCTCTTTTCTATCGCTACTTTAATGGTCACTGCTCCTCTGAACTGTCTGCTTGCATTCCTCCACCTCTACGACGGGCGCGTGGCACCCGTCTGGCAGCAAACTCTCATCCCTTTTCTGTCCAACTCTCTAATGCAAGAGTTAACCGTTACTCCCAGTCTTTCATTCATGCAACAGGTCAGCTCTGGAACTGTCTCCCTCTGTCTGTATTTCCTCCTGCCTATGATCTCCAGTCTTTCAAACGCAGTGTGTCCAGGCATCTCAAAATGATCGGATCTTGAATTTGGCTCTCTATTGTATTTTGTTTTTCTCTTGGAGGGAACTGTTACTGCGGGCTCATGGCCTTTGGTTCCTTCTTCCTTGCATAAGAAAAAAAAAAAAAAAAAAAAAAAAAAAGAACTGAGTCTTAGATGCATTAAAAACAAGATTATTTTTACCCCAGTCAGAGATACGAGCCAAGTCAGACATTAGGTGTGCCATAGCCTCATCCTTTGTTTGTTGAAGTAACTGCTGAGATGGACGCTGAGAGAAACGAATGGAAAGGTGAAGGATGGAGTCATCAATGTATGAGTGGATAGGGTTAGATGTACAGCTTAGAAGGTCATTGATGAATAAAAGGAAGAGGGTTGGCGATAGGACAGAGCCCTGAGGAACACCACTGTTGATAGATCTAGGAGAAGAACGATGGCCGTCTACAACAACGGCTATAGAACGACCAGAAAGGAAGCTAGCGATGAAGGCACAGATAGAAGGATAGAAACCGCAAGAGGGCAGTTTGGATATTAAAGATTTATTCCAGACTCGATCGAAAGCCTTTGTGATGTCAAGTGCTATGGCAAAGATTTCGCCAAAGTCCCGAAAGGAGGATGACCAGGAGTCTGAAAGGTAGGTGAGAAGATCGCCAGTGGAGCGTCCCTAACGGAACCCGTACTGACGATCAGAAAGAAGGCTGTGATAGGAAAGACGCCTTAAAATTTTTCTATTGAGAATTGACTCGAAAACTTTTGAAATACAGGACGTTAAAGCAACTGGACGATAGTTGGAGGGTTGGGAGTGGTCACCCTTCTTTGGGACTGGCTGAATGAGAGCAAACTTCCAGCAAGAAGGAAAGGTACAAGTTGACAGACAAAGGCGAAAGAGTTAGCCTAGGCAGGGTGTAAGCACAGAAGCACAGTTCTTGAGAACAACAGGAGGGACTCCATCAGGCCCATCTATAAATATATATATATATATATATATATATATATATATATATATATATATATATATATATATAAATATATATATATATATAAAACTCTTTCATGAAGGGACAATGCAAGTATATGATTTCAGTAGACGCCAGGCGATTTTATTCAGCTATGGGTGAATTATAGGACTCTTAGTACTGCTACCATTAGCTTAGAAACAAGGCGTATGTCACTGTCCCTATATGGCAGCAAATAGAAAGCTCGGTTATAATGCATGAAATAAGTCGGCGCTACACATGTATGTAATGAAAACACATAATGTAACAAGCGCCTATGAAAGAAAAGGAATTTTGATCAAAATCTTCCCCAACATCACGCATAATGACCTCCCTAGTCCTGTCCTAATCTTCCTTAAAGTGGCTCTAAATGTACCAGGCATTCATAAGGAAACCTAACAGCGCAGTAATAAACACATGTGAAAAAAATTGCACACTGATGAGAGATGGTCTTGGGATGAGAAAGGGGGAAGGAATTAGGGGAGAGGGAGTAAGCGATGAGCAGTAGGCCTCTGAGCAGTCACGTGTCGCGTTCTATGACACTGTTTTTCTGTCTTAGTTGCTTAACTCCAGTCTGTCTGGCCGAGCAGACCCGTCGGCTACAGGCAAACAACTGCTTCTATGGGACCATTCTGCAGGTTGCAGTACAGTGCGTCCACCGTGCAAGGAACTGGTTCCCCCTTGTAAGAGACGGTGCCTTGCCAGAATCGGATCAGAGTTCTTTCCTACAGAGAGGTACTGTACAATGAAATAATTATGATGAGGCTTGGCGGCCGGGCAGACCCCACAGCTGCTTAGCTCCACGGTGCCACTATTTGTAGGCTTCTTGTCAGCACCTCTGTGGGACGGGTAATGGCCAGAAATGTCATATTTGGGCATATGGGGTCCTCTACGCGTGTTAGTTTTCTATTCCCGTTATGAAATCTTTTTGACCCTCACCAAGAGCCATATGTGCTATGCATGAAGCAAACTATGAATTAACGTGCAATATGTTAGACATTACTTCAGCAGACTTTAGATCAACCTGTAATTACATTTTTTTTTTTTTTTTTTCATCTTTAGTAGCAAATACTTCTGTTTCCCTGTCTATTTTTTAAACCACTTGAATCAGGTGACGTGCTCTTCTTGGACGATAGCTATTATTAAATGTAGAAAATGTCCCAGTTATAGAAAGGGTTATATCTCCATTTCGAAAAGCCTCCTAACTGAATAATAGCTTCTGAAGGTAACAGCATTGAAATTACGTCATCAGAGTCACGTGGTTAATTTAGAAGCAAATTGTTTGTCACCCTCTATGCCACAATTGTTTAATTAATACGCAAATGACCGAGAAATCACTACCTTGAGTTAATGGAAGGGCCGTACAAAACCACTACAACACGATTATGTACATTTGGAATTTCTTCTCGTCATTAGCAGACAAATTTATGCGTCATAGGAGAAAGTATTGTGTGAGTCGTATTACTGGTTGTTGTAGCCCTAGGTTCATCTGAAATGTGAACCCAATGGACAGCAGGCTTAAGTTGCCATCCTCCTACAGTCCACCATCCGTCTTCTAGGGAATAGGGAGGGAGTTAGAGAACGTGTGTATAACCTGGCAGCTCCTCAGCCCAGTTATATCTGTCACCAAACAAAGGCGTTATTCATCAGCGCCATGTCTTGTGGTAAAAGGGTTAATCAAAGTTGGATGAAATTGCTCCAGATCGAAAATTATATCCTAAGCTAAATAGCCTAAACTCCACGGGGGAGGGTAAGGCTTACCTCTTCAGTAAAAAGGACGTTATATTAATTTTATTCTTGCTCTCTGCAGATTCGACTGTTACAGTTGACGATAATCTGAAAAAAAAAAAAAAGAAAGATTGACAACAGCTAAAATTAACTGCAACATACGTGATGAGACTAAGAATTAAAATTATGTGCACTGGCTGAAGGGTTGAATCGTGTGGGGTGAAGCTGGAGGAAGTTCGAGCAGTAGATCCTGAGCAAAATAAAATCGTGGGGAATACCAAGATCAGTATGAAGAACACAGCATCTGCCTGAAGGGGTGGCCTGTATGATAAGCTGGGGGTAATGTGCCACGAAGTTCGAGAAGTATATCCTAAGCTAAATAAAATCGTTTGGGGGGAGCCAGATTAAGACGAAAAGTAAAGAAAGGCTGAGGGAAGTTTGAAATGTATATATATTTTTAACTAAACAAACTAGGCTGAGGATAGAGGGTTTAATATATATATATATATATATATATATATATATATATATATATATATATATATATATATATATATATATATATATATATATATATATACCTCTCTTCCTATTTCTCCAATCTTTCCTGTCACTACTTATTGCTTTTCTTTCCATTACAGGTGGCTTTACGTTGAGTGACAAGCCAAATGGTTTCCTGTAAGCCAAGAAACCATTTACAACGCTGGGTGATAACCATATAACCAAACCATACGTGCTCCCTACGTGTCAAGTGGGTTGGTGGAGGGTTAGTGCCCCTCCCTGTAAAACAAATAACTCAGAGTCAAATGGCCACCCCGTACGGGATTATGGCGTCTGGCAATATATATATATATATATATATATATATATATATATATATATTCATCAGCCGTTTAAGTATCCTCTGCAGGACCGGCCTATCCCGACCGAAGTCGGGACGATAGAGCCAATGTATCTCTACCAAGTGGCTTAGGCTGTCTGGTAGAGATTGTATGTAGGGTGAGAAGTGTTTGTAAGTGTAATTGTAGTGTTGGAGTGTCTTTGGGTGTCTGTGTAGTCTGTGAACCAAGTGTAATCGGCCCGCGCAAGCCGACTGGGTGCAAGCATACTTTACAGTAAGCGACACTGGTTCAACCACCATGTCTGAACCTTGTCAGATAAAAAATGTTAGGAATTTTCTTTACACACAGACACACGGGTCGAACTTTGACCTTGCCCTGTGACCTTAACCTTCCACTAATTTTCTTCAAAATCGAATCCCTTTGTTCTTCTCTGATCCTTAATTCTTTCCAAAAGTTTGGTGTAAATCGGTTAAAAACTGTTTAGGTCGACCTTGACCTTGGATCTATTGTTCTCAAACATAATAGGTCTACTCCTTGGCCGACCCTCAATCCTTCCACCAAGGTTGACTAAAATCTGATGTAAACTGAGTTATTTTATTCACAAACACACGCAGGTCCAACTTTGCCCTTGTCCTATGACGCTGACCTTCGACTTATTGTTCTCAATACTGAATCCCCTTGTTCTTCTCTGACCCTTAACCCACTTTCAAAGCTTGGTATAAATCGTAAAAAAATTTAAACTGAACTTGACCTTCCACTTGTTGTTCCAAAACTCAAGAGGTCCATACCTTGGCCGACCCTCAACCCTATCACCAAGTTTAACTAAAAGTGAATGATTTATTATTATTTTTTTTTAGTTGTTTCGTTAAACATTAACAAGAGCTAAACTCTGACTCTGCCCTGCGCCCTTGAGCTTTGACTGTCTTGTTTTCAAAATTCAGTCTTTTTATGCTTGCCTTACTCTCAGCCATTTCTCAAAATTTGGTCGAAATTGAATCCAAACTCTTTAACTTGATTTTGCTAGGCCAATGTTTGACGTAGCCCAGTGACCTTGACCTTTAACCAATTGCTCTAAAAACGATAGGTTTCTTCATAAACTATCCCTCAACCTTTCCATCAAGTTTGGAAAAATCGGTTAAAAGCTGTCTGAGTTATTTGTTCAAACACACACATCGCTAAAAACATAACACTCGCTCTCGCCCCAAAAGACGCGGGTGTAAAAACATAAGTCCTGCCTGCACGGGTTAGGCGTTTATTAACTGTGGGGTGATGCGGGGAAGGTCACGGAGCACGGTTTGAACTCATCAGTTATCTTAACCAACCTGTGTGATTAACAAGTCTTCGTGGCAGAGAGTTATCAGCCTTTTATTTTTTTTATTTTTTATTTTTTCATTGTAATGCCAGAGTTGGATTGAAAAGGCTGTGGTAACTGACTGAAAAAATAAATCAATAGTAAGCTAGCAGTCTTATACTGGATTAGAAAAATAGTAAATATGGATCCATGAATGCAACGTCCTCCTCCCCACCCTCCCCCACTGATCTATATTCACCGTCTATTTTGGGAGGACTTGCCTGGCTTGTTCCTATCACCTCAATATTCTTAACGTCTTCAGGCCAGTGAGGTGCTCTCTTATTTTATTCTTCTTATCTCCAGACGACTTTCTTGACCTTAGGGAAGAGTGTTCCAACTGAAGGAGTTAACTATATTTTTCACTGAACTCTTCACTGCCAAAGGCCTCCCCTAAGATGAATCAGTTAACCTGGAGAGGGCAAAACTAAAACCAACAGATTACGTCACCATTAAAGAAGTAATCCTCTCACACACACACACACACACACACACACACACACACACACACACACACACACACACACACACACATTTGCAGTTTGTTACTTATCCGGAAAATAAAAGACGTCATTATACTGAAGGATTTAATGGCGATACTACTGACCACTGACTACGAAATAATGAAATAATAAAGACGTCGTTATATATGCATGGTTGAAAAAAAAGCTTACAGCACAGAAAAACATTATTTGTAAAGACTGAAACCGTTGCCAATAATGAAAAGGTCCATACATTGCCCCACACTACAGCATTTCATATGGTCCTGTTCTCAGTTTAGGCAACAAGCAATTGAGGTAAAAAAGATCGTGTCCTGAAGAGTCATGGTCGGTCTCGGAATCGAACCCGTCAGTATGCTTCTGACTGCATCACCGTCACACCTGAAAAAAAAAAAAAAAAAAAAAAAGCTCAACTCAATGTCAATCGACTGCACAAGTCATTAAAGAGGACAATACATTTTTTAAATGCCTCAAACTTCGACGGGCAGCCACCGACATATCCAGGTCCCTATTTCAATCCTAAGCACGAAGAAGTCGAAGTAAAGAATAATTTGCCCTAAGCTCTCATGGCTGATCCAAGAGTCGAAGAAACTGAATGGTGGTCCAGCAACGTATTAGGTGTCCGAGCGTGTAATGAATGGACTGCGGTGGACATGGTCACTTCTCAGTTGTTGCAGGTAATGGGGTTAAACTTCCTTAACGTAGTTTTTATTAGTTTCTCACAAAACCTTTCAATCTGTTTTAAAAACAAGCGTCCTGGTTCCATCACAACAGTCGTGAAGGAAACACCTATAGTCTCACTGTGTAATAAGAGAAACAGTCGATCCTCATTACCATTTTCGTAACGTTCTTAGACAGTTCACTGCATGACGAGGAACTCTTCCATCTCTCTCAACTCTGACCTATTGGCTGCAAGCATGTTCCATCAAAGCCATGTAAATATCCAAAATTCGTAACTCTAGGTTATTTCCTGTTACCTCCTCTTATTTCCTCTCAGTTGTCCATCATTTACCCAGGATGTCCGTATGTTGTCTGTTCCACGAAGGTTGTTACCTACCCCCATCCATTTCTGCTTTCTCATTGCCCTAAATGGCTCCGCGTGAGCTTCCTGTTCGTATCAGGTAGAAATACAAGACGATTGGAAACAAGTTTATTACACAATGTCTTTAGTCATGGACAGTGTGAAGAGAGCGTTGGATGCGAGAGGGATGTCTGTTGAACACGGAAGAGTGGCTGTGCGTGACAGAAATAAATGGAGAGAAATTGTGAATGAATAAATGATGACGCAGCCCTGAGGGGATATTCTCCTTCATTTGGTCTGATCAGTTAATCAAGTCAGGCGCGGGTAAGGGGATGAGTCTATTATGATGTGGCAGGGGTACACCAGCTCTGCTGTCGGGCCCTGCTGCGAATGTCACTGACTGCACTGCGCAGTTGACCCTTGTGCTGTGTGGTGCGGTGAGGATCTGTCCCTTCTCCCCTTCGGGGCTAAGATGCGATCGAAAGTGTTTGAGTGGATGAGTAAATTGGGAGTGTATCGTCCTGTCTCGGCTACCTCCCTTTCCTTGGGGGAAGCAGGCTAGGTATAGAGAGAGAGAGAGAGAGAGAGAGAGAGAGAGAGAGAGTTATATAATATAAACGTCTGTGTGTGTGTGTGTGTGTGTGTGTGTGTGTGTGTGTGTGTGTGTGTGTGTGTGTGTGTGTGTGTGTGTGTGTGTGTGTGTGTGTGTGTGTGTGTGTGTGTGTGTGTGTGTGTGTGTGTGTGTGTGTGTGTGTGTTGTTGTTGTTGAGCTGGTGAGAAAGCAACATTTTTCATGTTTTCAAAAAAATTTGCTTAAGAAAGAAGCATCTAAGCCTTAATGAAGAAGGAACTCATTAACAACACGCACATAACGAGGTACGCTATGTCAAGGAAGGTAAAGAGGTACGTGAGAATGAATGAACGCTTGAATTTAACACGGTGGCTGGACCAGCAACTTGCATAACCGCGGGACCATGGCGAATTGATACAACCTTCGTTCTGGTGGCGCTCACTTTGTTCTTGCATGGGGAGTAAAATCTGCCTCTGAGTCAGAGTTCCACTGTATCAGGATTGGGCATTATGTATGAACATCAACATATCCATATGTATGCCTATGTTACGCTTAGAGAGAGAGAGAGAGAGAGAGAGAGAGTACTGAAAAACAGATTAAAGCACCCTACCGTCCATTTCCATCCCTCCCCCTCGCCCGTCAGCCACTTGCGCAGATGGCACTCAAGACGATCACCAATGCAAAGAGTTTAGAGGGGCGAGGTGGGGTGTGGTGGGAGTTAGAGGCACACCGTCCATCACCCTCTAAGTCAATGCAAAGAGGAATCAACCGCCCCTGATAGTTAACCTCCTCATCAAGCAAGAATTCCACTATGTTAATTCCCTCTTGCCAACGGCCCACATATTCAAATGAAGGAGCGATGAAGAGCTATAAGTGAAATTTACTGTAGAGGGTAATTTGTGGCTTCAGACTCGGGTTACAGTTATGTAGATGGTATCGCGTGATGCTGCTTTTCTCTCTCTCTCTCTCTTTGAATACCTGACGATATAACTTGGATAAAGAGGATTTTGGCTTGAGTTGCGGTTCTCCTTCTCTGATAATGATGTTAATTTTATAACAAATATCAGAGTTCTGAACCTGCACTCATATATAAGTACGAGCAAGCGTAACGAAATGATATTTACGTTCAGCTGAGAAATGAGCGGCACGACACGACACGGCCCGACGGCGATGGTTTTCAGTGGCTAATAACTTTTCTGCTATGAGAGACTGAGAAGAGTTTCTTTCAATAAATTTTTTTATTAGCTGTATATTTACTCATGAGACCAAAGAAACCCCTTGGAATCCCAGTTTTTTGAGGGAATGTACCGAGGTACTCATTGACATGTTCCACCATGAAATCGATTTAAAGCACTATGAAAGTGTCCCATGCGAGGTGTGAGTTGTTTTTCACTTTCATATGTTGATTGCACTCGCTCGCCCCCCCCGCGCGTGTGCGTGCGTGCGTGCGTGCGTGTGTGTGTGTGTGTGTGTGTGTGTGTGTGTGTGTGTGTGTGTGTGTGTGTGTGTGTGTGTGAGAGAGAGAGAGAGAGAGAGAGAGAATAATGTGAGAAAGTAAATATTTTAGCTCAGTTATTCTTCTCTCATTGTTCAACTACATCACCAAGAAAGATGAAAGTTTACACCAAGATGAAATTATGGTGATAGGAGTATGTACAAACGCTCGCTCGCTCGTCACGCGCTCACAAGGAGCACTTTACTTGTAGTAAAGGCACTGATATTCCTGATATGTTTACTAATTCATTGCCCAGTAACTGACCGGAAAACCCATTTTCTAACATGACTGGCACTAGGCTTGAATGATTAGGACAATTAATTTGATTAACATACTTAGACTCTGATGCTTATACTTGTAATAAGTTACGCCCCAAGAATACGTAGTAGATTATCTTTATACACTAGATTATAAGTGGCTACCCTACCTGGGCGAGGGAAAGAGGAAACATTGAGGCAGTAACGATAGCTTCCACTGCTAACCTTGATCCTGACCGTCCCCGTTCCCCTCCCCAACTCTAACCCTCGTCCCTTCACCTCAGTTCCCCTCCCCCGGTCCCTCTTGTACCCTCAGGTCATCAGCTTTCTTCTTCACTGACGAGACATTGTTCGAAACTTTGACATTTCTTGTTCTCAGTGTATAGGCAACTCCTCAAACAATAGTCCTTGAAGTCTGGAACACACTTATTGTGCCACACTAATTATGATTATAAATACACGGGCACACATGAACCCACGCACATACATACAATACTTATAAGCCAATACATGAGGTTCAAAGCTCATCTTACTTCCACTTTTTGTGTGCTTCATGAAACACAGCAAAAGCCATATTTTGTTTACAGCAAAATTAAACGATTCATTTTTACACGTTCGTTTCACCACTGTACTGTACAGGTGACTCGCACCTAAATGTTTGCTACTAAATAACATGTTTCCGTATCAACATTTTGCTGCAGTGACATTTTCATCAACCATATATAGATAGATAAATTGATAGGTAGATAGATAGATAGATAGATATAGATAGATAGACAGATAAACAGGTAGACAGATAGATAGATAGGTAATTTCGGGTGTTCCAAGAGGAAAGTTCATAACCTTGCGAAGTGATAGATGAGATATATTCTAAGCAAAAAAAGGTTGTATCATCACGTGTCGAAATCTCAATCGTTATGGAGCTATAACTACTATGATTATATGGGTGAATTATGAGGGAGACAATTTTCGCCCATAAGGTCATCAATATGTATAGCTCCGTCACGGTTGAGATATCAACGAATATTCTTATAACTTTTTTTTACTTAAAACTGGTTCACCAATCATTTCCCGAAGTTACGCCCTTTCCTCGCGGGACACCATAGGTAGATAGACAGATAGACAGATGTAGACTGGGAGAATGTCTGTAAGAAGAAAGTTGGATGTATTGGCTTTGAGTGAAACAACGATGAAAGGGAGAGGTGAATCTAAGTTTGGAAGTGTGACTGGAAGGATGTCAGGTGTTGACATAGGCAGAGCGAGAGAAGGAGTGGCCTTGTTGGTAAGCCTGGAAGTGCAGCAGTGTGTGATGGAATCGAAGGAGGTGTCATCGAGACTGATGAGGGTGAAACCGAAATTTGGACGTGAGTTGTGGGTATTTGTGAGTGCATATGGGCCTGGTTGTGAAATCGGATGAAGAAGAGAGGGAGTCTTTCTGCAATGATGTTGATGTGAGTCTACAGAGTTCTGGAGCAAATGTGGATGTGGTAATGATGGGAGATCTGAATGCTAGAGTGGGAAATGTAGCAGCTGAAGGTGAAGTTGGTATGCATGGTGTGCCTGGAAGAAATGATAATGGGGAGAGAACGAAAGGGAAGTGTGTTGAGCGAGTGTATGTGAGTGAGGTGGAGGGGGGAAGAGGGAGGGGGAGGCCGAGGATGAGATGGAGGGATGGGGTGGAGAGGTATATGAGAGAGGGGGGTGTGAGTTGGGAGCAGGGCAGTGAAATGGCGGGGGACAGGGCGACTTGGAGGCGATTTGTTTGTGGCCACCCCAAACGGGATTGAGGCGTCTGGCAATAGATAGATAGATAGATAGATTTGCTTCCCATGAAAGTGGAGCTGCGGCAGGAATGTGTCATGCCGCCTTGCTTGTTTAATATTTATATGGATGGTGTTGCAAGGAAGGTGAATGCGAGAGTGTTAGGTGGAGGTTTGAGTCTGGTGAATGTTGATGGTAGAGAATGGAATCTGAATCAGCTGCTGTTTGCGGATGATACTGCACTGGTGGCTGATTCGAAAAAGAGATTGAGACAGTTGGTAGAGGAGTTTGGGTGTCCGAAAGGAGGATATTGAGAGTAAATGAGAATAAGAGTAATGTAATGAAGTGTACGAGGTTAGTAGATGGTAAGAGGATGAATATAATTTTGAATGGTGAGTTGCTTGAGGAGGTAAAGTGTTTTAAGTATTTAGGGTCACATATTGTTGTGGATGGAAGAATAAACGTAGTGGTGAAGTTTAGAATGAATGAATTAGAAAAGGTGCTGGGAGTAATGAAAAAAGTGTTTAGATGTCGTTCGCTCAGAATGGATGTAAAGACATGGCTGTATGAGGGGGTAGTGGTACCGACTGCGTTAAATGGGGCTGAAACATGGAAACATGGAGAGGAGTTTGAATGTAATGGAGATGAGGTGTCCGAGGAGTATGTGTGGAGTGACGCGTATGGATCTAGTGAGAAATGATGAAGTGCATGGAGTTATGCGGGAGATGGCTGATCGAGTTGGGCAGAGAGTGTTGCAGTGGTTTGGGCATGTGGAGAGATTGGATGAAGAGTGATTAGTGAAAAAGATAATTGCATCTGACGTGAGAGGTGTAAGGCAGAAAGGAAGACCACGAATTGGATGGATGGACAGTGTGAAGAGAACGGTAGATGCGAAAGGGATGTCTGTGGAGCAAAGAAGGGCCGCTGTACGTGATAGGAACTAGAGAGAAATTGTGAATGAATAAATAGTGATGCAGCCCCGAGGGGATATTCTCCCGCATTTGGTCTGATCAGCTGATCAGGTCAGATGCGGGTAAGGGAATGGGTTCATTATGATGTGGCTGGGGTAAACCAGCTCTGCTGCCAGACCCTGTTGCTGATGTCGCTCATTGCACTGCGCAGTTGACCCTCGTGCTGTGTGATGCGGTGAGAATCTGTCCCTTCTCTCCTTGGGGCTAAGATACGAGTAAATGTGTGTTTGTGTATGAGTAAATTGGGAGTGTGTCGTCCTGTCTCGGTTATCCCTCTTTCTTTGGGGGAAGCAGCCTAGATATAATGATTCATTCATCATTCATTCATTCATCATCCAATCCTACATTGCCCCATGAGGAGCGTAGGAGCCCGGGGCTAGGTAAGTTGTCCTGACATTTAAGATGAGAGTGACCAGTCTCACTCATCCCTGAATGGCATTACGTGAGGAATAAACCCCAACTACCCCTTGGATATAAACCTTCACCGGCTCAATCAGATTGGAGCGCCATAATTACCCACTAAAGCACCAGGCGCCAAAATTTGGTTATATGGTTACCACCCAGCGTAGTAAATGGTTTCTTGTTGTACAGGAAACCATTTGGCTTGTCACTCGGTGTAGAGTCACCCACAGGCAGAAGGAAGAGGAAAGAATGAATGAGAGAAAGACAGAAGAGGGAGTGTAAAGTCACCCGTAGGCAGAAGGACGAGGAAATATTGATGGAAAGAAAGACAGAAGAGGATGGAACGAAAGAAGGATGGCGGAAAGGAAAGGGCAGACACCCGAGAGCTGCACTACATCAAGTGAGTGGATGGTGAGCAGCATATACATATACATAGCCAACATATTAGATACACCGGATTGATAATGTTATTAAAACTGCATACTTTATACGAGTTATTCATATTCAGGCGTGATGCTTAATGATTGTTTTCAAGAGTAAGAATATGTCACAAAATAGTTATTGCCCGAAGTGACAGTGTGCATAAACTAAAAAGAACTGCCATAACAGAAACTGTTAAGGATGACACCACAGACCTTGAGAAATAATGGATAACAAATACTGATCGGAATGAACAGAATAAAAGGGCAATAGTAAGATTTGAGGAACAGAGAAGGAGTGTATGTGGACTGGAATGATAATAAGATGGAGCGCCTGAGAAAGACTGAGATACACGAGTCATGATGGCATTAGGTTGGTGGAGAGTACAGGGGAGGAGGAACATAAGGACAGTAATAGACGAGGAATGAAAGAGAACATGTGGACTGAAAGGGAGCTTGATATGGCTGGGAGAGCTTGAGGAAGAGTGAATCGGAAGTAGAGAATCATGAAGGAGGTGAGCTGAGGGTGAGTTTAGTGAAGGGTGCAGGCGTGGGGCGTTAGAGGAGTTAAAATGGAAAAAGTCTAACCTAGCAACGGTCCTGCCTTTAGGGTAAAGATTGTAAAGTAAGAACATGAGAGTCATTGCTGCATTTAAGATACGTGCACTTACCGGTATGTCGTCGCAGCTTTCAATTTTAATTGTATTAATTTGACCACGGTTAACTTACCCTTCTTACCTCGGTTGAATTTGTTACTATCATTGCTTTCATTGTATTTATTAGTACTTTTAGTCTTCAATTGCAATTATTATCAAGCTCGTCATCAGCAAAGCCATTATTAACCCTGCTGGCTTCGGCCTCCCTCTATCATTTCTCAGCAATAATTGGCCCCAGCTCCCGCCACCACCCCGCCGCTCCCATGCATACACGCCACCGCCTCAATTAGAATTCCACTTTTTTTCTCTCTGCCGTCAGTTTCAGGGTGGGCTGAGGTAGACCTGAGGTAGGATTACACAAGATTCTGATGCTGAGGTAAGGTGGAAGCACGATTTGAATGGAAGTTTGGCAGAGGTACAAGAGTGTTTCATGGTTGTTTGTAGTAAACAAATGCAAAGCTAAGGCAAAGCTGATAACTGTAATCATGAAAGGATAATGACTTTAGGAGGAACAAAGTGATATTAGCATAAAAAAGAAGACAGGAACTGTGACAAGACTGCAGCAAGAGCCTGCTGGAGCGTGCGCATGGCGATCAGTTCTATGAACTGCATTTTTGCGGTTTTCTTTGTGTCTACTTTGAAGCCTTGGAGCTTCATTTGACAGCGTTGGAATCACCGGAGGTAACACAAGGTTTACCCTGTAGGTATGTAAACACAGACTGACAGCAGACTCGAGTAAATAAAAACAAGAACCCAGGAATAGAAGCAGGCAGAAGGAAGTGGAAACGGGCACGTAAACCTGAAAACGTACAGGAAAACATGAAGGCGAGCTGACAGAAAAAAAATACACAAAAGCAAAAAGTAAATTAATAATACATATTAGACTAATAAACGCCCGAACACATAACTATCGCAGGGATAAAACATGAAACCAAGATGGTATTTCCAAAGCAGAATAGAACTGAGGTCTATCTATATTTGAAAAAATATGAAAATGTGTATGTTCCGTATTGTAATAAGGCTTTGGGTAAGTTCCTCACATATTCATACCCGATCCAGTAGGTTGAGTTTTTTCGAATGATGTCGTATTGCAAGAGACATTATTCAGGATCTTATTCCATGTAATTGATATGTGTGTCGTTGTTGTGGTGGTGTGGGAATGGCGTCCTGGTTGGCGGAGAGTTAAGATGTAAATGACCAGTCACATACTCGTACTGACTGAACGGACGGCATATCCTGTATTTTGTTCTTGCTGATATCAGACGATTTTATTCAACTTAGGAAAGAAAATTCTAACTGGAAGTGTTAGACATACCCTTTTTTAAGCCCTTCACTGCTACAGTGCTTCCCTGAAGTTAAATAAAATCAGTTGGAAGCAAAAAGAATAAGCTAAAGAAGACGTCACTAGATTCATTGCCTTAATACTAAAGGTGACGTGTTGAACTATCTCTCTTTAAACTCGTGGAGAAATATAAATGATACAGTCCTCGAACCACATATCTTCTTAAAGTATGCAAAATTTATAGCAATCGAGACATATATTAGGCCAGTTAAGATTCTGAATATGTTTTGGTATTTTTAAGCAATCTTCAAACAAAAGTATGAAAATAGTTAACGCCCTGGCTCCGCACACGCTCATATGTGTATTGATTTGTTAAATGAAGAACAAGAAGCGATGCTAAGACACTGCAAACCCGTCCCGCTGTCATTATAATGCTGACGTGTAAACACAGCAGGATATCTAGTCAAAGATGTCACATATCAAATCTGGAGTAAATCAGGTGAAAATTTACGATTTTATGCCCATTTGAAATTTTAGGTCCAACCCACGTGACACTGGCCCCTCTACCGCTAACTGGGGGTGACCCCCCTGATGTAATGAGGCATGTTATGGGGTGTAGATTTGAAAGGTGCACCTTTAGGTTTTGGCTTCATGTCGGTTTAACGAATTTGAAAGGAGTTATGGCGAAAACAAGATTTTTTTTTTTTTACCGTTTTTGGGTCTATAGCCTTGGCCTTGGCCCAATCTGGCCCAAAATTTAATCATGTGATCAGAAGGTCATAGCCCATCATCCCTGTAATTTTTGTCATAATCGCACCAGTAGTTTTTGCGTAAAGTTGTTAACAGACAGACAGAAAGACAGACAGACAGACAAAGCGAGTGAAAATAGTTCTCGACCCCGAGCCCTTCGGGGGCTGGAACGGGTAAATATGATTGTCAGTAGATAACACTACTGGAGGTGATGTTCAGATACTTCCGGTCTTGGAGAAATCTGAGAAGTATAGTGGAGCTCAAAAGTACTTTATAGAGAGACCTGCATTTTAAGCCATCATATATAAGACAATGCTTAAGTTAAGACTTGCCCAACCAAATCAAATAGTTGTTTCGGCTTATTCTTCACTCTATACAATGATAGAATGATTAACAGTAACTCAAAACATGTCATAGCCTACACAGTGTACCGATGTTCAGAAAACTATCGTTATGATAATATGCTAAACAATGTGACACAAACGACGATGGCTTTGGAAAAACAGGAGGGGGCTTAGAAACGGTTGGTACCCCTGCTTATCCAACAATGTTGGTTATGCACGGGATACGAGAGTTATTTCCTGTACTTGAGGTAATAAATGCATCGATGTGGATGTATACCATTAAGGCTCTGTGCATGGCGACAAGGTATGCAGTAAGTGAGCAGGACACACTGAGAGTTGTCAGGAGCGTAAGGGATGAAATATCTCTGCCCATGGTCATTATGACACGAACTAACAGCAGCCGTATGTGTGGCATATAGATATCATGATATAATGGTAACAGCATTCTGGTGCCAAATAAGAATCTACAATCCACATGGTAGTGGATTATTATGCAGCCGTGTCATGAAGTGAAACGGAATATGACTGCATCCACATCAACTCCGAAGCACCCATGAACATTATGAAGCTGTTACCGACACACCTCTGATCGCTCCTCAAACATAGTTCTTATGATATATAGGAGTATGAGCGTCTTTTGTCCATCCTCAGGGGTGGTGCCGGTAGCGTCGGTCAAGTTTACAGTCATGGGTGGTGGTTTGCAAATACGATGGTTTATCAGTATTGCAGGTATTGTTCGAGATTCGTAGATGTCATGCTTAACACCAAAGATACGATATTTGAATTTATTTTTCACGGTCTATAGAGTTTTTTGGGGTGAATCTCGTACTGTTTGGCAACCATCGATTCATGGCAACTCCTTCTCTGACGTCATTGCCATCAACCACATGGTGCATCAATCTTTCTATGTAATGATGATTATAGTGATTTCATACATAGGTAATGTTATTTTCACTCTAAGCCCTATAGGAGAAGGTAAAGTTTACAGATATCTACGGTCATAACGTTATTAGCTGATACGTCTCCCTCGCATGAGTACCAACCTTTAGGAAACAGCAGCCATTATAGTGTTAGTTTTCGTATCTGTCAGACCCTTGAGCAACGACAGTTTTCTGTACACCTGCACCACCCACAATACCAAATACATATGAACTCAACTTCACATGTGCCCAAAAGCGTAATGAAAAATAATAAGAGCGTTGTAGTGAGTCTGAAGATGTATAAGTGATACCAATGCTTACAGGTGCATTGAAGAGCTATGTGAACGATGAATATGACTGTGAAGCATATGAGTGGTGCCTGTGTTCGCAGAAGCTTTGAGAAGTGAGAGGAGCGTTGCAGTGAGAGTAGAGGCATATAAGTGGTAGGCTACATGTGCTCATGGGTGCATCGTGGAGTGAGAGGGCAATATTATAAGTGTGAGGGCAGGTGAGTGGGCAGGTGCAGGTGGGTGGGCGAGCAGCAGACCAGCAACAGCAGCAGCAGGAGCAGCTCACCTCTAGTCAATTACCCACATCCGCCTCCTGTCCGGCCAGGGTAATGGTAGCCTGGCACTAGCATTATGTCTTATTTTGTCCGCTGCCTCTCAATCCCGTTGCCTAAATGCCTGACTTTGTCCCACCCACCTCGTCGCCCTCTTCTGCCCACTTGCCTCGACCTTTCGAGTTCAGGTGTCATGCCAGCCACGATCACAAGGGCGAGATTTGTCAACTTGAGGTGATTAAGAGATGTTCTCAAACAGTCTCTCTGTTAGGACGCACCTTCTCTTACCTGCTTGAGGGGCTCTGGTAGGCAGGGAGAGAGGGTTAGGCAGGGAAGGAGTTAAGGTGAGACAGGGAAGGGGAGGGATTGCCCTGGGGAGTGTGAGGAGAGGGGGATGTCTGACTGGCCAGCTCCTTGTCTTGTCTTAGGAGTTTATAACATCTTAAATGCTGGGGCAAAAAGGGTTTTACTTATAGCCTCCCGGCAAGACGGTGTTCAACCCTGAATTATGGTTTGATGGACAAAATCTTATATGATGAGAGGTGAAAGATTGTCGTTATTGTTGTTCTCGCTTGTACCAGAGTTGACCGTACTGAAAGATATGTTATTCTGTTAATGTTGTTTCTCGTTTTTTTTTAATCTATTGCCATCAGTGGGAGCAGCGTGCCAGCAGTAGTGGTCTTTGTGATGCTGTAGTATTATTAACTGAATCATTATTCTATACCCTTCTGAATGCTGGTATACTTATCGCCTTCTTCCAGTAGTCAATTTTGTGGCATATGATTAGCCAAAAATGATGTATATTCACTCAACATTTTTTGCATTAATTTGATTATATGTCAGAACCTTTAATCCCTCATTTATACTTGGGTTTGAGGCTATATTATAATTGCTGTGGCTACGCTAACTTAGGCTTGCAGTTCACGCTTCATTACCTATCTTCTATGTGTATTGATCTGTCGCCCGACACTGATTCCTGTGAACGGTGGCCTCGATATTAATGTGTAGACATTTCTATCCCTCCTCAGTAACAAATCCTTTTTTCACGACTCACCACCCTCCTCAGACGCTCTTCAACACAATCTGTCAATATTGTTCTTGTCTACCTATCTTTCAGTCACCCCGCTCTCAAATACTGTACTTGTAGCCTCTCACTCTTTATTCACTTCAGACCACCAGAACACCTAAAGGTACTCGTCTTTATTAATCCCGCTATATCTGTCTGTACAGCATGCTATTAACTGATGCATTATTTGTCCATATCTCCCTCCACATCTGTCCAGTCACTATGGAATTATTTCTTCATTGATGGCAATAACTACAAATGTAAACATACTCTAGGTTTGGGTGGCTGGTAAAACTGGGAATGAGAACGAGCACTGGCATCATTTGTCGAGTAGGGGCTGTATTCTTGGCAATTTAAGAGGCTTCCTAGAACATTTTTCTTAGTAACACACTTTACATAACACACATTAATGTTTTCTTTTACCAGGTTACAGTATGCTTTCCCAGTTCTAAAACAGTTTGCATAATTAGTTTAGAGTGCAGATATCATGAAGTAGGGACGAGATCATGAGTAGTTCCAAAACAAACAAGGGAGGTCATGGGACTGAAATGTTGTGTGTGAGCTGGCCTGGCCATCAGAGTGCATGGAAAATGAACGTGAAGGTGGTCATAGCCAACGGTCATCCTTTTAAAAAAGAAATACTGTTTTGAATACAAACCTACACGGAAAATGAGCCGTGCTACTTCTAAAATGATTATAGTTTTATCCTCCAGTGAATAATTTATGATGAGGATCATGGAAGTTGTGGTGCTTGACATGCCTGAATTCAGGAGATGGGTGTAATTTGAAAGGGATAAGATACAGCAGAGGAGGGACTTAATGTAGCAAGAGAATGACGCAAGTGAATGGGGAAAAGATCCATTACAAAAACGCGTTGAGAGACTGGAGTTGGGTGATGAAGGTCATGAATAAAGAGAATTGGCAAGGTAACCGAGGCAACCTTCGAGGTTGTATGAAGTACCAAGGACTACCTGAAGGGTTAAACAGGCAACAGAATAACTGGGGCCACTGAATGATACCACAGAGTAACCAGAGCATAGTTGAGCTACACAGAGTAACTAGCATTTTTATAGGGTTGTACAAGGTACCCAGGAATTCGTGAAACACACCAAACACATCGAGCTTAAACAAAGAGCCCATGTAATACTCTGGATGATCCTGAGTACCTGAGACAGCCTGCATGATTATCTGAACTGTTTTGGTTGGCATGTCCATATATATGTAGGCTACTACATGGAGCAGACAGTAAACTACCAAGGAGAGCCTATGGTAATTTGAGTCAACTTGCAGCGCTGCGTGCAGGTTGTTAGGTAACTAAGGCAGCCGGTGTGGTGATCAAGAACTTGCTCCATGCTAAGAAACTCCTGCCGTCTGCTGCCCCCGGCTCTGTCTCGGAAATTTACTGGGACTCTGTTTGGGCGGGTGTTCAAGGACTTGGTTCTGTATTTGTACTGCAATTCCATAATCAGTAATATTTTATGCATTACTTCACAAAATTTACTGTAAAATTTTGCGTGCGTCGCCAGACGTATGAATAGATAGAACAAAGCAAACTTGCCTTGTTACTGTTAGAGGAAAAACTTGAAATAAATCATTAATGCTACACCGCCGATTTGCACATGGCATACTTTCTTGACCCCTCTCCACCGTCAACAATAATTCCTGCTCAGGTCACTCACTTCTTTGTTTCCCATGCCCATTTCTTCAATTCCCGTCCCCTACACTTCCACTCTTGTACAGTATTTTATTCTGGCTGCATATTGCCGCGCTAGGGTACCGAAGACGAAGTCTTGAATAGTCGTTGCCGTGTACAACGGATACTTTGTTGCATTGATCTCAGGTTTACAGCTACTCTGTTATGATGGAATCGCTTCACCTGGAGGAATTAAGTTGCTAGTTAGTATTTACCATATAAAGGATTACATTACACCTTTGTTTGTCATATTTCACTACTTACCTACCTACCTGCCTACTTACCTACCTACCTTCCACACCTCCCTGCGTACCTCATTTACTACCTATTTACCTCCCTGTCTACCTACAGATCTACCTACCTCCCTGTCTAGTTCCTTATCTCCCAGCCTACCTCCTATCTATATACCTACTTACCCACCGGACTGCCTATAACCTACCTACCTCCTGCCTACTTACTTCATCCTCTACCTCTCTGCCGACATCCCTACCAACCTCCTTTCCGACCTCCCTACCTACCTACCTACTGCCTGCCTATCCTCCTTGCCTATGTACCTACCTTCCTACCTATCCAGCTCCCTCCCTTCTCATCTTCCTGCCTGCCTACCTAACTGCCCCCCTTTCCTCTTCCTCCCTCCCTAGTCACCTCCTTGCCCACCTAACTACCAAGCTCCCTACCTACTCCCCTGCCCGTCTCCATGACCTAATGAGATAGCGACGCAAGTGAAGATTTTTTTTTTAATCTGCTGTGTTTCAGTGGACTGTATCAAACCTGTGTTGAGGACAAAAAGTACCGGTAATGCATTTTTAACGCCTTATCTAATAATACCCAGGCTATGTTTCAGGTATACCCTGATATAAAGACGTTTGTTCCATGGCGTCGACATTTTTTGGGTCACTGTGACTTTGTGATTGCTCTGAGCGTGTCAACGACTCCAACGGGGGTACACCGTCTGGTGAAGAGGATTCATTTGGCTCCTCACTCGTCTAAATCGGTCTTTACTTGCGACCTGTAGAGTGCGAATGATCGATCGAACGAACGGACGGACGAACGGAAAATTCTTCCTTTGACTTGGTCGTCGAAAAATGTAAACCTTCACCGTATTAAAACCACTAATCGTACCAAACCCACTTTTACAGGTCATGCATTCCTGCCTCAGACCTACCGCCTACAAACATTCCAGTCCATCCCATCCTCCCTTTGATCGTCACTCCCATTTCTTTTTCCCCAATGACAGCTTCATGGTACGACGCAGGCCTTGCAGTCGAGAACATTCTCCCTCTCTCTCTCTCTCTCTCTCTCTCTCTCTCTCTTTCTTTATTTATCTGTCTACTATCTATCTGTCTGTCTGTCTGTCTATCTGTCTACCTTCTTCTATGACAGATTCCTCAATGGCTCTATTCCACAGGTGTATATGATGTCACTTGTGAATTTTGTTTAGGACGTGACGTCAAGCTGAGAATCTCTGGGACGTGAAACGATATCTGGTCTGTCACCGGACTCTTCTAATAGCTACTTCACTTCAGTATTCGCTTTTCTAGCCACTATTCCTATGCTAGCAGAAAAAGGGGAAGGATGATTATATATATATATATATATATATATATATATATATATATATATATTATATATTATATAATTTAAGTGTGTGTGTGTGTGTGTGTGTGTGTGTGTGTGTGTGTGTGTGTGTGTGAGGGGTACCGTATTCACATGGACATAGATATTTTTTCCAAATTGCTTGACTTCTATCTTACAATAAACATCAGAGATATATGAGAGGAGAATCCTTGTCTCATGTGTCGATTGAGTTTTTTTACCTGCATCGAAAGAAATCAGAGAAATAGAACGGTACATGCTTATTTTCTTATTGTTCGTGCATTGCTTTAAGGGCACTGTGAACTGAAGATTCGCCACTCCAGCAAGGACCAGTCTACAACACCAATTGTTATGTACCTTGTTACCCCCGTCCTGCCCCACTATCCACACCATGGATACCCCCGATGATCTGCCTCATCCAAGCTCGTCCCGGTAATTCCTTTCCACTCATCCCCCCTCCTTCTTCATCATACTAAACTTCTAAGATACATCTCTATTTACACCTTCTCATCGTCAGTACCACCCATTATACAACGACAATATTCTCAGTGTGCTCTCCTTCCTTTCTATCCCACTACTCACTATCATCTTAAAATCATTCCATTCACTCCTTTCCGCCCGTCACAGCCAATTTGTGCTCCACTACCTTTGATCTCCACATTCCCGGCTTCGTACTGTACAGCAACCATCTCCACAGGATATATTTTCCCCCGGTTTGCACCACCACCCACCCCACAGTCAACCCATCCACTCCTTCACACTCATCCCACTCATGTCTATTCCAGTGATGTTCATATAATTAAATAATGGCCTCGACTACCGCCCTACTTACAAGGACCAGAACTGCAAGACATACATCCCTATCGGTTCCCGCCACGTACCTTCATCCCAACTCGTCCCACTCACTTGTCTCCTCCTACCCATCAAGTTCTGAAAACCAGAATCAGCGAATCTCAATAACCACTGCACTGTTAGAGCTGGTGTTAATCACACTTGAAGAATCTGTACCCATCTGAATTGAACAAATAGCCTTAAAGGAACCTGAAAGGACCTATATGACCTTAAATGGCGTACCTCGAAAACCATTACATTTACATAGCTAAATTTCTCACACGTCTTCATAGCCATCATTTGAATCGATACATACTGGCCCAAATCGATGTGATGGAATGAAATGACACGAAAGGTCTTAAAGGTACCTTAAATTGACTGGAATAGGCCTAAATTGATGTACTTGAGTCTGGACATGGCTAGATTGATGGAGAAAGGCTATAATAAACGTTAACTGACCTGAATGGATATATATGGACCCACAGTTGCCAGAGTAAATTTAACTGGACCTGGCGTGAATTTGCTGTACCTGAATTTTGTGTATCTAGCTAGGGTGGATCCGACTAGATGTGAAGGCCCTGAGCGGACCAGCTGGATATGTGTGGCCATAAATAATTATACCTAACTATGCTAGAACGTATGTTATGAACTTAGCTTCACCCAAAAATGCCCTGTGTTGACCTGATTTGATCATATGGAATAGAAATGGCTAGGAGGGTTTCGTGAAACCGATAGTGGCCTTGATATACGTTAATGAACCTAAATGAACCTATCGTATCTGACTAAATAGACTGGACTGAATGGGAAGGGCTTGAGCTGACTTTAACTGAAAGGAATGGGTTGTAATTGCTCTGACTGGTTCTAAACATGGCTAAAATTACCCATGACAATGGCTGCATCAGCTTCTGGAGTGATATTAATGAACCAGAATTAACCAGGCTTGACCATAAATGGAAGTGAAGGATCTACCTAGGCTGAAATAGCCTAATATAAATATCCCGATTTATCCTTAATCAGGCCTACAAGAAAATAATAGGCCATTTCAACTGCTGGACAGGCGCTTAATGTTGTCTGACGTTATGAGGATGACGTTATGCCCGTTGATGGTCATATCGGCTGGCTATTTAGTCGGCTAGTTGTTATGGCAGCTAATGGTTAAGACAGCACGATACAGGTAGTACTCGGTCAGTGAATGCGCCTGTTCTACAGTTTTACCTAGAGACGTAGGCAAATGATACTCAGCGTCGCAAGAGTAAAAGCTGCTAAAAGCATAGCAAGAGTAGAATCTGATTAAAGAATATCATAGGGATGCATAGGCATTTCAGAAATGTCTTCTGTCGTATATAACGCAATGGACATGACAGCCCGGTTGTCCAAGAAGGTCACTGTTAAAGATTCCTAAGATCCGTACAGTATGTTCCTGCTGCCCTTCCTCATCTTCAACATTTGATTCACGTGTGAGGCCGTCAGTGAAAATGAACCGTATTTCTGTTGGCACTTGAAATTTGGTGCAACTTTTCCTCAGCGATTTATTTCATATATTACACTCTATAAAATCCTCTGGTATGACACTGATGTTTAAAAAAAAATCAGTATTGACCAGCTCATGGTAGGAACAATATATTCTCTTCCGGCTAACGCCAGACATATTTCTTCGAATGAGAGTGAGTCATAGGAGTCTGAGTGAGCTAAACTAGATAATTATACTAGTAGAAGAGAATACCAAGGTGCAATAAGCATAATAATCTGACAAGAAAGAGATGCTTAGAAGTTTCCTACGCCAGCTGGATTACGGCTTAACAGGAATATGATCACAAGACCCTCATGCTGTTCATACAAATGTTAAAATAGCCTAAGTAATCAACAGCGACGTAATATCCATACAAAGTGTGGTACTAGCCAAAGTGGTGACATAAGAAGGTGTGTAGCCAACAGGATGAAATGCCGGACTTCTCAAAAGTCTATACCTAGTCGGAGAGAAGGAGAAAAAGAAAACAAGAAATTTAGAAAGAAAATCCCACTCCCGTCTCTTGGCTGCCCGGGACTCAGTCGTAAACACATTTCATCACCAAGGCTGCGAGAAGTTAGAGAATTGAAGCTGACATGTGTGCCGCGATGAACTGCCCAGGGAACTCTCACTCGCATACATCCCTTCTGTATTACGGTTCAGCACCACCGCCCTCAGCCAAGCAGCCCTGGTGGGATAGGTTAACGCTAGGCTAAATTAGACTAGAAAAACGAGTACTTTTGCCAGGGAAACACATTAAGCATATTTCCGAGAAAAACCTATGGCTAGCTTTGAAACGACGGGGCAAGCGTCGTTCCTGGCTGACGTTCCCGGTGGTGGTGCTGAACCATAATACAGAAGGTAAATATACACCCTCACTTACCCACCCACCACCTCTTTCACCTCACCAGCCCTAACAGATCTTCATTTTTTTTAATACATTTTTTTACTAAGCTTCTTCCTTCACTTTACTTAGCTTCAACTTTATTTGTGCTAAACGTTTTCAGTTGGTTTAGCTTTCTTTTCTACAGTTTATTTTACTTTTTTTTTTTTCATTTTACGTTTTGTTCTTTTTTCCTACTTTCTTTCGGGTTTGTACATATTTTTCTTTTTGATTTTTTTTTTTCCCCAAGCTTCTTTTTTTTCTGTTTACTTCAATCTTACCTAACCTTTTTCTTTTAACTTCACTTCTTTTTATGTTTTACTTTAACCTTTTTGCTTTCTCGTCTCGGTGTATATTATGCTGTGTTATTGCCCGTCTGGGTCGAGGAAAGCTGCACTTGCTCAGGACAAATTTATTTTCACAAGCTGGAAGAACTTCACAGGATTATATTATTAAATTCCAAGATATGTATTCAGTGTGTCTGTGCAACTCGCGGAAATATATTCTTTAATAACGCGTGACATTAGTTGTATCTCCCTGTATGGCCTGAGCGGGAATAAAACGGATGGTTGTTTTAGTGCCTTGGTATTAAACCTGTGTTAGTAAATACAATGAGGTTTATTATTATCCTCTTAACAGCGAGCGGTCTCTCTTAAGCAGGATATAATCTTAGGTTTTAATAAATGAACAAGAAGAAAGAAAAAAGAATGAAAGAAAAGGGATAAGACGTCATCGATCTCCAAACGTAAAAGTCGCATTATACCTTTACTGTGTATCTGTAATAGTCTGTATGAAGTACACTACGGGATCGCATCTCCTCCCTGAAAGGAGAATGCCAAACAGAAATACCCTTTGCTATACTGACCAAGTACGAATCAAGAAGGGGTGTTCGTAATGTGAGCGGTGCAAGTCAGAGTGGAGTAATGGCTATGTTTTATGTGTAACAATGTCTCTAAATGTCATCGGTATTAAAATCAGGTGCTGCCCTACGTTAAAATATACAGAAAATACTATCAGCAATCACCTTTAACGTAGGCCATGCTAGGGTTTTACATCCCAGGCAAAGGACACAAGCAATCTGGGCAATAACTTATTTTACCAGAGACCAACCAGGGCTCATCATATTGTAACGGTCTTCAAAAGTCTATTTTACCGGTACCGTTCCAATTATAAATCTGTAGTCGCTGTCAATTGTTTCTTTACATGTCTGGTGTTCTGAAACGCAATTCCGATCCCCTGTATAATTATTACTGAATAGTTTAGCAAGGTTTCATTATGTTTTTACAGTGCTTCAGGAGAGTGTAAAGAAACTATTGACCTCGAGTTTAGCCCCATCTGTTCAGCCTGTCACATCACGCCTTCACACTAGTACACTCCAGCACGATAATGGGCGCGCGAGTCTCCCAAATCTCTGTGTCGTTTTTTGCCGGGTTTTTCCCCGGTGGCAGATGTTGCTCGCGCCGCCCCAGACACCAGGCCAGGCAGCTCCAGCTCATTCGTCTTCCGCCAAGGTTTATTGCGTGTGGGGAAGTCGAGACTGGCATTTGCAACTTGGGGAAAAATAAAGAAGCTACGTAAGAAAGATCAGGGGTTGTTTTACGACTAGTTTTTTTTTTTTTTTTCCAAACAATTTTCTAATTGTTTGCCCATTTAATGATGATGCCTCATATTTTATTACTGCTTTCTACTGCCAGTTATGTTCATCAGAGAAAAGACTTATCGTCCTGGAAAGGTTAGAATGCCATCGTTAATCCGTGCACTATGAGGAATTATCCTAAGCTGAATACAGTTTCTTAATTTTAGCTAGAAACGAAAACGAAGACTGAAATAGTTAACACCACTACAAAAACTTTTTTTCAACCTCTGGCTATTATTGAAAGATTTTGTTCAGCTCAAGACGAACAGCTTTGACTAAAAGAATTAAATCACCTTCTAATATACCCTTATTGTGATAACTGTTCATCGATTTTAATCATGTTACAAACATTTTTTCAACTAAGAACAAGTCTCTCGCACTGACTTGTCTAACACTGAATTTCTGAGACCAGACAACCCTAAATCTATAAACAGAAAAAAGCTTATTACGACCATTTTTTCACGTCAAGAGCACGCTGCAGTCTCCGTGCACTCACCCAAGAAAGGGAAAAGTTCTTATTTTTGCTTTTTCCTCGTTTGCTTTCTTTTTCTTAAGCCTCAGAGATAGAGTAAGGTGTACTGTATTATGTACGAAGAGAAAAAGAAAAAGAATAACATGCCCCCTTTCTTTTTTTTTTATTGTTGTTTTACATACCTCTTCAGTACGATGATGTTTTTTAAGTCCATTTATATTTTTTACTCTCAAATAAGACCAGTCTGTTTATCCCCTCAGTACAATGACATCTCTGTACAGTTTATTATTTCTCCCTGTAAACGATTGTATTCAACTTAGGAAGGCTCTATTGCAGTGAAAGCTAAAATAAAGGCTGTATCTTACTCCTTCAGTTAGAAAGGTCTCCCTCAGGTGAATATAATCATCTGGAGACAGCAAAAAAAAGAGAAAAAAAAAAGGACTATAAATAGCTCCACTGAAGTGAAGGGATGAAGAAGTACCGCTCGTAGTGAAAGGGACAGAAACGGGCTTTACAAACCTCTTTACTGCAATGACATTTACCTTAAATTCTTCACTTTTTTACTTCTTGCTGTAATCGTCTAAGGAAACCTCTCGCTGTGAAAGAGGTTAGTGTGAGAGAAACTTTAATCACCTCGGTACGATGGTGTTCTTTGTATGTTACTCTTGTTTCCTCCACAAAGTTTATTTAGTCTTTATTCAGGACTTTCCCAACTCGCCACACTCTTTCATTTGACTGTTCTCTTACCTCCAACAACAAACTTGATCCTGCCTCTATCATTATCATTGGTGTGTGTGTGTGTGTTTTTTTTTTTTTCGTGATCTATTGCAAGAATTAACCGGAAATTTCAGTCTACCATTTGAACAACTGATCGACCCTGGACTTCATACCGTCTTTCCCATTGCTTACGGCATCCAGTCTTTTAAGCATAATGTCTCTGCATCTCCAACTGGATGGATCTTTTCTGGTTCTCTGATATTCATCTTTCTTTAGGAAGGTCAGGTTTTGCAAGCTACTATCCATTTTTCTCTTGCAATACGTATGCAACATTCAGTAACCTGTTCAGCACGATGGGACTTATTTGAGTTGAATAAAGCCGGATGTAGGAAGCAAGAATAAATTAAATAAATCACCATCCTAGTTAGTGAGTTGCTGTGCGTGTGTAGAGGTGAGGAGGAGCGTGGGAGAATGAGCGAGGTGAGGCATGGACTGACAGGCAGGTACAGGTGTGGTTGGCGGCGTAATTACAGGTACATCACTCATACAGGTACCCTCTGACAGCGTAGTACACTGAAGATGTGCTTACCGCCGATATGTGTTTAGGACTCTTCAAAAAAGGAACCCAGTTTTGCCCAAGCAGTATATTTTCGTCCTTAATAACTTGTTGGCTATTCGTGCCCACCATTGCGATATTTCGGGGTTTATAGTCTGTTAACTCCTCAGTGGGACTCACACTTATTGTAATAATAATAATGATGATGATGATGATGATGATGATGATGATGATGATGATGATGATGATGATAATAATAATAATAATAATAATAATAATAATAATGATGATGATGATGATGATGATGATGATGATGATGATTTCTTCTTCTTCTTCTTCTTATTATTATTATTATTATTATCATTATTATTACTATTATCATCATCATCATCATTATCATAGAGAAACTGGCGTCTCTGTCAAAGATGTGAAATGTGTCCGAGCGAAAAACCATGTACAGTATTTCTGGCCTTTTTCGGGTACACTTGCCTTAATTTTTTGGAAAATGACTGTTACCACGAGAAGGCAATTTCCAATACAGTTTCAAAGAGGTACGGCATGGCATAAGTGGCTTAATAGCTGAGGGGAAAAAGAAGTTCAGTGCTCTGTTCTTGCCTAGCGGTAATATTCTTGGCGTTTTTTAGCTTCATTTGGCACTTTGAGGGGAAAACTTGGTGCCACTGCAGTACCGTTTTCATGAGTTTCAAAATGATATGACATGTTGCAGATGCTTCAATAGCCGAGAAGAATAGCTTTTCCTGCTCCTCAAGCTGGAAAATTTTAAATGCCACATGGTGAAAAAATTTTACACTCTAATGGTTGGTTGGAATGTAGTGCTCTCGCTCGCTTGGCTCCCTCAAATAACAACAATAATAATAATAATAATAATAATAATAATAACAGTAGTAGTTACCATTAACGAAAATGTCTTACTGACGAACTAGAAGCAAGTGAAATCTCTCTCTCTCTCTCTCTCTCTGAGATTTTGGCGGTTTCTTTAAGGATCATTGCAAATTCACGAAGGAGAGGACATTGTTTTACCACGTTTTCCAAGAATTATGAACCTTCTCACAGCCGCCCGTATTAATATCTAAGTATGCCATTAGCCAAAGTTTATACCGGCTATTTGAACGTTCCCGCGCTCGTTCGTAAGCGCTGAAGGCAGTATCGGTCGCGTGGGCTTCTTCGTGTGCGTTACTCCTCATCCACGTAGGTCGTCTTGTTGGCCGCGTCACTTGGTTTATATTCCTCATTATCTCAGCTAATACCCGAGTGATGTTAACCGCTGTGATGGAGGGGCCGCACGCCAGCCAGAAATTCCCAGTTTATCTCCTGCTTTACGTGCAAAATCTTCCTTGCGTAAAGAGGAGGTAAAGCCGTCTGTATCAGCTCCATAGTCTGAAAATGTATATACCGCCAGCCCTCGACGTGAGAGAGAGAGAGAGAGAGAGAGAGAGAGAGAGAGAGAGAGAGAGAGAGAGAGAGAGAGAGAGAGAGAGAGAGAGAGACGCTTAACTGGGCCGAAAATGGGAAAATGCAAGGACCTTTTATGAAGAGAGGAAATGAAAACATGTAGCCTTCAACCTGAGTGTCGTGGAAGGAAAGGAAGGTATGTCAGAAAGTCATGAAAGGAGATTGTAAGAAGAGAGAGAGAGAGAGAGAGAGAGAGAGAGAGAGAGAGAGAGAGAGAGACACTTAAAGAAAAGGGGGAGTGTGTGGTGAAGTGCACTGGTCCCTGTGGTTTGTGGTGGGTCTCAGTGATAATTAGTGGGAAGACTTGCCTCCAGTCCCTCATGATTCACCGCACTTCCTCCACAGCTCACCCAGCCTCTGTGGTAACAACTAAAAACGTCCTAAGTTGTGATATGCGGCTCGCCCAGGCTGCCATTGCACATTATGAACACCTACAAATTTTGTGGACATATGTTAAACCCTAAGCTTCTGCTGGCTACAGTATACCTTCAAGTTTTACAGCAAGAATATACATTTCCAGCCTCAGCGGCTTAGAGATTTTAGGTTCTCCACGTCCAAGTTATTACTTAGTTACTTATTGACTATATTTTGTTCAGTTGTACAATGAGAAGGAGATTTCCAGTCCCCAGTTCCCACCCTTACGCCTTGTACGACATGTCTAAGTATTCTTTTCTACTTTATTCCCATAAACAGGGCTATCTTGCAGCATATCAGGAGAAAGACCACCTGTTCTACTTAGTGACCTTGACGAGATTCATTCCTGGAACCATAATGTTCCAAGTCACTCACTCGACCAACCATGCCATTAAGTCGGTTTAACCACTTCGCTCCAGTAACGTCCACAGGGCTCCGTTCTTTCACCCTCAGTCGTCAGCCTATAAGTACATGATATTCTCACACTGCAGCTTCCCACAAACACTGCCTCGTACCCATATGACATGACTGTACTATCCACCCATCACATAGCAGACACAGCCTGTACACTGCAACAACACACTGCAGCCATGGGTCGAGAACAAACAGGTGACAATTGCTCAAGCGAAATCCACCACCACACGTCACACTTAACTCTATACCTGTGCCACACATACGGTACAATCCCTTCACTAAGATCCTTGGAGCTGACAGATGACACTGGACTCATCTTCAAGGACCACATACAAAACATCAAGAGTCGGTGCACCCACAGACTGAATGCACTCAGGGCTCACACAGACTTTCGGCAACAAGAAAAAACACTCCTTATCTTATGAACACTATATTAGAGCAGTGATTTCTTATGCCTCCCCAGACTTCTCGAACTGGAGTAGTTAAATGTAGCCTCCATTAACTCCTTCTTTTCAAGTACTTATCATCAAGCTGCGTAAAATCGCTTGGTAGCAGTAAAAATAAACTAGAAAAATACTTATCGGTTCGAAAGATTCATTACAAACAATTCCCAGCCATAATTAAGTTACTATTTCAGGTTCTAGGCAGAAAAGCAATTCATAACCTGAGTTAAATAGAAATTTAATATTTGATTTGTTTTTAGTGCCCCTACTAGGTATTTAAGAGAGTTATTCCCACCATCCATTGCCCGACAAGTGATGTGTGAAAGCAGACGGTCGCGAAAGTTGTCCCTCTGAATATCCTACACAGCGATGGCATTACAGTAACCCAGGATTTTACCGAAGGTCGTTCAGTGTTACCTGCTTCTAATTAAACAACGTGAATTGCAGAAGTCGCACCACTGACTGAAATGTTTTGTTGTCTTGCAGAGTAGAATTATTTTACATTCTTATTAAAACACTAACAAATAATATGCATAAAAATAATTAATCATTTAGCCTGTCTACAATATCCCATTTTGTTTTCACAGTTTCCGAGCTTTGTCCAGTCCCACAGCAGTAATTTATTGTGCATGGATGGAAATAATATGAATATTTGTCTATACATGAATATACAGAATGAATATGATTCATCTCCGCAAATTTGTTTCCAATCATGCCAGGAACAGGACAGATTAATTCATCACACACACACACACACACACACACACACACACACACACACACACACACACACACACACAGAGTCAATAAACGGACTTCTCTTCTTATTTTGCAGTTAACCTCGACACCTTCATCAACTGTCTGTCATGGACTATTAATAACGTTTCACCCTCCATATATCTCATTACTTCAGTTTAATAGCTTCATAAACTCTGCTCACCCACCGGCATGGACAACACTCTGTGATATAAATACATTGTCATTGTTCTCTTGGTTTCTTTATTTCTCTTGGTCTCTCTACTTCCCATCTGCACATGCTTTCTGTTATTCTCTCATTGCTCATTCTCACTATTAGGCCATATTCTTTCAGCACGCCTTAATAGTCTCTTTTCACTAAACTACGTCTGATTCCAAATCTCTTACTATATAATCTGACAATCTTTCCCTTCCCCCTTCCCCCCTCCCTTCTTTCAAATATATGATCTTACATATTGTCCTTAACACTCTCAGACCCCAGTGAATCCACCCTCAGCTGAATCAACTCTTCTGGCGTTAGTTGAAATAAAATGCGATAAAGATACACCCATGATTGGATAAAACACTTGATTATAAGTATTTATACTTTCTTTTATTCCTTACGGTACACTCGGCATCACATCACTGTTCCCTCACAGATACCCACTATTGTCCACGCAGTGATCTTTTTCCATTACACTTCTCATCGAGAAGCCGGTGGTACACTACGTTGGTTAACACGTCCAGCTCGCAACGGGAGGAATCACTGATCAGTTCTATTTTGGGGATGATCAGACTCGAGCAAAAAGTCTGCCGCCCCCTTGGCCCTTTCTGCTCAGAAGTTCAGTTGGGGATCCGGATAAAGCTTTGACTGTAGAGGGTCGTTTTGTAAGGGAAGAATGGAACTAAGCAAAAATATATTTTTTAACCTACTGAACCTCTTGCAGTCGGTAGGCATTGACTTGAGCCTTGTTTTTATCACTGTTCGTCATTCGTCAGTCCCTCTTGCGTTAATACCATTTCTCTTATGCAGTGGTTTAGTTAAGTTCTCTTAGCTCCATCTGCAGATACTGATATTCCATATATATATATATGTGTGTGTGTGTGTGTGTGTGTGTGTGTGTGTGTGTGTGTGTGTGTGTGTGTGTGTGTGTGTGAACACACCACAATTTCATGACAGTTGAAATACTTAAATAATTAACTGTGACTAAATCCAGATGATTTATTTTAGCAAGGATGGCTACTAGCACTCACGTGCTTAATAAGAGAGGACCTGTAGTGTGTGACTCCACCCAGCCGCACCATTATCGACTCACGTTGGTCGATGCCGCTTCAAACAGGAGTGCTGCCCTAGGGTATTATCAGACTGACACAACAACCACACACACACACACACACACACACACACACACACACACACACACACACACACACACACACATACACACTCACTCACTCACACACACCATCACCACCACCACCGCCCCCGCCACCACATACCCCTCCCTCTCCAAACACGTGCACACATACATCGTATACCAATATTTCTTTACATCGAGAATCTACAGAGTATTGTCTACATTTCCATGGACATCAAAGACTTCGTTTCGTTCTTTTCTTAGCAGTCTTATTTATATGTTACATACCAGTATTCTCTTGTATGTTATACACCAGTATATCCTTTTTTCTCTGGGTACTATGCGCATAAATAACGTACAAAATAATGTTATCGTACCACAGTGGTAAGAAAGAGACGCTAGTAAGCCTCTTTAGCCCAAGAGGCCACTTTATCAAATACACACGTATCACCTGAACATATTCTCAGCAAATGAACGTCACCAATTTTGGCGGACGAACTTTGTGTTTGGACACTCTGTAGGGTGCCTGAGATGAGAGTCTTGGGACAACATAATGATCATGGCAAGTATAGTCGGAAACAACATTCAGTCCAATATTTCACTTCTTCAGCTTCTCACTTCCCTTTGCTGGCTAATATCTCAAACTGAGAGAGGTTTGGTACGTTTCATCGCTCATAGATGATTCTGTCTGATACTATGCATTAGAGGGGGAAGTGGCGTACATAACTTGAATGTGAAGAAGGACCAGCGTAAAAGTAGGTGAACCTAGGTCCCTGGCTGTACTTCACTGCCATTCCTGTGGTGTTTGGTTCAATATAGGCCGGATCCCATCCGATCGAGTAACCACGAGATTTATATGACTCGCAGAGCTGTGCTGCTCTATGTTACGATTAGAACAGGGTGAGAAAAATAGACATCCGTGTAGATTCTGGAATGGGAAAGACTGTTGCCCAAAGGACAGGAGAGAGTGTGATGAAATGGTATGATTGTAGGAAACGGTGTCTAAGCTTGTCTGATGGCAGGATGAGTCGTGGAAGAGCAATGAAGACATTTTAATTGGATAAGTGACCACGAAGGAAAGTGAGATACAGACAGCAAAGAAGACATGATGACAAAAAACATAAGTAGAGATGCACGTGACAAGGGCTGCATTCTTTTTTATTTTTTCTTTCTTTCGGGCAGTCGAAGTGGCTTTACCGTTCTCCTCTAATGTTGTGAGAGCGAGTTAATTAGTTGAGGCATATTTTGTCTGTATATTTTTTGCTATAGGATAATGCCGAGAATTTTGAAGCACAAAATGTTGTGTGAGCGGAGATGCGACCCAATTTCGTTGAAAACACTGCTAGTAATTCTACTTTGTATTTTTACATCTACATTTTTTTACCCTTCCCACCCAATGTATGCCAGTGTGAGCAGGTTCTTGACAACGACGATGATGGTAGCAACATCAAAACAAAATACAATACTGACAGTGCATTTCTCTACGAGCAGTTTATTTCCAGAAAGTACTGACTTCTGCTTGTCGGCAGATAATACATTAACTCTTCCTATACACACACACACACACACACACACACACACACACACACACACACACACACACACACACTCACTCACTTTTTTACCGATGTGTGAATTAGAGTAGAAAATTAATACCAGCCAAGCCACATACAGACAATATGAGGCCTGTCCAACTCTAAATAATGTTGTCAGAAAGTAGCAAAATGGATATAGTTGTATGGGGGTTAAAACTTTTGGCATCCAGAACAAAATTATCTATCTATCTATCTATTGCCAGACGCCTCAATCCCGTCTGGGGTGGCCACAAACAAATCGCCTCCAAGTCGCCCTGTCCCCCGCCATTTCACTGCCCTGCTCCCAACTCACACCCCCCTCTCTCATATACCTCTCCACCCCATCCCTCCATCTCATCCTCGGCCTCCCCCTCCCTCTTCCCCCATCCACCTCACTCACATACACTCTCTTCGTCAGTCTTTCACCCTCCATCCTCTCCACATGGCCAAACCACCTCAGTGTGTTCCTCATAATGCTTCCTATCACATCCACATCAACACCACAACGCTCCTTTATATCCTCATTCGTCAGCCTGTCTCTCCACGTGACTCCACAGGCTCCTCTTAAATAACTCATTTCCACTGCTCTCACTCTTGACTTATGTCCTTCCAACAATGTCCAAGCTTCACTTCCGTACGTTAGAGTTGGTATCACAATACTGTCATGTAGTAACTTTTTCACTTCCCTGTTTCTTATCACTGCTTTCAAAGAACCAGCAACCTTTCTTCCCTGCTGTACCCTTTCAAGCACTTCACCCTCCAAACCTCCATCCTTACTTATCACACTACCCAAGTACTTAAACGTACTCACATTTTCCAATTCCTCACCATCCAACCTCGCTGTACATTCACTAACTTCACCTCTTTCAAAGACCATCACTTTACTCTTCCCTACATTCACCTTTAGATTCCGTTTCTTACACACTCTCCCAAACTCATCCACCAAGCCTTGCAGCTCCCCTTCGTCTTCACTCAACAACACAGTATCATCTGCAAACAACAGTACAGGGAGTTTCCAAACACTACCCTCTCTCACCAGGGCCACTCCAACATCCACTACCCTACCTTGTACCTCTTTTATTACCCTATCCATGTACAGATTGAACAACCATGGAGACATGACACATCCCTGTTTCAAACCAACTTTGAAAGAGAAAAATTCACTTAGTTCACCATCCACACGCACTGCAACCTTCGCACCATCGTACATACTCTTCACAGCATTCAGCAACTTCCCATCTACTCCATATATTTTTAACACTTTCCACAATCCTTGTCTATCCACCCTGTCATATGCTTTCTCCAAATCCATGAAAGCCGCATACAACTTCTTTCCCTTCTCTAGAAACTTTTCCACTAAAGATCTAAGAATGAATATCTGATCTACACAACCTCTTCCCTTCCTAAAGCCTCCCTGTTCTTCACCAACTAATTTCTCTGTTCTTTCTCTAACTCTGTCTATAAGTATCCTACCATACACTTTTCCTATTATACTAAGAACAAAATTATAATAGACAAAAACAAGACGATATGTCAGAGGATGTCAGCAGCTCTCAAGTCCTCCCTCTCACACCACCATCTTCTCTCTCACACCCTAAAAAGCTTCCCATTCTTCCTTCCTCCACACATCTTCCCTAAAACCTTTCCTTCCTCTCCCTCGCCCGCGCACTTCGTGTTAAGAGCCAGTTGCAGGGGAGCTCTTCTCGTCATGTACACTCGCTCTTCTTAAATGTATGGAATAAAAAAATAAATGTGCTCTACTAATAATTTCAATATCTGTTTTCTAAAAGTATTCCTTGTCATCAGTCCCAGTTAATGAAGGTGTGTAGTAAATAAAGAAACAATTACTGCATGATTAAGGTCAAGGTTGTGTTATGAAAGAGCTATAGCAGAAAATTAACCAATACTAAAAAGAATATTGCAAATTTGATACAGATTGGTGTTATTAACCCCTCAAGGTAGCGATACTCCCGCAGCTAAGTTAACAGAATAAAGTACCTAAGTGTGACAAGACCAATGAAACAGTATAATATACACGGATAATTTTTGTTTCATCGACGGGTGGAATTTTTCACAACTGAACTAACTGGACTGGCGTTAATAAGATCACATATTTCAGAGTAACAGTCTACCAGTACAAAGGGTTATCACGTAGAAAACTTTCGAAAAATCGAAGACTGACTAGGAGATGTACGTTAATAAGTGGAAGGCAAGAGAGGAAAGGGACTAGGTGGAATCATGTGGTTCAGTGTGAGTGATGTGAGTTTACGTGACGACAACTGAATGGCAGACGACACAGTGACATGGAGGCAGTGCATGTTATCTCGCGTCTGGCTATAAACAGACAAAGATACACTGGGAAGATATGGTGAAATTTTATCATTAGGAATAAAAACACACCTGAATTATTATCAGGCTAAGTAAGCAACTACTGGTCCTTTTCCGTATACTCTGTAGAGTAATACACTGATAATAAGTGGAAGTTTAGCTTTGTGTGATAGTGCTTTCCTGAAGGTAGAAGAACAGGTACCGAGAGAAAGACAAAGGAATAAACTGAAGCACAGCCATGAAACATATGTAACAAGGTTTACCGCAAGCGGACAAAGGTCTGAAGTAAGGAAAATGTACTGTGGCGTGGTACGGAGTGATGTGGTGTGGTGTGGTGTGCTTTGATACAGTGTAATGAAGTGTGGTGTGGTGTGGTGTGGTGTGGTGTGCTTTGATACAGTGTAATGAAGTGTGGTGTGATGTGGTGCTTTGCTGTGCAGAGTGGTGTGGTGTGGTGTGGTGCGGCGCGTAGCTGTGTGGTATGGTATGATGTGGGTGTAGTGTTGTGTTGTGGTAAGGTGTGGTGCGGCGTGTAGCTGTGTGGTGTGGTGTACTGTGGTATGGTGTGGTGTAGTGTAGTGAAGTGCTTAACTTTGTGGTGTGGTGTGGTGTGGTGTGGTGTGGTATGATGTGGTGTAGTGTTGTGTTGTGGTAAGGTGTGGTGCGGCGTTTAGCTGTGTGGTGTGGTGTACTGTGGTATGGTGTGGTGTGGTGTAGTGAAGTGCTTAGCTTTGTGGTGTGGTGTGGTGTGGTGTGGTGTGGTGCATGTCTGTGTTCCGTCATGGTGTGGTGCGTGATTATTGTGTAGTGTTGTGTGGTGTGGTGCAGTGTGGTGTGGTGTTGTTTGATATGGTGTGGTGTGGTTGGACACAGTGTGGTATGGTGCGGTGCTGTGTGGTGCTCTGTGGCGTGGAGTACTGAAGTGCCTGGCAGTGTGGTGTGGTGTGCTGTGATGTGGTGTAGTGCATGGATGTGTGTTCTGGTATGGTGTGGTTCTTGACTGTATTGTGTGGTGTAGCGTGGTGTGGTGGTGCTGTGGCGTGGCGTGGCGTGGTGTGTTGTGGTGTGGTGTGGTGCGACGCGTGTGTGTGTGGTGTAGTGTGGCGTGGCGCAAGGCTCTGTGGTGTGGTGCGACGCGTGTGTATGTGGTGTAGTGTGGCGTGGCGCAAGGCTCTGTGGTGTGCTGTGTGATGTACTGTAGTATGATGTGGCGCATGACTGTCTGGTGTGGAGTGGTGTGGTGCATGGCTGTGTGGTGTGATGTGGCGCATGGCTGTGTGGTGTGATGTGGCGCATGGCTGTGTGGTATAGTGTGCTGTGGTGTGGAATGGTGTAATGTGGCGCTTGGCTGTGTGGTATGATGTAGCGCGTGGTTATGTGGGTTATGTGGCATCGTGTGGTGTGTGATGTGGTGTGGTGTGGCGCGTGGCTGTGTGGTCTGTGATGGCCATGTACAGTACATTATACCTGGCCACCACCGCTGCTCCCCGGACCTTCAGCTGATCCGGACCCCCAACTTCCCTGTCACTCGCAGCCGGGTCGAGTGGGGTTGATTAGACCGGTACCCTTGCAAGACCGGTTCTCCGGTGTATCGGCTGCTGCCAAGAGTCATATATACGCATGTACATAATGCTATAGAGGCCCCGCAGCGTGGTTGTGAGCGAGAAGACGACATTAGGCGGTGTTCCGTAAAGCGGTCTAGTTTTAGATGCGCTTGGCCGAGGGAAGGGGAGTGACCTTAAGTAATACAGGACCAGCCCTGATGCCCTCCTCCCTCTCCCCTCATCACCTCTCCAGTGTCTGAGAGGTTCCGCGCCCCTCCACCCGCCTCTCCAGGAAAGCTGAAGGAGGCTGGGGTTGTGGACGGAAGCCTATAGGTACACAGACAGAGCCGTATTCCATGTTATTAGAGCGAGTCAATCATCTCCAGATGAAAAAAAAAAAAAAAATGCGAATCTTGAGAATATACAAAATACTGGTATATATACTGTTGTTAATATAAACAGACAGATAGGTAGATAGATGTAGATAGATATAGACTGATAGATAAATAGATACGTGTGTGTGTGTGTGTGTGTGTGTGTGTGTGTGTGTGTGTGTGTGTGTGTGTGTGTGTGTAAAATGAAAGAGACAGACAGACAGATAGAGGGAAAGAAGTTGTGCTGCGAAACGGTATAAAAATCACAGAACATAGTAAGACGTGCTGCGAAGTCATCTTTAAGCGTTGTCCCAGATTATCATTAACTTTGGGCAGGGACTCTCTACCGTTAGCCTCTTTGCACCTAGAACCAAAATGGGGACCTAGATTGTAAATTCGACGGTTGTGTCCGGGTGACTCTTTGGGTGTTCATCTGTTTCTAGTTCCTAGATGTTGTCTAAATTTCATATTCTCGTCAGAGTAGAAGGTTTTTTAGCAACTCTTCCTGTACAGTTTAATTTGCATACTAACTTGCACTTTATTGTTCTCTTGTATGTTATTTGTGTCCTTTTAATATGAGCATAAAATGCACGGATAACAAATGAACGAATCTCAACGTGCCATATACAGAAAAAGTGATGAGGTGTTTGGGAGCTGCCTTAACCGATGACAATAAATGCCTAAATCACATGTGAAGTGGTTACAAGTAATGGATTTTCCTTGTTTACAGGTTGATCATAGTTTACTATTATGTATATGTATATCCACCTGGTGAACAAGCCTACATCTTTTCTGTCCTAATGACCTCATGCAGCTTTGACAGCACCCTACCCGTATCCTTGATCGCCCTGGAGAGAGCTGCAACATACCTGACCTCTTCCTTACAACAAATCCTTCTTTTTACTCTGTTAATCTTTCCTCTCTGATGGGCTTCTCCGATCACTACTTTATCACCTTAACCTGTCCTATCATTCCAATAAGGCCAGTGGACCCTCCAAAGAAGCGTCAGTTGAGGCACTTTGGAGCTGCCGATTGGGAGGCCCTCTGGCAGTACTTCTTTGATATTCCCTGGAATAATTATTGCTTCCATGGCCAAGAGCCATCGGAGTGTGCCTCGCGCATTACGGAGGTTGTTCTCTCGGACAAGGAAGCATTCATTCCTTTCTCACATCCTTTGACTGTTGAAAAAAAAAAAAAAAAAAAAAAAAAAGCTTAATCAGGCTTGTTCTAACGCTGTCCACAACAAGGAGAAGGCCTATAAAAGGTACCGGAGCCAACCCACTCCTGAAACTCATCTCTTTTGTGTTTCTGCCCGGGATCACGTTAAGTCTGTTCTTCGCTCTGCAAAAAATAATATCATTCGTACTAAATGCTTGGAATTCTCCAACTCGAATTCATCCGCTCCTTCTGGCACCTTGCTAAAAACCTTTCTAACGATTTTACCTCATCGTCCTTCCATCCTCTTTTCCACTATGATGGCTCTGTTTTCTTCTACTGATAAAGCAGAACTCTTCGCCCAGACTTTCCCTTCCAATTCCACCTTAAACAATTCCGGTGCTGTTCCTCCATCACTCCCCCCCCCCTCTAACTTCTTCATGGCTACCATTAAAATTTCTTAATCTGATGTATTTTCTGCCATCACTGGTCTCAATACTAATAAGATATATGGGCCTGATGGGGTCCCTCCTGTTATCCTCAAGAAGTGTGTTTCTGTGCTTACACCCTGCCTAAGTAAACTCTTTCGCCTTTGTCTGTCAACTTGCACCTTTCCTTCCTGCTGGAGGTTTGCTATCATTCAGCCTGTCCCAAAGAAGGGTGATCATTCCCATCCCTCTAGCTATCGCCCAATTGCTTTAGCATCCTGTCTTTCTAAAGTTTTCGAGCCTATTCTTTAAAAAAAAAAAAAATCAAAACGTCTTTCCTATCACAACCTTCTTTCTGTTCGTCAGTACGGGTTCCGTCAGGGACGCTCCACTGGCGATCTTTTCACCTACCTTTCAGACTCCTGGTCATCCTCCTTTCAGGACTTTGGCGAAAGCTTTGCCATTGCACTTGACATCTCAAAGGCTTTCGATTGAGTCTGGCATTAATCTTTAATTTCCAAACTGCCCTCTTACGGTTTCTATCCTTCTATCTGTGCCTTCATCTCTAGCTTCCTTTCTGCTCGTTCTGTAGCCGCTATTGTAGACGGCCATCGTTCTTCTCCTAGATCTATCAACAGTGGTGTTCCTCAGGGCTCTGTCCTATCACCAACTCTCTTCCTTTTATTCATCAATGACCTTCTAAGCTGTACATCTAACCCTATCCACTCATATACTGATGACTCCACGCTTCACCTATCCATTCGTTTCTCTCAGCGTCCATCTCAGCAGTTACTTCAACAAACAAGGAATGAGGCTATGGCACACCTAATGTCTGACTTGGCTCGTATCTCTGACTGGGGTAAAAATAATCTTGTTGTTTTTATTACATCAAAGACTCAGTTCTTACACCTATCAACCCGACAATATATTCCCCAGGTATACCCACTAATGTTTAATAATATTCAGCTTAATCCTGCATCATCCTTGAACATGCTTGGGGTTTCATTTACTCGGGACTTATCTTGGGAAGATCATATTACATCTCTTGTAAAATCTGATTCCAAGAGATTAGGTGTGCTAAGCCGCCTCCGTTCCTTCTTTACTCCTGCACAACTGTTGACTCTATACAGGGGTTTTATCCGCCCCTGTGTGGAGTACAACTCTCATGTGTGGGGAGGCTCCTCACATACAGCTCTTCTCAATAGGGTGGAGTCAAAGGCTATTCGTCTCATTAACTCTCCTCCTCTTACTGACTCCCTTCAACCTCTGTCTCTTCGTCGCACTGTTGCATCTTTATCTCTTTTCTGTCGCTACTTCAATGGTCACTGCTCCTCTGAACTGTCTGCATGCATTCCTCCACTTCTACGACGGGCGTGTAGCACCCGTCTAGCGGCAAACTCTCATCCCTTTTCTGTCCAACTCTCTAATGCAAGAGTTAACCGTTACTCCCAGTCTTTCATTTATGCAACAGATCAACACTGGAACTGTCTCCCTCTGTCTGTGTTTCCTGCTTCCTATGATCTCCAGTCTTTCAAACGCAGTGTGTTCAGGCATCTCGAAATGATCGGATCTTGAATTTGGCTCTCTCTTGTATTTTGTTTTTCTCTTGAAAGGAACAATAATTGCAGGCTCGCGGCCTTTGGTTCCTTCTTCCTCGCATAAAATATATATATATATATATATATATATATATATATATATATATATATATATACACCGGTATATCATATACATGCACACACACACTGGAGGGGTTAGACATAGCCTTCCTTTACCCCATCACTACAAGAGGCATCCCCTGAGCTGAAGAGGATCTTATAGTGCAGCAAGAATAACTGAATAAGGGGCTATGATGTGTTAGACAAAATAAATCGCTGAGACAGAGGTGTTATATCTCCCAAAGCACTGAAAATATGGCCTACCATCCTACCGAAGAGTCTGGATTCTCAAATAACCTTATGCCCACCTGCATATTGAACTGTTATTTGTTTTAACGAGTGGCAACCCTGTGAAGATTGGCCTCAGCGTCCCTAGCAGCCTCGTTTAATTGTCGCAGGCATTTCTACCCTTCAGAATTAACCGATTCTGACCAAACCTGAACACAGTGGCCAACCTATGACCTAATTGTGTCCGCAAGGTTTTGGTTCCAAGGGAACTACTTGTCACCTAGCAACGGTCCCCTTTGCTCCTCCGTGGCCGTGGGTCCGGAAACTGTCGGGACCCAGCGGCAGGCCCCGGCACCGTATGTTCAAATTTTGATAATAGATTATTTTTTACCAATCTGAAGGGAAACATCTGGCGCTTATAGCAATGCAGTTTTTAGCATCCTAAACCCATCCTGTCCTTCGCAATGAACCGCGAAAATTTTCGCAAAATGACTTCGTACACGCCGGTGAAAAATGAGCAGAGGAGTGAAAGAACATTGCACTAAGAAATATACACATTTTCACCCCCCAAAAAATTTCAATAGTCCTGAAATGTACTCAGCAAAATCAATACATAATATGGAAGGTTTCATTTTGAAATATATGATTTTTTTTTATATTTTTAAAATTTTTATTGTGTTTATGCAGGCACTGAGTTATTTTTGTTGTCTGGGTGGTTTAGTTTGTGTCCAAAGAGAGGCGGGAGATGGTATTTTTTGACTCGAACCAGATAAAGGTCCCCCTTTGTGTGTACAGGTTGAACAGTGCGGCTAAAATTCGGTAAGTCCGCTTAGAGCTAGCCATCGTCGCCTAACGGCTTGTTTATTATTATTTCCTGGAAGTCAAAATGTAAGTTACGAGATGGAATCCACTGTAAGTCTGTTTCTGAATTCCTACCCAGCAACGGTAGCAGCACCGTCTTACCCTGGCCCGCAGATGGTATCACGGGATTTTTAGGTGGGTCGTGCGGTTCTTTATAGGCCAAGATGCAGTGATATACGGTATATACCCTGTTGTGGAGCCAGGCACCAGGGAACGGGAGAGGGAGGCGCTGAAGGAGGGTGGGTAGGGTTAATGGGAGGAAGAAGGGTAGTGTAGACGGGAGGGAGTGGAGGGAGGAGAGTAATGTAGGGAAGAGTAACGAGGGACGTGTAAAGGAAAGAGAGGACAGGAAAAGACGGTCAGTATGAAGTGAAGGGAGGAGGGGGTGGTGCTGAAGAGAGGGAGTGGAAGGAAGGCAGTGAAATGAATAGAAAGAAGGAAAATGAAACGGGGTGCACGAAGGTATGGCTGGGAGAAATGGAGATAAACAGCAGAATTGGAATGGACAGAGTGAAGATGAAATATATAATGAAAAAGGGATTATGCAATAATCTGGTGAATTGTAGTCTATCTATCTATCTATAGCCCGACGCCCTAATCCCGCAAAGGGTGGCCGCAGACAAAACGCCTCCAAGTCACTCTGTCACCCACCATTTGACTCCCCTCCCCCCAGCTCACCCCCCCCTCCCTCATATACCACTCAACTCCATCCCTCCACCTCATCCTCGGTCTACCCCTCCCTCTCCCTCCCTCCACCTCACCTACATACACCCTCTTAGTCAGTCTTTCATTCTCCATCCTCTCCACATGTCCAAACCACCTCAGTGTATTTCTCCTAATCTTTTCAACCACATCCACATCTACCCCACAACGTTCCTTCACTTCTTCATTCGTCAACCTGTCCCTCCACGTCACTCCACATGCTCCTCTCAAGTAACTCATTTCCACTGCTCTCACTCTTGACTTGTTCCCTTCTTGCATGGTCCACGCCTCGCTTCCATACGTCAGGGTAGGGATCACAATACCATCATGCAGTGACTTCTTAACTTCCATACTCACCTCCCTATTTCTCATCACTGCTTTCAGTGTACCAACAACCTTCCTTCCCTGCTGTACCCTTTCATTTACTTCATCCTCCAAAGTTCCATCCTTACTCATCACACTACCCAAGTACTTGAATGCACTCACATTCTCCATATCCTCACCATCCAACCTCACTGCACACTCAGTGACTTCATTCCTCTCAAACACCATAACTTTACTTTTGTTTACATTAACTTTCAGCTTCCTCCTCCTACACACTGTCCCAAATTCATTCACCAAACCTTGCAACTCCCATTCATCTTCACTCAACAATACTGTATCATCAGCAAACAGCAACACCGGAAGCTTCCAAATCTCACCCTCATTCATTAGGGCCACCCCCACATCCACTGCCCTACCTTGAGCCTCCTTTACAACCCCATCCATATATATATTAAACAGCCATGGAGACATTACACACCCCTGTTTCAGTCCCACATTGAGATCAAAGAACTCACTCAGCTCACCATCCACTCGCACCGTAGCCCTAGCTCCCTCATACATACTCTTCACAGCACTCAACAATTTCCCCTCCACTCCATATATTCTTAATACCTTCCACATACCTTGCCTATCTATTCTGTCATAAGCTTTCTCCAAGTCCATGAAGGCAGCATACACTTTCCTTCCCTTCTCTAGATACTTCTCCACTAAACATCTTAGAACAAATATCTGGTCTACACACCCTTTTCCCTTCCTAAATCCCCCTTGTTCTTCTCCAACTAGCTCCTCTGTCATATGCCTAACCCTATCAATGAGTATTCTACCATATATTTTACCAGTCACACTAAGAAGGCAAATACCCCTATGGTTACCACTGAGAAAAATAGAAGAGACTGAGTGAAAGAGAGTGTGGGATGATGAATAAAAATAAAGTACAATTGCAGTTTATTCCTATGCATTTAGAGAAAACATGGAAACTGCATACCCAATCCTCCGATAGGTATGCCGAGTTCTTTAATATCCTTGTGTCCACAAACCCCTATTTCTGATCATCTGTATTTTTGGGAGGGTGGCTGACCCCGTAAAGTCACAGGGGGATCACATTCCCGAAATCTCGCATTGAGGTTGAGAGTCTACTGAATATGTCCTAAGGAATCAAAGCCATATCTGTCGTCCTTTCACAACTTCTGATAAATTTTTGTATGATGAGGGAGGCTGACCCTCCTTAAAAGTAATGGTGGAAAATTTTGTATAGTGGAAAACATTATCATCGAACCAGACGAACTGATCTGAGAAGTTTCGTTGAAATCTAAGTGCTCACCCTCCTCTTTTTCTGATCGTTTTTAATTTGGGGAGGGGCTGAACTTCCGAGAATCATTAGGGGCATCAAGATCCCCAAACTTCTCATTACAGATAAGAGTCCATTGTAGAACATTACTAAGATATCTGTCCTCTTTTCACTATTTATAAGAATTTTTTATGTGGTGAGTGTGACTGACCCCTCCTAAGATTCATGGTTGCAATATCGTATTAAGTGGAAAACCTTCCCAGTAATCAGCCGAACTCACTTTCAGTCCATCAAATAGGAGATAAGGCACACACACACACACACACACACACACACACACACACACACACACACACACACACACACACACAGAGTCTAGCGCAACGGTACAGGGCGCTTTGCCGAAAATGATGCCATCCTGCTTTGCAGATATGGTAATGTGTGGAGAAAGTTGTATGTGTAAGTTAAGGAAGGTGGAGGATACGAAAGCGAAATGGAGTTAGAATCTGAGCAAAGGAGTGGTGAAGAAACATGGAACGCATAATTTAAATGATGGTGTGGAGTAAGAATGACTATAAAATGGGAAGGACATTGTGGCTGTATGGAGTAGTGAGGTGATGAATGTGAGCAATATTTTGGAAGACGGGGTGACAAGGGTGAATACTGACTTTACACAAAAATAACGATATGCAAACTACAGCAACATAGTAAACATTAAAAAAGTTTGTTTTCTTGTAGGCAAACAGATAAGTACGAATATAGGCTATGGATAAATTCAGTATAGAGTTCAGACAGTTTGTTTTTGTGGGGTGAAGCCACGATTTCGAAGGCTTGGATTATGTGTGAATAACTGAGTGGCTCATTTCACTGGCTATGCTGTTTGATAGTAGTGCTTTTGTGCTCTTTTTTTTTATGGGTTCTGTGTAACTCCACCTCATAGGTGGAAAGAGGAGAGGGGGAGGGATGATGATGATGATGATGATGATGATGGTACAGAAACAATGGAAGGTAATATTATTGCATGATATTAGAATATATGCGTAACTATTTGCCATGTGAACAAACTAATTAATATATATAAGAGTCATATATGTCGCATTGAGATAGAACAAGAAGAGACTATCTTTACAGACCTGCGGTGAAACTATTGCAGCCAGTTTTTATAAGTTTCTCTCTTTGAAACTCACAGAATACGTAAAATTGTTTTATTAGAATGCTTCCTTATGGCCAAAATTGAAAACTGCTACATAATCAGCTGATGCAGTAACCGATGCAACAGCTGACATGTCAAATAAACTCAAATTTCAAGCTGAGAAACTGTGTTTTTCATAAAAAGTCGCTAAATTGAAAATGGCCAAGTAGTCAACTGATGCGTCAGCTGACGTAACGGCCGACATGTTATATCAACTCAAAGTTTCAAGCTGAGCAACTTTGTATTTCATAAACAAATAGCTCAGAGCTCTCCAAGGGCAGATATTCGAACCTTCCTTGAAGGAGAAAATAAAAAATCTCCCGGATGTACCGTTTACTGACTTGTCGGCTTCGCCTCGGGTAAAAGTGGTAGATGGTTAAAACCTACAATAAGTGTAAAGAGAATAGAAAAGGAGTCATGATGGTAAAGAAAGCGTGACAAAGTGAATACCAAACGGAAGTCATGTTAAAGGAGAAGGTGTAGTGATAAGCGAGAGACATGTGAGTAGTTCCTGGTAGTGTGGATGGAGCTTCGTTACAACAGCGTACGAAGAGACAATGATTAATACAAAGGAATACGAGAAATCTGATATCACAGACAGAAAATGTAAAGCACAGTAAAGGAGCCCAAAAAGAGAGTATTTCAAAAGAAACACTAACAAAAAGGATAAAATGGCTAAAGTGAGGAAAAACCGAGTAATTCTGATATGGGAATAAGAAAAGATGAGGAAAGATGAAGCGCTTGCGTAGAGATAAAAAAGAAAAAAGCATAAATGCAGGTGTTTTTGCTTAACAAGTTAGTTATGATTCCAATGGTGTTGATAATGTTTGAATGATGAGTTGGTCATTTCTATAGGCACATTTTTTCACAGGTGCCACATATCTGTGCTTTTTCATTCTCTGCCTGGAGTTCTAACCTCATCGTCATTATTCTCATCATCATCATCATCATACTAAAGCAAACAAAATGAAAGGGCAGATGAAAAGCACTGACGACACGGTTTAAATGAAGAGCACCTGATAGTGAAAGGGTAAGAAATAAATTATAGTTTAAGAGGCTCCCTTTGTTCGATCAGGCCTTGTTCGATGTCTGAAGAGTGGCGCCACTCGTGTACAGTTAGGAGCATATGTTCTCCAATAATCCACGGCGACTATTTCATAGTTGCGGTGTGTCCGTCACTTGCCTCCCTGATGCACAACATCAAAGAGAGCGTTGTCTATCAGCATAAAACTTACCGAGTCTCAATCAGATTAAGAAAACAACAAGAAGCAGTAAGAAGTCGATGTGGTGGAATTTTGGGCGGCCTTATGTCTCAGACTGTAGCGGCTGCCTTGTAGTGGTCCCGTCCCCAACCTTCCCATAGTCCTGAAGAGCCACGTCAGGGGAACACGATCTATATTCTGCGTCCAGGATGCTTGAGCCGGGTTCATCACTTTGTTCGTTGTTTTTAAGATTTAACCCCTTCGGCCCAAGGAAGCCATCTTTATGCTGCTTGTTACCTCACGATGCTACTGAGCTTCGGAGGTTGTTATTATTGTTTTGGTCCCAGACTTATCTGAACATATACCTAATGGGCTTCAGGCAGAAGTTGTCGACCTCCTACAGTCAATCATCTTTCTTTCGGGGAACAAGAAAGGAGCTGAGGGACATTTGTATAACCGGGCAGCTAATCACTACCACCAGATAAAGGTGTCCCTCTCCAGCATCATCTTAGGAAACTACCTTTCGTCCCTGGTAATGAAGGGTTTAATAAAGGCAATATCTAACCCCGCATGTTCAAAAAGTCTCTGTTGAGCTGAATAAAATAGTCCGGAGACTACCAGTGTTAAATGAAAAAGGCACCATCGTACTGTGAGGGTTAACAATGAAGTGAGAAAAATTTGGGAAAATTTGCGTTCTTCAAGACTGCTTGTATATTGCATCTTTAATATGAAACGGCGTCATTGTTATGGTTTATAAACTCTTGCCACTCTATATTTTCATTTGCACTGATATACGAATGAAATTTAAGTGTTTTTCTTCTAACTGAGATTTCTTTTTTCAATTTGCCAGCAAATCTTTCTGTGTGAGTTAGTGACCCAATGCGCGAAAAAATAAGAGGAGAGAAAGGCCTCATTCATCCCGGGCTCACTGATGAAAACTGCACACCGATTTTAACAGAGCGCTTCTGTCAACTGTTGTAAAATAAAAGCTCCATCAGTTTGGTTTAGACTATGCTTTTTCCCAGTTGTTCACTCTATATATCAACTGAACTTTTTCGTCAATATATTTTACGTTACAGTTGATTATTGAGGACGGTGTCTGTGGAATGTATCGTACCTGCAACGTCAGAAAATGAAAAAGTATTCTCTCTGATTTTACTTCATTTGCATTGAGCGAAGAGGCTTTAATGTATACTACATTTTTTCCCAGTTTTTCCGAAAGCGCTGGAAATAAGCAGTCTTTTAATTTTGTTTGGGCTTTGAACGTTACTTCAAATGGGTACCAACCGGAAAAAAGAAAATACAATTTAGGAAGCGCCTGCCTTTTTTACTGTTGCAAATATCAATCACTGCCACCAGATTGGCATTCACAATTTTTTTAGTACTGTATACTAGCCTCCAAAAAAAGTTAATTCACAAAGCAGATATACTGCGAGGATGCTCACGTGGTCCAGAAAAGGATTATTGTGTTATGGTTCGCAGTAGGACGCTGACAACCAAATATCTTTATCCTATCCATCTTGTATTTTTTGCATCCGTCCTACATTTACTGTCTTGTTTCCCATCATCCTACTTTCGTTTTAAATTATCCCCACCTACTTCTGTTTATCTGTATCGCTCCTTGACTGTAGCGATAGGAAGTTAGTTGAGATGCCGAATTTATTGTGTTTCCTAGGATCCATACCGGGCAGGAGGTGAAGTGACTTGGACTACCCATTTATTTGCAGGGTCAGGTTGTGGAGGACTACTTTAGTGTCGATCTTTAGAAGTGACAGGTGAGTGACTGAATATAGGCGAATGAGTTTATATTCTCCTATTCTCGGCCTCCACCCTGCTGGAGCAAGTAACAACGGGTCTCTATTAAAAGATTATGTAATCGAAGAGCAGGTTCTCTCGAAGTGACAAATATTACTAAGGCAGAGTAGTTGCACCGGAAATTTTTTAAATCCAGTTCCACTCCAGTCTGGACTATTATCTGAAGTAGGTCAGGTGCAGCATCTATGTTCGCACGGTCGTGGCCAAATTAATTTCAATAATGAAAAAAAAGCTGAGTCTCGGGGTGTGGGGGTAAGGTGTGGGAAAGGGGGGGGAGGACATGAACGGTAATATGAAGCCGGCGGGAACTCTTTCTGAGGCTGTGTTAAAGGTTAAGCTTTTAGGTAATGAGCATATTCTTGTAAGTTATGCATGCTGGTTTCTGGTACACAGACACTGGAACACCGGGTGAAAGTCTTGCTGTTCAGGCACTAAACCAATTTAAAACGCATTTTATATGCAATTCTTCCTATTATCGTACTACACCATAAGACTGTACTTTAGGATTGTAATAGAGTTTTGCAAGTCTCAGTTTAGAAGAAAATTTTTGGTACCTAAAAGCTTTGCCTACTGAAGATATTTCCTCGTAATAAGTGATGTGAATGCAGGAGCTTCACTGATTTTCTTTTAGCTGCTTCTTGCCCACATACAGTATGTTCGTGAAGCGCATCTACTGTGGAGGAAAAAAAGTATTTGCAGATGGGCTTGTTAAGAAAAAGAACTAAAATTTTGAAGGCTTGGGTGGTGTGTGAGTGATCGTGTGACCCTTTTCACTGATCATTTTGTCTGGTAACTACATATAGTACACTTCTTGTTCCTCCAGCTAGAACTGTACAGTTCGTAACTTATTATACTAAATTAAAAAAAGTCAACTGCCACAGGGAAATGGACAATATATAATTCTTCTCCAAGTTACAGGGAAATATTATAAACAAAATCAGTAATTTTCCCACATTCAAGTAGAGGACAGTAATGTTGACTGAAATATGACCGAATCATTAGTGGTTTTGAGAAAATGGAAAATGTAATATGGTGGCTGTGTGAGAAATGGACTAATTATACTTGTTTTACTACTAAATGAAAATACGCTTAAAAACACGAATGCAATTGTAAGCAAAGATCAAGTACCGTGCAAGGATGTAATTCTCTGCGTTAAGCGTCTCATAGTAATGCTGTGTTGTGCTGTGTGATGTGTTGTGATAAAGTGAATCGGCATGTGTAGTAGCTAAATATAACTTAGTGCTATATACAACCCCCACTGCAACTACTTCCAAAACGACTACCAGCTACGACCACCACTACCATAAAAACGACCACCAAAACACCATCCAGTACCACCATCCAGAACCATGAGAACCGTCTGCCACTACGTCTGGGTGAGTGTTCCAAGAAGTTTATTTCCTTGTGTGTGTGTGTGTGTGTGTGTGTGTGTGTGTGTGTGTGTGTGTGTGTGTGTGTGTGTGTGTGTGTGTGTGTGTGAGAGAGAGAGAGAGAGAGAGAGAGAGAGAGAGAGAGAGAGACTATAATTATGTATCAGTATCATTTCATTTGTTTTCGACTGATACAATTTTTTTTAGTAATCCAGAATGCATTTTGGAGATGTAAGTAGAGTGATATGTAAAAAAAAAAAAAAAAAGAAAAAAAAAGATAAAGCAATGGTAAGAACAAAACCAAGTAAGCCTGAAATAAAGAGAGAATTAACACTGAAGTTTCTCATCAAGGAATTTTTTTTTAATACAGATGTATGTATGAGCACTCGGCAAAAGTGGTTTAATATTTATTTTCATCAGTAATAAAGTTTTAATACTATGTGGAGCTATTTTCAGATTATAAAGCTCATAGCATCTTTTTCGATCTGTGGCCATTAAAACTGTCCTTTTTTTTTCTTTAAATCTAGTTCTGGGTATAAAGTAGACAGTCTGTTTCCTGAGGTCCAGCAGTTCTACGCATCATGGATTCTGCCCACACCTTCACATGTCCCCGCTATTAAACCCGCTGTCCACGCCAAATACTTGCTACAGGAGGTTAATTTAGGGCTGATGTGATTTTTTCCAATAATTTTTGCAGTAGATTACATAAGACTGCGTTAACGAAATTCAAATCCTCAATCTATCAGTCAGGTGTCCCCCACCTTGCCACCTGACGCACTGTTTAATTCTACTAAAGGAATCCTATGGCAATCAAAAGACTAACACAAAATTATCAATTGCATTTTTACCATCTGCTGCCTGTCTTGTCTTGAAGTTATCAGTTCGTTTTTAGTGTATTCACTGTATTTTGTCATGGTGACCATCCTTTTCTGTGGTCAGATCCCGTGCCGCTACTAAACAGCAGTCATCTGAATCACCACAATGGTATAATCAGATCACAGTCGTCTGGCAAAGATAATTTTCGGGATAGGGAGGGGGTGATGTTCGTAAACCTGCCCTCCTCAGATTTTAAACCCATATTAGTAATTATCCTTACATTCCTCTGCCGACTCGATAAGCATAACTCAGCTTTAACTCGTTTCGTTTTTAAAGGCTCCAACAAGCTTACATGCGTCAGCCTTGGTCACCTAATGGCGGTTCACCATGCTGCTCGATCTTTGACAGCTTCCCTATTCAGTCCCTTATCCCTGAGGTCGCACTAAATGACCTCGTCTCAGGTCTTTTTCGTTCTGCCTCTCGCAACCCTACCCCTATCGTTAACACTTCTCACCTTCTACACCCAGTTATCATCCCCCATGCCCTTCACATGCCCAAAGTAATTTTCGGGTATTCTTATTTCATACAATATTGTCACTTTTCATTTCATATCTACCATTTCAGTGAGCCTGTCCTCCTGTTCCAGTGCATATCTGGCCCAGCCCACTTAAATTATACTGCAGGCAACGTGGGAGGATTTCTGGGCCTCTGGGAACGCTATCAAGTCAGTATGTCCCAAGTCGGAAGCGTTAGTAAAAGACTACATACGTTTTCATTGCTTAAATGCAAGACTACTTGCAAAAACAGGATAAAGAAAGCGTGTACAATCACCCAACCATGTCTGCACCTATGTAAGCATATACATACTTAGGCATACTCGAAGTGGGTTGCGCAGTCACATGTTACGCAACTGTATTCTTCCAGGTATAGTTGCAAAAGCATACATGTGGATCTGAAAGCCTTTAAATGTGAGTCCACAATCTGCTTTGCCTTTCGTTTTGAAGAGTCACAATTAGCAATAGTCGGGACAAAATGTGTTTTCAGATAAGCTCCATAACAGTAAACTATTTCATGTTAAAAGTTAGGCCACTGTTATATCGCAGCTGGAAGACATATTGTAATAGGCTTATTCCTCTAACATTCCTTTTTTTTATGTACTAGTATACCACTCATCATCTAAAGAAATGTGCTTTTAGTAACCCAGTATATTCCCACTACAGCTATTAACACCAGGTCACTGCCACCACCGTCATAATCATCATCATCATCATTACACCCACCGTCCACCTCCAGCTTGTGCCGTCACATTCACCCCTCCCACTACCATCCTCCACTTTCCAGTCTGGCTCATCATAATCACATGTCAACACTGCACGACTCCACTCCCATTCCCTCCTTTGACTGGGCCAGACAGCTAACGACCCGCCGCCTCCTGTCATCGGACAAAGACCAGGCTTCGCTTCAATGGACCCCGGGAACAAAATTAACCTCGCAGCTCAATGGCACGAGACAAGAAAAGTGGGGATAGAGTGAAGCTGGGATGGCGGGGGCGTAGTCAAAGAGGTAGGAGATGGGCGGCGGGGAGGTAAAATACGATGGTAGGAGAAAGAACGTGTGACTTGGTACGCTTGGTACGAGAAAGAGTGTAACTAAGGTGGAAAGACGGGAAAGGAGAGAGTAGATCAAGATGAGATGAAAAGAATCTGAAGGAGTTGGGGAGGATTTTAAAATGTTTGTAGGGGAAAGGGTGTAATAAAAACTAAGGACAGAAGAAAAAGGCTGACATGGCATATGGAGGAAGGTAAATCGCGAAAGGATGAAAAGAAGTGAGGGACGTGGGGGAGGGGGGGTTAAAATATGCTGGTAGTAGAAAAAAAAAATATTCGAAAAATTACTTAAGGTGAGAAGGAAGGATTTAAGACAGCAAGTCACTGAAGGATTCTGAGAAATTTGAGATGAGGAGAATTAGAGTGCGTTGACAGGCATGAGTGTGTAAGACAGTTAAGGACAGAGTAGTGCTGGGATGGCATATGGAAAAAGTGTGTCAAGATGCTGCTGTTGTTGATCAATCCCGTACACTCTGGACAAGCAGACCCATCAACTACAGGCAAGCAACAGCCCCTGCAGGGCCGTCCCATGCTGTGAGCAGATGTTCCCTTGTAACTGACAGCGCCTTGCTGTTGCGAAGCGCAGGAAAAAGTGTGAGGGTTTGTTCGTGGATGGACGCCGCATTTGCGTCTCTCCGCCCAGTTAAACAGGGGCACCAAAGAAGGCTCCACTTTACCCCATTATCTAGTTAAATGGTTATCACCCAGGTTGTAACTGGTTTCCTGGGTTACAGCAAGCCATTAAGCTTGTAACTCAGTGTAGGTCACATGAAGTGGAAAGAAGAGTAATAAAAAGTGACTGGAAGAGAAATGATGCAGTAGGAAGTGAGAAGGACAGACAGACATACAATGATAAACGTGATGAAAGAAGTAGGCGGCACTACATCAAGTGAGTGGATGATTGTCGCCACCACCGACCACCACAGTCAAGAAGTGATACAAATAAGCTGAAGTAGATGTGGATGATTTAAAAACTCAAGTACGGTGACGGGAAACAAGAGAGTAAATATGGGGGGGAAGCCAAAAAGTAATAGAAGATGAGTATGATGAAAAAAAAAAATGTAATAACATCTCATTAAGAAGAAAAGTGTGAAAAGGCAAGCTAAAGACAGAGGAAGACTGAGATTGCGGAGACGCAGGGAGTAAGTCAAGGAGGGATGCAAAAAAATGTGATTGGGTGGTGTAAACGAAAGATAACAGGAGAAAGAGTATTATACTAAGGAGGGATGAAGACTGGAATGGCGAGGATTGAGGGAAAGAGTTAAGAAGTGATGCAATTGAGTTGGAGGAGAGGGGAAATTAAGAAATGCTGGCAGAAGAGACAGAGAGTGTAAAACGAACTTAAGATGGAGCGAGGGAACATATGAATAGAAAAAAAAATCATAGAGATATGAATATGTTAAAAGAAAAAAAGGGGGGGGGGCTCCTAAGAGACAGATAAAGGAATGTTGTCTGTAAATATAAAGACTGAATGCAAAAGAGTCACATAAAATATGAAGAGTGAGAAACTGAAGATGCACATACAAAAACTGAAATATGTGTGCGAATAAACGAACTTAGTGCACAAGAGTCAGCCAGAATGGATATAGGGCAAGGAAGGAGAAGCAGATACCAAACAGAAAAATCAGAGATGACGAGAAAGAAAATGAACTGTACCATGAGTAATGCAGAGACAAAAAACCTACACGAGACTGAGAAGATGAGGGAAGTGAGTACTTTTGAGACTTGTGTGTGAGGAAGAGTAAGCAAATACGGCAGGAGAGGGGATGAGGACAGGTTAAAGAAAAACGGGGCAATAATTGTGAGGGCGACAAAGACGGAAAGTGTAATGGCGATTGGATAAACAGATTAGGAGGATTTAGAAGGAAGGAGACACCTATGCTTACTGAGGATAAAGTGGCAAAGCAGCATGAAATATAGACAGGTACAGAGAAAGGTGGATTGGCCGAGAGAAGAGGGGAGGGGGGAGAATGAAAGGGAAGCATGAAAACAGAAAAGCAAGTTTATATGCACCAGGATGAATTTATATACATACATACATACATATATATATATATATATATATATATATATATATATATATATATATATATATATATATATATATATATATATATATCGGTATATGAAAATAACGGGCACGTGAAGGGTGAAAGTGAGGGGGAGGGATGGGTTATAGAGAGGAATGTGTATGCTTAGTACTGTACTTACTTAGTCCTTCCATCCCGTCTTCAACAGTCGTATAGCAGGTGAGCTTAAGAAGATGGGAAGTATAAGTAGGAGACAAAACTAAGGAAGTGTGAGAGTGATGAAGGAGAGATAAAGAGAGGAAAGTGTTTACCCAGAGAGAGGGGGAGGGGTTGAAAAATATAAGGGTATTGGATACAAAAAGGATGTAAATGAAGGAGGGTAATGAGAGGAATGTGTGCTTACCCAGTCCTTTCATCCTGTGTCGTCCTCAGCAGTGTTGTGGCCAGGTGAACTCTTTCTCTAATGAGCCTCACAGGTAGTTATGAATCTCTTCATCTTCTCCCACACCTGCCTCTTTTATCCTCTCCACTCTTCCTTCTCTCTCCCTCTCTCCCTCATTTTATGCCTACAGCCAGAGGATATTTTTTTCGTTTCATTTTTACTACAGTATCTCTGGACGACACTGATCAGGTAAAAAGAGATTTTTCTTCCTGAAGAGGTTACATATGGACTTCATTAACTCTTCCGCGACATGAAAATTTCTAAGCTGCATCAAATGATCTGCTCAGTATTAAAAAAAAAAAAAAAAAAGTCCTCGTGGTAAAAGAATTATGTATTCTTCCATATACTCTCTTCTCTTTGAAATCTTCTCAGTGAATGTACTTCCTTTTTACCTTTCATTCACTCCTCCTTCATCTGCCTTCCCTCCCTCTTTCACCTAATTCCTCTTAGTATTCCTTTCCTTTGAAGTCTTAGTATTCCTTTCTTTTATTACTGTCATTGCTTGTTCATCCCTCCTTCACACCCTCAGCAGTCCTGCACTCTTTCAGGTACTCTTTCTTGACTCCTTTGCTTTCATCATATTTCTTCACTTCTTATTTGAGATTTTTTTTTTTTTAGATATTATTTTTCTTATTTGAAATATTTTCTGTGCTTCTTTTAATACATGAAACCGACATATTCTGCGCTTCTTCTTTCAATTTCCTTTGACATTCTATTACTCGCCTCCTCCAACACATTTTCTCTACTTCTTACCTCTCATTCTTCGACATAGTTCCCTTATTTCGCCTCTTTTTCTTCGACATATTATTTTCACTTCTCTCTTTCCTCGACATCCCCTCTTCTCTCCTTGCTCCTCTTAACCCCTCTCACCTCAACCCTCTCATTATCTTTTTGCTCATCCCTCTCTTTGTTGTGCTTTCCCCATCCCTCTCTTCCCTTCTCGTTATCTTTCCGTTATCTTTTCCATTCCATTCCATCTTTCGTGTCCATTTTTTACCCTGTACCTCTGAACCTGATTTTCTGTATCTTTCAAGCGTCTGAATACTTTTAACCTTTTCGATATGGTGTTTTTTTTTTATTATATATTTCATTCTATTCTCTCAGCTTAGAAGAGTACCGTAGTTTAAGAAGGATTAATGATAACTGTATCTCATCCTTCCACATCAAGTCTTTCCTAAACTGAATAACATCTCCAGGACGGATTAAACTCATTGTAATTCATATATGTGTGTTTTTATTTTCACCCTGTGCTTACTTTGTCGTCCTCAATTCTCCTCTTGTTCTTCTTTCATCCTTTATTCTCCCTTGCCCTCTAAATTCATTTCCCCAGCCCTCCCCCTGTTTTTGTTCTTGGTTCGTCTCTTCTTCCCTCATGCTCCCAGCTTCCCTTCTCCCACCCCCTTCCTTTGTCCCCGTTGCTTCTCCTGCAATTTTTCTTTTTTCCTCTCCAGCAGCACAACCGCATGTTTTCCTCGCGCACTCTTATCTCTCTCTCTCTCTCTTTCGTCCCATGGTCGCACGCTTTCTTGCTTTCCTCTTTTTCTTTCTTCCTCTTCATCTCCCCCCTTCAATCGACAATTCTCGCTTCTCTCTCCTTGCCCTGACGCTTCCATTAGACGGACACCCTGTTTTTTAGTCGTCTTCTCTCTTCCATGTGGTTTCTATCTGTTGCCTTCCTCCAAAATAATCATAGCAACTTCACCTCTTCAAGCTAGGTAGTGTTGTTTGGGATCTACACGATAGCAATGAAGGTACTCTCATTACCTTACGCTAAATCGCATATCCAGGCAAGACTAAAATTAAGCGATAAAAAGTAACTGGACATAAAATAAACATAGACTCATAATGTTATACAGCTAGAAACATGTGCAGTTTTTGGTTGTCAATCCTTTTTTCATTATGATTTATTACTGACTAACACACACACACACACACACACACACACACACACACACACACACACACACACCAGGACATTCCCAAATGAACCCAAATATATTCATATCTAATCCTAATTTAACTTAGCCTTTCACCAGCATCATATTTATCAAGTTTTGACCATAACTTGTTCATTAAAGGACCGCAACTCTTCTCCAGGGAAAGAATACGCCACACCTCACCATGTTAAGTAAGCACAGTGATGTCAAAGGTGCCTGGGTCTGATGGGAGAACTCAAGGTCGACTCGCTCAGATACTCCGTTGGAGATCTAAAGGTCCAGCCTCTTGAAAACAAAGACTTGCCCCGCCACCTTAGTTGCTTAGTCGCCCAAACCCAACTCAGGCTAACCAAGAAATAAAATGCGAGGTTACAGATTCATTTATTAGGATCTTCAAGAAAGTACTTCTCTTATGGACAAAATTTTCAGACATTTGGAAATATCGAACAACGGTTAAATAAAACTTTTAACTATGACAATTTAAAAAAATCGTGTGTCTATCAAATACAGTTCAGTGGCTAACACAGGTAAGGCTGCCATGGCCCAGAGGCTTGACTTGCTGCTGGGCTTTAAAACATTGGTATTTGCTAATTCTTTGTTCTGCCGCAATTACGTGCTCAGTATCCTTTTCCACCATCGGTGCAGTGGATTAAGCGAGGAACAGATTTGAATAGTTACATGTTATCGACTGGAACCTGTTGTTGAGGAAAAGTTAAATTACAGAATTACTGTTCCTTAAAAAAACAAAGCTTTACCGTAATACCATATTGGTATTTATCTGGCCGTTTTAGACCGAAGGTTTCCATTCTAAACTTAATAGAATTATCTAGCGGAAGCCAGACGTGCCAGTCAGCATCATCATAAACCATTTACCTCTGTGCATGGGCCACGCAAGGAAAGCCATAATGATAAAAATAATTATTAGGGTGATATGGAATTCAGTCACAGGATCCTGTCTTTCACGAATCACTTTAGGGACAGGAAAGAGAAGCGGTTACGGAAAAGCTGGATTAAGAAGGATTTCAAAACCCAACGTACATGAATATGGGGTACCTCTGATCCTTGCATGGTTTTTTAAAATGTAAGACTCCTTCACAAGCTGCACAAACATGTCCTAGTACTCAGATTTAGTCACAGACGTAAAGAGGCTGTGACCAGATTTATTCAAAAATAAACATATCCTTAATAAGGCTGATTTTGTATGAAACAGACACAAGACATGCTTTCAGTGTTCTAACGATTTGGTCAAGAAAAATTATAACGATCATTAGCTACTTTTTTGTACAGACCTATAAGAACATACACTGCGCATCAGACTCCAAAAGCACCATCTGGTAAGCTGCCTCCTGGATATCACCACTGGCGCTTTCCATGGTGTATTAACTTTGTGGGCGGCGTGGGTTGCCAAGAATCAAAGCTATTTCTGGCCATATCTTCACTTACATATCAGTCGAGACGTGAGTTCAAAACTTGTTATTCTAAAACTAGCCTGAAGCTCCGCCCAGAAGTTTGACCATGAACTGAAAAGCAGCCTCACTCTTATTCTGTGAGATGGCCCACACTAGTTCCCGTGATGCAGTTTACATGTCTACCAGTGTAACGTGGCAACCAGATGAAAAACCCTTGGCCAGAATAGAACCAATCACAATATACCAGAACACAACCCGTCACAATACCCCTGATAGCAGTTTTCTTTCCTTAGTGTAGCACGACTTGCATGTCTACCAGATCAACATGGCCGCTAGACATATAATCTTTACCCAGCATAGGACGCATCATAATGCCATGATAGCATTCTCTCTCTCTCTCTCTCTTTAGCAGTTCCAGACACACACGGGAATATGAAGAGCTGCACTGCCTTAACGCTAATGACTGAATACTTGGCCTGAAGCCCCACCTATCGACCTCATCCACCCTGGCCACTGGCAATATGATCATGTTTGAAAACATGGAACAATCTTCAAGGAGTTAATCCACGTTGATTACTTTTTTTTTTTTTTTAAAGTTTCCCCACGTCATCATACTGGAAGAATTCACATGTTACATTCAAGTGAATACAGTGCCACCGACTCTGTAAATTTCCCGGTACCATTTCAAAGTTATGATGAGGGGAACTGGAGAATGGGGGAAGGAGAGATTTTTTTTTTTTTTTTTTTCACTAAATAAATCGAGATCTCTTTTCTACTTCTTATTTCAATTTACAAGTACCTCCAATGCATATTTTGAAAGCTGTATGTTATGATCATGTTTGAGGACAATTTTCCTCAACCTCTTTAGTCATTGGGGGAAGGAGAGATTTTTTTTTTTTTTTTTTCACTAAATAAATCGAGATCTATTTTCTACTTCTTATTTCAATTTACAAGTACCTCCAATGCATATTTTGAAAGCTGTATGTTATGATCATGTTTGAGGACAATTTTCCTTAACCTCTTTAGTCATAATATATTGTCCCGGCAACGGCCAAACGATCTGCTTCAGCAAGGTAGTAACTACTTCTACTTATAGTTGAGGGTCCTTGCAAGAGCTGATTTTACATTGCCTATAAATAAATCTTCCTATGTTGGTGGAAATCTCTTTTAAATTCTTCATAGCGCTTCAACACTCGCTTGAGCTATTTACCCAAAGAGTCAGAACACAGTTTGACTGGAGTGCTTCCAGCAAGTTACCAACAGTAGCCTGGTTCACTGGCAGTCTCTGACACAAGGCAAGTCACGTGGCAGTCAGGAGATTGTTCCCTCCAAGGATCACTCCGACTTCTTCCTTCGGCAGTCATCGGACATATCGGCGTTCTACTGCACCAACTCATCACAGTCACTGATGTCACACGTACAACAATTTCCTGACAGTGTTAAAAAAAAAAAAAAAAAAAAAAAAAAATATATATATATATATATATATATATATATATATATATATATATATATATATATATATATATATATTATAGGCAATAGTACTAGATTACAACAGTGAGATAACTGATTTCGTGAAATTCCCAACTGCTGTATAAACTTCATGAAGTCTTTAATTGTAATAGTTTAAACACCAAAATATCTAGCTGTGTCTGTCGACGTTACACACACACACACACATTTATACAGATAGGCAGACAAACAGACACATAGACAGACAGATAAATAGATATAAAGACAGATACAGACAGAGGGACAGATAGACAGACTGATAGAGACAGATAACTGGATGGATGGATTAATGGATGGATAGACGGACAGACAGATAGCTAGACAGACAGACAGACAGACAGATATATCTACAGAGAGAGAGAGAGAGAGAGAGAGAGAGAGAGAGAGAGAGAGGATTTGCCTCTCTCTGCTGCTGTCACTAAGCCTATTCCTCCTAAGTAATAAGAACTTTTTATCAACTGATGACGAAGTGATAAGATTGATAGCCACAGGGTCTGGTTCTCGCAGGCGTGGATTTGACTGGTGTGTTTGTTTGTCACTGCTAAACAGCCTGTACTGCTAGAATGATATGTACCAATCTTGCCATGAGTGCCTGAAAGACCATTGACGGTGTAGGTCATCGCTTAAACGCGTCCCCTTTCTCCCTCCTGACCTTGATGTAGCAGTGATTTTAATGGCGATGGTGGCAGCTGGGGATAGTAGTGGCTGTGCTGGTGTGAGTGGTTGTGTGATTTACTTCTATGGATCTGAATGTTGGCACAGAATAGTCAGTTAAAACCCCTAGGCCCAGCGGCCCCTGTCATGTCAACAGATTACGCAAGCATCACGTACCTAGTTCGCATGACACCAGCCTGGGTAGGGTTGGCTCACTTCTTCAGATTGGGAAACATCGTGCAGAACGGTGAATTGATATGATCACCTTTGAGGTGGCTCTCAAGGACAACAATGTACTTGTATAAATAAATACCTTGTGACGTTGATCCAGTAGTGCTTTGCACTACTGGAAATAGGCTCTGTTGAGGATATTTCAGCTTGGATATCTCAAAGTCCCTCTGACAAAATTCTGAGGAACACCCATGGTGATCCCCCAAACTGTGTTGCTTCTCTTCTAATATGGGCAATATCTAGTTGCTGAATAATACCATATTTCAGATTTAACCCTGAATCTGCGAAATACGTACTTTGTACTTTATTGCAGCTAGCGTCAGACAAATTTGTGCTGCTCAAGAGAAACTTGGAGTACCAAACATGTCTACATCTACCACTATCATCGTCTTGGCGGAGATTAAAGAAGTTCAGTTTTTATTCCAGTGCACAATGGACAACTATATTCAACTCACAGGAACTCTCCGCAGTCAAAAGGTTAAGATTAATTATTTATGTACGGTAATCCTTTTGTTACCTGAAAATGTGGTGGATGAATACCGTAGACTTTTACCGCCTATCTCTGACGAACCATATGAACGATGAAGGAGGGATTTTATTATTATTCTTGTTTTTGTTATTTTAAAGGCAATCCTGATAATGAAGGTAATAAATATCTTTGTCACTAATCAGAGGTCAGCCAGTTATGGAATTTGTTGGAACCATGTAAGACGCAGCAGCAACAACAGTGCAAATTTTCTTTTGCATTTTTATAAATCTACAATATATTCTAACTTAATTATGACTGAGAAGACATAATATATTACGATGTTTCTTTCTACAGCAGGTGCTCTGTGCTTGTATGAACTAACTGGGTAGGCGTATTGTATAACCATTAGAATTTTTAAATATTCTGCAACTCTTTTTTAAGCGCCAGTCTTTGGAGAATCACATGACTTGCCTTGGACAACTCGCTTTACGTTGGTGGTGAAAAACTAAGCATTCTGATATAAGCTGAGGACAGGTGGCATTTGTGGAATTCTTGATAACAACTGTCGAGGTATTTGTGGTGAAGACAACAATTGCGACCACTATATTGGTGATCTTACGAAAAGCAATGGTACTTGTACTGTAATGATTGCTGAGTTAACTTTATTTCTATGTGTCCGATTCTGGGTAGAGACTTTAACAGCCCATTCACTGCGGTCCGGCAGTCCTCCTACGTACCATCTACCTCTACATGTCACCGCTTCGGCTCTAACTCCCACCGTCCACACTGAATAGTCTAAATGCTATGGCCATCCCATACAGGACTGGTGTATGGGTATTAGCGGGGATGTTTTTACTTGTCAGCGGGTCTTTGGCAGACCGGTAAAGTCTACTTTAACGAAACTCAAATCCTTAAACTGTCCCCTGCCCCAGCCAGGATTCGAACTCGCGTCCACTGGGAGAGTAGACCACCTCTCTATCAACTCGGTCACCGTCTCCTCCAACTACTACAGTTATATTATTTAACGAATATAATCTGCCGCATCAACCTGCTAAGGTCATTGGCGGCGTATGAGTAAGCAAAAAATTAACAGGGACGAGCAGGAATTTTCCTATACCAATAGAATACTAAAAAAGGGGGAAATAATTCAAAAGTTGTAAAAAAATGCAGCAGATGCAGTGATGCCAGTGGCTGTGGCTTCAGAGCTACGACTGAATTAAGAGTTACGGAGCTTTTAAGGGTGATCGAGGTGTTTCACTCAGTCCTGAAAATTTCACGAGCTAAGGGGAGGCATGATGGGCTTTGCACGTTGGCTACACATCTTACTCTTATATAGGGTTGGATTCTATGTTCATGCTATTCTACGGTCAAAGTTTTCCTTCCATTTAAATCAATTTACCAGTCAGCTTACCTGTGTCTGTAAAGCTGAAAAAGGACATGGTTTAACAGAAAGGGACAAAGTGGTGAGAGACAAAAGACAAACGGCCACCCCTTACGGGATTATGGCGTCTGACTCTCGATAGACAATGGCGTTATGTACCTTTATGCTTTACTATACTTTATATCCATGCGACTGATTACTCAATGTCCAGCAGTCGTATGTGGATACGTGACTGCAGCGCGAATTGTGGGATTCTATTCAACAGGTGCGGTGCGGGTGTGGTTGTCTTGCGGTTCAGTGCTGGTGTGGGTCGAAGACAGCTAAAATTCTGAGGTTGTGGTGCGGATGCGGTTCTAACATTGTGGTTGTTGTGCAGGTGCGGATTCAGATACTAGAACTGTGCAGAGCTCTGATGTACACTGTATGTTTGCTTTGATCTGCTAATATAGAAAAAGTCATTGTCCCATGTCATGACCTTTTTTTCTTAAGTTTATTATTATTATTATTATGTTCATTATTATCATTATTATTATCATTATTACTATTATTATTATTATTATTATTATATTATTATTATTATTCTTTTTTAACATCTGACATTAGTTTCTTCACTATGTAATATACCTGACACTGTTTGCACAGGTGTAACACAGTGCTGAATACTGTCCCCACAACACAGACGAGGAGAAAGGTATAAAATAGTTGGAATTTGAACCACGTGAAGGAAGAGTGGAGAAAGAAACGTACCTCAAGATGAATAATGTACAATAATAAGAGAAAACTGGTAAAACGCTGAAGAGAATTATAGAAAGTAAGAGGGTGAGAAAAGAAAAAAAAAACAGATGGTAATTCGGAAGGCATATGAATAAAGAAGGCGTGAGATGAACTGACAAATAGTTGTACGGAAGACCTGAAATAAGAGAGGAAAGAATGAAAGAGAGACTAACTCCGAGGATGAGACTGGTGAGAGCCCCAATATTTGTTTTGCTACGGCCTAAACTTTATTGTTCCTGCCCGAGACGATATTTCTTCCAGGACTCAGCTTCTTGCCTCCGTCAGGTCTTCGCCAGTAATGTCATTACGGAGGTCTTTTGTCTGGTCTCCTTGTATCAGCTCTTTTTTGTTCTGGTCTTTGAGAATGAGGTCGAGTCAGTGTGGACATGGATATGTGTGAAAATAAGTGGATGTGTGCGGATAGCTGTGTAGTATCTATATCGGGGTGAGTGTTAGCGAATGATGAATGTGAGCGTAGGTATAAAGGAATTATTTGTACCATGAGTGTGCTAATGCATCAATGGGACCAACTGCTAAGGTGCAGGTATATTAGCTGACTGTGCTGTTATTACTGTCTATGTAGAATGATAGTTGTTAATATGTTCAAAGGTATACAACCGAAAGTGTTGATGTAAAGCATGTTATATACAAAAAATTTGGAACATGAGTGAGTATGCAGTATGCAAATGCTACTGTTACAGCAACCCAAGATACAGATGAACGAGCAGCTAATGGTCTGTAGCGACAACAAGCAAGATCCAACTTAATCACTGCGTTACCCTTAAGATTATTGCCACTGTCGTCTATTCCTGCTTGAAAAAAGGTAAGGAAGGTACTGGACCCTTGAACTGCGAGTAAAGATACTCTAACCTACCAAGCATTAGCCTCATCACCCGCAGAAGTTTCTCATCAGCACCTAATAGAGCTTTTTAAATACTGACAACAACAACAACACATGCTGAATACGACTCTGCAACTGGTTGTGTGTGTGTGTGTGTGTGTGTGTGTGTGTGTGTGTGTGTGTGTGTGTGTGTGTGTGTGTGTGTGTGTGTGTGTGTGTGTGTGTGTGTGTGTGTGTGTGTGTGCGTGCGTGCGTGCGTGCGTGTGTGTGTGCGTGTGTGTGTGTGTGTGTGTGTGTGTGTGTGTGTGTGTGTGTGTGTGTGTGTGTGTGTGTGTGTGTGTTTTACCCTGTGTCTGTGTATATGTGTGTATGTGTATGCGTATGTGTCGCTGTGTGCGTGGATTAGTTCGCTCGCTTCTTTTGATGTGTATGTAATGTGAATTTGTAGGTAAAACTATGGGAGTTTGTGTGGGTTGCATTTATGAGGTAGCGTGGAAGTGGGTTTGGGTGTGCAATGGGTGTGTAGGAATTGCTGCAAGATGTAGATGCAACAAAAAAAAAATAATAATAATTACACCTAAAACCTAAGTACCAGTGCGTGGGGTGGCCGTATAATTATTGTACTGAATGTAGTGTGAATGTGATGGTGGCTTAGATATGAAATGTATTATATATGTTTCTTTGTGTACTGTGCTAATCTGATCCCAATAATTTTCAAAACACATCTGTATAATGACAGGATACTAGATTAAGTATATGGTCAAATCGTTCTGCTTACAAATGGTGAGCTTGTTTCTCCCTGCATGCATCCACCTTTACATTTGTTTACTGACCTGCAAATATTTCAGTTGTTCAGTACAATATGTCTCGTTGTACTTCAGTCCTTCAGCTTGATAATTCTTCTTAATTTAGCAGTGTCCGTTCATAATGAAGAATTAAATGAGGCTTTATCTAACCCTGCAGTTCGGAAAGTATCGCCCAAGCTGGATAAAATCGTCTGATTGCGCCAAAAATGTTATGAAGAGGCGTCATTGTATTGAAAGGGCTCAACCAAGCTTAAAGTAGGAAGCCAGTGTCTTCTGGTCTGTTTGGTGTTGAGAGCCACATTTTAATTGGCTTCGGAGATTTCGTACAGTGTCGCCTTTAGCGATATACTTTGCATTTTTTTACTTCATCTTCTTTTATGTTACTGATGGAATCTACGTTAAAAGCAGTCATAAAAAAAAAAAACATAAATGAGAATATTGTGTAGCATGCAAGATATATCACCATGGACGAGGCACTACGAAGCTCCCTCTACTAACGAAAATACAACCATGAGAAAATATGTGGCTACTGGGGTGTGGTTGCCTTCCCGCTGCACAGCTCTTTTGTCACTCTCCCTTCTGTGTACCTCTGTTTACCTATGTTCGTCTTTGTTTGTCGGTTACTCCAACAAATCTGACGGTTTGTACACCCGAGCTCAGAAGTTTCTGGTATCATGGTTTGAATTTTTAGCCTCTGTAGAGAGAGAAGACTAAAACAACATTATAATCACGCCACTGTTTGGAGGTTGTTTCAGGACATTCACCGAAATGTGTCATGACTTAAAAAAAAAAAAAAAAAATCATTAACTGTTCTCACGTTCTACACAGTGTGCCACCCACTGTGCAATTAACTTGAGAATTCGTCTTTGTGATATGTATTTGTTTAAGCCTCAGAATAAGAGACCACCACTCCTAAAGGCAAAAGTGGGAGCAGACTCCATGAAGCTCTTAACCGGAAGGCTTATTTCCATTACTTGGGCCTGTCAGCCTGTGGCGGGGTATTCACCCACTGTCCTTGACTTAAGGCCACGCATCATGAGGTTACAACCGTTCCCCCTCCTAGGTGTTACCCTAGGCATTCAATTTACCTACAGACCCACAAAGAATGGATAAACACCTGAGTGGATCGATGATAACTGCCCACAAAAGGATTCAATCCCTGACGTTATCGGGCTGGCAATTTCGTACCTAGCAGGCCAACCACTCAGCACAAGTAAGTATAAGAATAAGAATTAAGATTTCTGCCGTCGTGATGAGATCAAAGTGTGTGTGTGTGTGTGTGTGTGTGTGTGTGTGTGTGTGTGTGTGTGTGTGTGTGTGTGTGTGTGTGTGTGTGTGTGTGTGTGTGTGTGTGTGTGTGTGTGTGTGTGTGTGTGTGTGTGTGTGAATATTGTTTGCAGAAAGGAAATAATTCCGTGTGTAACAAGTTATTTTCCTTATGCTCACTATAGTGTTATTTTTTTCCAACTTGAGAAAGATTCCTATCCCCATTCAGCTCAGTAGATGGCCGAGTGTCAGACTGAAGGGTTGATCTGGCCACAATAGCAACCTGGGAACTCACTGTTACCTCGTACCTAAGGCTCACTGAGTTTCATACAACCACGACTTAATATTCTGGTTATTGGAGAGGCCCAGCTCCCTCAGATGATATCAACCAGAGTATAACATCATTCCATTTTATTCACACACAAACCTGAAGTGTTTTATTTTTAATTCTGGCCACACAGTAGACGACATTATGGAATTTTAAGAAAGTTTTTCTTCTTTTTGAACAGACTTTCTTCTACATGTCAGAAAGTCTCTCAAGAGCTGAATAAAATAATTGGAAGTTTGAATAATAGTCATTTTAAAACTCTACAGCAAAACAGGTTATCACATTCAGTATGACGATCTACTTGTATCATGATATATGCAAGTTTCAGGTATTTTCCTTCATGAAGGAACGTCCTATAAGGAAGGGATTGATGAGGCATATATCTAAGTTCTCCAGGGAAAGCATTCAGTCCTGAATAGAGTACAATCACCGGGTTATGCCAATGATACAATATAAATAACGTTCTCGGGTTTTAAAGGGTTTGAATTATTCTGTTCCCTTTCGATATCCCGTCTAGATCTCTCTCTCTCTCTCTCTCTCTCTCTCTCTCTCTCTCTTGATATTCCGTTATTCCTCCCCAACATTAAGGTGTCAAGATTATTAACTGAGAGTAAAAAAAAAGGAAGAAAAATTAAATTGCCTTAGACTGCATAATAAAGACGAGTAAAGTACCATGAGAAGGGGAATGCAAAACGCACAAACTGGAAGAGAGAATGCAGAATCATAAGACATAACTGAGAAATAACAAATGAAAGAGAGGATGAATAAGCTGAGGAATGGAGAGAAATTGGAACGACGACAAAGAAAGGCAGATAACGAAAATAAAAACTGGATAAGGATTAATACAGAAAGAACGGGAAACAAAGCATAGTTGTGCAATTACGGGGAGAATCAGACGAAAGTAATGAAGGGAAGTGTGTGTGTGTGTGTGTGTGTGTGTGTGTGTGTGTGTGTGTGTGTGTGTGTGTGTGTGTGTGTGTGTGTGTGTGTGTGTGTGTGTGAGAGAGAGAGAGAGAGAGAGAAATATTGCATGCATCAAGGAAGTGGGAAGGACAGAAAAAATTATTGGTGAGGGCTTGTGGAAAGGGTAATAACTATGATACGATGACGGTAACAGTATCAGTAACGGTGAGGGTGACTGCCAGCAATTTATTACACTCCTTCAGGGCGTGTGGACCCCGAGGCTTGACTACCGTAACCAAGAACATTTAAGTCGTGGCAAACAGATCTACGCCCTGACAACACATGACATAAAAATCCATTGTCACCTTCTGGATCCGCACTGTTATTCCACCTAAGCCCTTTAGATACAGTACATAAAAATTGAAAGCAGGAAAAATAAGGTTAGATGGAATAAAAAGGAAAATGTGTTGTCTGGCCGTCTGACCAGCGTCGCGTCATTAAATGGTCTGAGGGGGATAAAAGTATGGCCGTGATGAGCAGAAGGCAAGTCAGATGAACTGGAATTTAGTGGGTGGTGGGGCGGGAAAGCTTACCTTGTGAAACTGGGAGATGCAGGAATAATGAGTGCACTGATGGTTTATTTTAAAATATTCTCCAAGAAGGAAACGTCAGAGGGGAAAGGAAAGAAAGGAACGTGGAAGACAAAGGAATGTGTGGGATGAGCTGGAACTGAGCCCGGGGATGGGAAGGGGCCAGGAGAGTATACCCCTTTTTTTTTTATATATATATATATGCAAGGAATAAGGAACTAAAGGCCAGGAGCCTGCAAATTGCTCCCTCCAAGAAAAAACAAAAACAAGATAACCGAGAGCCAAATTCAAGATCCATTCATTTCGAGAGTGCCGTAAGAGCAATGGTGTAATTACAGTAAGGGTTTATTTGAAAGTATTCTTCAACATGAACACTATAAGTTAGCCTTGCTTTTACATGTCTGACGTCTTGCTACCCATCCGATCAAGGAAGAAAAGAAAGAAGCAGATTAAGATGGAAGGGTAACAAAAGTAGGAACACGAAGAGCAGAAAAGGAGCAATCACTTACATAAAAACAAAAAACAGCATATATACCATAACAATAATTCAGACGTGATGATTAAATGACAAGACTGGAATAGCAAAAAAGTGAAAAAGGTAGACGGAAAGAATCGTAGATCAAGCCTTAAATAAAACGAAACATGAACGGATAAATGACAGATGGACAGTGAGAAAGACGGAATTATGAGAGAGAGAGAGAGAGAGAGAGAGAGAGAGAGAGAGAGAGAGAGAGAGAGAGAGAGAGAGAGAGAGAAGCTGGAGAAAGGGGTCAAAGATCGAGGACGGTGAGAAGGTGTTATCAAAAGAGAATCTGAACCCACGCGGATCATTTCATACCCCCAAGTGTCCCCGGGAATGTGAGGGAAATGGTGCCCAGAAAATGGCTGAGGAGAATGAGACGGATTTTTCTTTTATGCCAGAGAAAAAAAAAAAAAGAATTAAAGGTGAGAGAATGCAAAAGTTTTCCCTTCCAAACAAAGAGAAAAATATATATATCTTCTCAGTTTAAGAGTCTTGGAAATAATGCGCTTTAAATGACTGGAGGTTTTAGGCTCTGAGAAAGACAATAAAAAAGACAACTCCATAGATGACCAGTAGTGCCCAAGAAAGACTGAGAGTACCGAGGAAACAGAAAAGTGGTGAGGGTATGTAGTTAGTGTGTGGTTAGACTGGTGCTGCGTGCCCGCCGTGAAAAGAAAGAGGGACAGTTCAGAACAGCAATGCTCAAAGCAACAGTGACAGAAGAAAGGGAGATATGCAACACTGTAGCGAAGAGAGAGAGAGAGAGAGAGAGAGAGAGAGAGAGAGAGAGAGAGAGAAGAAAAGCCATTGATTTCACACTGTTTAAAAGCGTTTTATTTGGTGCCCTACCCATACATTTGAGCTGTACTCCATGCAGGTAAATAAGGCTTCTATACAAAATCAGTAATTGAATAAAATTAATCCAATTGACCTGATGACGTATTACATAAATTTCTCTCGCTATTTTCGGACAATTTTATTAACTTAGAAAAGATCTCTACAAGTGAAGGGGATAATTAAAACTACTGTATATCTAGTCCCTTCAGCTTTAAAAGTCTACCCTAAGGTGAATCATGTCGTCCGAAGTGAGCAGGAATTAAATATGAAATACGCCACCGGACCGGAAGGTCTATCTATCTATCTATCTATTGCCAAACACCACAATCCCGCATAGGGTGGCCATTTGACACTGAGTTAGTTGTTTTACAGGGAGGGGCACCAACCCTCCACCAACCCTCTTGTTGACACGTAGGGAGCACGTATGGTTTGGTTATATGGTTACCACCCAGCGTTGTATATGGTTTCTTGGCTTACAGGAAACCATTTGGCTTGTCACTCAATGTAAAGCCACCTGTAAAGGAAAGAAAAGGAATAAGAAGTGACAGGGAAGATAGGAGAAATAGGAAGAGAGGAGGGCAGGCACAGAAAAAGAATGATAAAAGCTAAGGAAGTAGGCAGCACTACATCAAGTGGGTGGATGATGGTCGCCACCACCTACCACAAGGTGGAAAGTACAAATTCAGTGCAGCACACCTAAACTCTTAGAAGCTGATATTACTAAGACAGTACTGTGAGTTTGGCAGAGACAGAATGTGCTCCCGAATCAGGATAAGTTAGGACTGGTACTTACTGAAAGCAACTTCGTTAATGTAGACACTGAAAGAACAAGAATCATCACGCCAAGGCTTTCTGGCAATAGTTAAAGCATGAGGCAATGAAAAATATACTTCCAAATGATGGCAGTTATGAAAAACCAAGTTCAGGAGAAGACCCAGTTAGACTATCACACAAACACACACAGCTACCACCTTTAGCTCTGAAATGAACATGGAGAAATCCGATGGATAGAGAAAAGGGACTGCTATCAGTGGCCTAAGTTTGAGTTTCAGTAAGAAATAGGAGAGGTTTGGAAATGTGGTACTAAATAGAAAGATGTGAGAAAGCTGTAGCCAATATATCGAACCCTTGGATAATATGCGAATGATTGGGCGTCCCATTTCTCAGGACTTATTGTTTGGGAGTTGTCTTTTGTGCCGCCTGTTTCTTTGTTTCTGGAACCAATATCATTCTAACTCACTGGCGTGAATTAGAGTTAGGGTGATGAAGACCACGTGATTACAATAACGATGACGACGACGACGATGACGATGACGATGATGATGACGAAGATCGAGGACGACTGTTTTCTATGGTAATATTGTTAATAATAAGGCGTAATGACGGAAATAACATGAATAGTGACAGAACAATTTTTATCATCATCGAAATGTCATTACCTAAAAAGACTGATAAAAATCCTAACAGTCAAAGCATAAGAAGATGCAATAGGAGAAAAATGATGCCAATTGTGGCTACGATGACAACGAAAACAACAGAAGTGGAATAAGAATACACACAGCCACAGACAGAGATAGAAGTGGAATAAGAATACACACAGCCACAGACAGAGATACAACTGTTGATAACATACTTCCATCCCAGCGTAACGTCCCAATGCAACATAAATCCCCGAAGCTGCCGTCCACTTGGCATCCCCCTGCCACCAGATAAGAGACTCCCTCGTATAAATAAAACCAGATTACAACTCCTCGACCGACAGCTGCAATCTTCATCACTTGATTGGCAAAACAGTTAGTGTCCTCCATATATTTATTTTGTTATGGACGGGGGTCTTCATCCTACGTTGTGCAGGGTTTGTTTTTAATAAGCCCGCAGGAACTAGTCTCGCCATAGCATCCGTACGGAATCGAATTTCTTGGTGTGTGTGTGTGTGTGTGTGTGTGTGTGTGTGTGTGTGTGTGTGTGTGTGTGTGTGTGTGTGTGTGTGTGTGTGTGTGTGTGTGTGTGTGTGTGTGTGTGTGTGTGTGTGTGTGTGTGTGTGTGTGTGTGTGTGTGTGTGTGTGTGTGTGTGTGTGTGTGTGTGTGTGTGTGTGTGTGAGAGAGAGAGAGAGAGAGAGAGAGAGAGAGAGACAGACAGACAGACAGACAGACAGACAGAGAACAGGATGAGACAGAGGCAGACTGACAGACAGAAAGACAGACGGACAGTCAGACAGAAACAAACTTACGTAAAACCAAGTAGAATGATGGACGGGGAGACAGGCAGAAGAATTTAAAGAAGGAAAGAACGACAAACAAAAAGGAAAAACTATGTAAAAGTGTCTCTATATATGCGAGTGTTAGGTGTGTGAATGTTTATGTTGGTTTATATGTGTGGGGTTGACTATGAGTGGACATTTGGCTGGGTGTGATTTTATATAGCCATGTGTGAGTGTAAGCTTGTGTGTGTTAGTGTCTACAGGAGTCAGACTGTGAGCATAAGTGTAAGCTTATGAGTGTGCGTTGGTATGTCATGTGTGTGTGTGTGTGTGTGTGTGTGTGTGTGTGTGTGTGTGTGTGTGTGTGTGTGTGTGTGTGTGTGTGTGTGTCCGGCGGCTCACACCTGATCTCCGGTCGAACCCACAGGCGTCACTAGAGGCAGCAGGAGAGCAGCGGCAGGTGTGGGCGGGCGGGGGCAGGTATATGATGAGGCAGGGTATAGACACATTAGGTGGGCAGAGGACAGCCAAAGCAACAGTTGAGCAGAGGTGGGGAGAGGTTGGATTTACAACATGTCGGGCGAGAAGAAAACACGCTCAGTAAGATGTGCGGAGAGTACAGGGGCAGACAAAGGTGAGGAGAGCACAAGGGCAGGCAGAGGTGAGAAGAGGACAGGGACAGGCAGAGGTGAGGAGAGGACCGAGACAGGTGGAGGTGCGGAGTGGAGAGGGGCAGATGGAGGTGGAATGAGGACAGGGGCCGGCAGAGGCGAGGAGAGCCCAGGGGAGGGTAGAGGTGAGGAAAAGACGGTGGCAGGTACAGGTGAGAAGAGGACAAGGGTTGGCAGAGCTGGAGAGAGGAAAAGGGTAGGTACAGGTGCGAAGAGGAGAGGGTCAGGTTGAGGTAAGGAGATGACAGGGGTATGCAGAGGTGAAGAGAGGACAGGGGCTAGGAGAGGTAAGGAGAGGGCAGGGGCAGGCAAAGGTGAGGAGAGATGAGGGAGGTAGTGGGACAGTGCGAGGTAAGGAGAGGAAAGGCGCAGGTACAGGTGAAGAAGGGTAAGGAGAGGCTTCGTATAATCAAATCAGTGGAGGAGAGAACAGGTGGAGGGAGAGGCCACACTGGTTGGGTCTGCCAAGAGGAGGGATGTGGGAGCAAGTGGGAAGATGACTATGGGAAACTGAGGTGGTTGATTAAGTCTGGAAGCACAAGAACTACACGACAAACGAGAGGAGTGAGAATACAAATAACCTTTTATGGTACTATTACATCTGTTTTGCACTAGCCAAGCTGCGGTTACTACCGCATAGTCTTATTCAGCTTCACAGAATTGTATTGGTGTGAAGGGTGTAATAACTACTATAAAACGAGTGAGATAATGAAAAGATCATGATATGTAAATTGCTTACTGGACATTCGATTACTGAAATTACTTGCTTTTTATTACAAATATGATGTTCGATGCTTACATGATCACTTATAATAAAAAAAAATTAACCAATTTGCGCAGCAATATTGGAACTATTCCTATGAGGATGTTTGACATGAATCTCACAGATAGAAAGCAGTGCAATATATAATTTTTTTGTGTGTGTGAGAAATGGAGCCAGGATTGCGGGGCTTGTGTCTTTCCCATTTCACTGGGCACGCTGTTGGTAGTTCTCCCGCTGTCCTACTTTCTTTTTCCTTGTTTTGTGAATTTGATCTTGCCTCATCCGTATGTGGAAAAAATGCCACGGTGATGATGATAATCTTGATCTCGATGATGGTAATGTAAATAGATCGTATAAAAATATTAACATAATGGCTGTTATCCATACATGTTAAGGTCGGCTTTGTTAATGATTTCTCTTGACTCTCGTGCATTTTCTTCATCATCATCCATCCGTCTGTTCATCTTTATCTTCATTTCCATTCCATCCCTCCAAATGATTCTGTCTTTTTCTTGATCTTATTTCACCCGCGGGATCACTTCACGCTCTTTTTATTGCCTCGTCCTGCCGTTTCACTGCCTGTCCACATCACCTCAGCCTTGTTTCTTTTACGTTTTCATTGATCTTCGTTACTTTAGTTATTCTGAACTAATTACCTAACTTCTCTCTCTGCGAGATTCTCATCGGTTGTCTCAGTATTCCCATCTCTTATCTCTCTATCTACATCTCATATTTCTCAAATCTATTCTCTCTATCACATCCTTTTCCTGCTTTCTCTGAGCCAACGTCTGAACCCAAAACACTTGCATGTTGTTGTTCTCTCCGCAACTTTTGTTTCATAACCTCTTTCCTTTTTCACCAATGGTCCAGGTAACTTACTGTATTATTTGACAGAATGGACACAAAATACCTTGCCAAAGACTTGGTATAACAAAAACATTTTAAATATGAAACCATAAAAACGATGATCACATGAGTTTAGTGTAATGTTAATTTTATCCAACCGTTTCAATTTGTGCACTACATTTTTTATATATACATATATTGTTAGTTAACGTCATCAGCGTAACCATATCTCCTGCTAATAAATAGGGTAGCATAATGATGATGATATCAACTTGTTAACAATAAAAATATATACATATATTTCACAAACTGAGAGGGCTTGGTCAAATCAAACATTAATCCAATCACATAATCATAATTTACAAAATGTCAAATACAATTCGTTTTAATGCTTTTTTTTTAAATACATAATGCAGTGAGATCTCGGTCACTTAATAATCATTTTCATATAATCAATTAAAACATCGATCAGTTGACATATATATATATATATATATATATATATATATATATATATATATATATATATATATATATATATATATATATATATATGGTATGTAGGAGAACTACTGGGCCTTGATAGCAGGCTGTGAAGCCTATGCCCAGAGGCGGACACACACACACACACACACACACACACACACACACACACACACATATATATATATATATATATATATATATATATATATATATATCTGTCCGACTTTGGGCATAGGCTTCACAGCCTGCTCTCAAGGCCCAGTAGTCCTCCTACATACCATACACCTCTACATGTCACCACTTCGGCGCTAACACCCACCATCCATATTGAATACATGATAGGACTGTCTCATACAGGACTGGTGTATTGGTATTAGAGGGGATATTTTTACCACATATCGGCGGGTCGTCCGGTAGATCAGTAAGTCTGATTTCATGAAATTCAAATCCTTAAACTGATCCCTGCCCCAGCGGGGATTTGAACCTGGGTCCGGTAGGACTGCAGGCCACCTCTCTACCTATTGAGCCCCGCCTACCCCTCTGTGGTACAGTGGTAGAGTGTGCGTTTTCGTACATGAGAGAACGAAGGTTCGCTCCCCACTAGGGCAATAAAATTTGGGAGTTCTTCCGGTCATCTACTGCTTTGGTGGACGTAAGGGGTGCTGTGGTTGAACCAGTGTCGCCTGCTATGAAGTATGCTTGCATCCAATCGGCTTGCGAGGGCCGATTACACTTGGTTCACAGACTACACACACATCCAAAGACACTCCAACACTACAATTACACTTACAAGTACTTCTCACGTTACATACAATCTCTACCAGACAGTCTAAGCCACTTGGTAGAGATACATTGGCTGTATCGTCCCCACTTCGGTCGGGATAGGCCGATCTTTTAGTGGTCAGTCAAATGGCTGATGATGATGATGATGATGAAGATATAAAACCCTCGTATTAACAAAAAAGTTCCGGTAAACATAAAAAGCCTGCGTCGTGTTATTAACTGCCTGTAATTTAGGCAATGGATCCAGGGTTTTGACATGTAAGAGTACTCGAGCTACGTATGGCTGTCATTGTAAAAAAACACTTTGGCACACTTTGCAGGTATTAGCCATTATTTTCATTAAAAGTTCTATTACATCATATCTAAAAGCTCCCAGCTGACGTTATTAATCCCCTCACTACGGTTACGTTTTCGCATTTCACTGTTTACGAGCAAACGATTTTATGAAACTTATAATGGATCTGCTGTAGTGATGGGGTTGGTTAAGGCTATTCTAACCTCACCAATTCAGTAATTTTCCCCTGAAATTATTTAATCGTCTGGAGATCGCGGAAATAAATTAAACAAAACGTCTCCAAGTGAAGGAGCTAAACTGCGTAAGTAAAGTGATAAATTAAGTGATATCAGAACTTGAGCAAAATCTCGAACATGAGGAAGCGCTTGTCAGGGGAAAAGTTTAAATTGCCGGGAAAGCAGCGTTTTTATATGACATTATTTAAGAGTGTGTGGAGAACTTAATTAGCAAGTCGAATAAATGCATAAAAGTTCATAATTACCGAGGACGCAATTTACTTTCCCAAAAGATTAACCTGACGGAGAGAATTAAATAGATGCGTTGATGAATAAACTCCGATTTTATTACTACTTGTCACTGAACATAAGAGGGATTAGTTTTATGCCCATCCACTGCAAGAGGGCCATAAAAGCAGGCAATTAGTTTTTGTAAATTCTCATTTTTTTCCTACAACACGACCCAAAACAGTCGAATTTATACCCAGGTGCCCATTATACTGCTGGGTAAACACTGACAAGAAGGAAACATATTTCGTCTACCAATATGACCAGCAAGAGAATCCAGCTTGAGTTTTTCCTGTCCCGAGCTGGATGTGCTAACCTATGTACAGTCAATGAATCAACTACCTGCCCAGTTTTGTCACCGAACTTTAGAAAGATCCTCATCCCTCTCGTCGTCGCATGTGCTCTAGTATTTTATCGCAGCTGAAGCCAGACTAATTTATTAAGCTAAGAGTGCGTTACATGGTCATTACATCTCTAGCATTCTATATCCACCAACGCCAGACAATTAATCCAGATGAATGCTAGTCACTAAAAGCTAAGAGTTAATGCCATGATAGTCCTACCTACACTGAATCACAAACCCAGCCGTGGCCACCACTGGACACAGCTGTGGATGATTTTTCCACCCTTAGCCTGCATAGAAACGGGTTATAATTTACATACAATCGTGGTGGGGGCGACGGCGGGGTCCTGGGCGTTTTCTCGTCAGCTTAACCCCTCTCAGCCGATGACGTATTATCTATTTTATTCTTGCTACACCAAAACCATCATATCCAGTTTAGGAATTATCCATAGTACTGATCGGGTTTATGAATGATGTGTCTAACTATGACACTTCAAGAAATCACGCTAAGGCTATAAAAATCGCTTGAAGATAGTATGAATTAAGTGTAATAAGTTACCATATTGAAGGGGTTAAGAAACTTCCCATCATCTCTTTCATATTAGATTACGAGCATTTCTGCATAAGGCACATTAATATTATGTTTCGCTTACTAATGTAAATTATGTCGATAATAAAAGATAATAAATAACATGCAAAATAATAACCCCTCCAGCCCGAGGACGAAGCTTGCATTTTACTTTCCCTAGACAGACGATATTTTTCGGACCAGAAGAACAGCCTACCATTGTCAAGGGTTAATTGAAGATGTACCTGACCCGTCCAATTCTAAGTCAATCATCATCTGAAAAAAAGTTACATGAGGGTAGCAGACAGTAGGCTAACTGTAACAGTGTGTCATCGAAGTGAAGGGATTAATGTGTAATAAGTAAAATAAACCGTGAAGCAAAAAGCGCTATTGAGTCTTAAGCTGAGGAGAATGTCGGGGAGGCTTTCGAGAATCTCTTCTTTAGCGATATATTTTGCTTATTACACCTTATCAGTCTCTTAGCTCTTATATGTATCCTTCATAGATTTATATAAAGAGCATAAATAATATTCCAAGAGTATTTTTGTGCACCAGATACGGAAACTAAGGACTGTAGCAAGAACGAGGCGTATTGCAATGTCAACCGAGGTCATGATGCTGAAGATCGAGCTCTGGTTTTCTCATGGGTGATTCGGTGATTCTCGGGCCGGTCAGACTGGTGGGCTCATTTCGCTTCCCCTTTGTCTCTGTTCGTTCAGCAGTATAATTGAGGGCCTGGATGTATGCCGATTAGTGTGGGTCATATTCTAGGGGAAGACTTGGACTAAGAAGAAATTCATTATGTAGTTAACGATTCTCGTGTGGGCAATCGGCAGAAAAATTAGCTTTCCTCTTATTATTAATTATTATTATTATTTGGCTCCGTCGGTTTGCAGCTGGCCTCACATTCAGGAAACGCACTGGGGTGGTGGGTTCGAGCCCCGCCGAATGTGGGGTGGAAGCTCACAAGCCCAACACCTTCCCAGAATACTCACATAACTGCACCACTGTCTACCATCACTACCCCCAGCCAACTAACCTACATCATACCACAATCTCATATCACTACATTCAAATAACTAAACCTACACCTTACCACTGCCTACCACGACGACAAGCAGATAACTAAACCTTCCCCTCAAGTCCAAAATGACCATAATCACAGAGCTAAACCACAAGTAAATCACACAGCCATACCACTGTGTACCATCACTTCAATTAATAGCTAAACCTACACCACACCGCTGTTTTCTACCAATATCTTCAGTGTCATCGTCTGTCCCCTGTGTCCATCCATCCTTCTTCGTAACCCCTTGTAACTTAAAGAATGTCTCGGTCTTAACCAGTTTTTACGATGAAGAGGTAAGCCTCCACGTCAACATGTTACTGCCATACATAAATATCTTTGGTTGTATTTGCTTTTTTTTTTTTTCAGTTTAGTATCCACTTTGTTTTGGTTGTGAGGTGTTTGGTAGCTGTAGGAGTGAAGTTAAAAATATAAACAATCTTAAAACTAACTTAACCCCAAGAATGTTTGTAAATGGGATACCAATTTCCGTGTCTTTTTATCTGTTCTTTTCTAATATCCCACGCTATTTTTTGTCTGCAGTAGAGTGGATTTCTTTTGTTACGCGTTCATAACATCGATTTTGCGCGTTTTATCCTTTCCCCTTTAATAACTATTCACCTCCTGCATTTTCTGTGCAATTCTTACTGGCCTTCCATCTTTAAGTTCTCACTCGTACGGCTATATTCTTTTCCCAGTTCGAAAGACTTATATAAATGGTATGCGAAAATGAAAGCCATTACATGGCATAAGGGGTAACCAGCTTCATAAAACATTTTCATAATTTACAGTTACGTAAGGAAAAGGAGACTACAACTTACAGTATTCCGTAAATATATGGTGACGGTAAAAACACAACAAGCAGGAACTAGAGGCGGCCCCGAAAGCCCAGCAGTAAACGCAAGCCAGAGGAGAAAAGAACAGAGCTAATAAAGGATGAGAGGGTCGAGAAGAAGAATGTGGAGTGGAGGCAGAGCCAGGGGACCAATTAAAACCCGAGCGCCGTGACTCTGTGTGGGGCCGGGGCCAGCGACTAGAGAATAGCCGAGTGTTCCATTGTCCCCCACACTCCGTTTTCCTTCCTTCTGCTGCTACAGCCACGCCGAACATCAGCAGAAATTATTAAATAATCCTATAAACCTTCGCACTTATTTCTTCTCTGCGACCTACTCTAGAGGGAGATAAATTCTTTTAACAGACTTCATCCGTGTAACATTAACTTGTTCATTGCGGTCAAGAGGAAGTTTCTGAGGTTTCTAACGATACTGATAACAACGTAGTGCAATGGTATTGTTACTCTCCACCTATCAAATAACTGCTCGTGCAATAGTTAAGCAATAAAAAAATTCACTTGCATCAGAGAAGTGCTGCTCTTGCTTTGAGTACATAACAATAACTATGCTAATGCCGTTGAGTCTGTATGTATATATGTAACAAACTTAAACCACGGCAGTTGTTTTTAACGAAACCTTCACAAACAATCACTGCAAATATAGTCCAGCTTCCTGTCTTCTGAGTGGATGTTTAAGCACTTTTGTTCTGCGACGGCTTTATTTGTGAAATATGGGTGGCAGGTTGTGTAGGGCTTTACAAACATACTCAGACTTCACTTTGATTTATTAGTCGATATGGGTAGTAATGCCTGTATGTGAGGCAGAGGGACCGTGCTGATGTCCTGTGATAGGGTGTCTTGACCTATCATGTGACAGCAGCTAATTCGCCACACCCCCAGCAAGGCAAGCAAATCTGCGGACACAGAGAGGGAAGACACTAATGTACATAATTTTAGCAAGACACTATTACTATGTGATCTGTCATTAGAAGACGCTTGCGTAAAACTAATGACGAACTAAATTTTAATAAGACTTTATTCCTGTGAGGTTACTTTCTTACTGCTCACCCTTTGAAAGCAAATGTTCTTAAACAATGTTCAACAGAAGGTGTTTATTACTAGAAAATTTGGCTTTATATATCAAAAGGCAAACTCAACACACCGGTTCATCATCCCCATCAATGCTCAGCTTCTGCTCCGTTGCCAGTGCACTGGCAGGGGCACGGGTATGTTGGTGAGAAGTTTGTGGGTAAAGCGACCACTGGAGGCGTCACAGAGGCTGCTTCAGGCTGCTTCAGAACACTTGAGAGCCTCTTGTAGACACGAGAGAATCGCTTCTGGACGCTTGGTGGTGCTCATCCACGCTTACAGGTAACACAAGTATCATCACAAGGCTCGGAATGAGGAGGAAGCTCTCGAAAGATTCTCATATTCTTGAGTCACTTAGAGACTGCGTATGAAGTGGTTTAAAACTAATTGTATATCAGTTATTAGAGTACTGCAATGTATATCCTCAAATGGGTATAAGAACTGAGTAATTTCATTTAATATTTTTATCAGACTGTACGTACTCAGCACAAACACTGTGAACAAACAAAGAGAAAAGGGGCAGTTTAACGAATAAAGGAAGTTGCCGCAGGACATTTTAAATGCAATTGACCAAATTGAGTTTTTTTTTTTTTTTAAGTAAGATTACAGTACTCCGAAAGACCACGTGGGGCGAGGAGAAGGAAGCCCGTTGAACTGACTATTACCAGCAAAATGAAGGTATGGTAATCAAGAAAATGCCCCTGGGATGTAAGTTTGGCTCAAGCAGTGCAGTTATGGAGGCAGGGACTACTGTGCCCTCTCGGTTATGCTGACTGCTGCACCGGATGTTAGAAGGGAAGGAGAGAGAGAAAGAAAAGAGGAAAAGGATAGAACAAGGAGAGTCAAAGGAAATTAAAGATCAGAGGGTTGGTAGGAAGGTAGGTGGAAGAGCAATAATATCTCAGATGTGAGAAAGGAAGGAGGGGGCGAGAGAAAAGACAGCGAGAGAGATAAAAAGGATGAAAGGAAATTAAAGATCAGAGGGTTAACATGAGGGAAGGTGAACGAGTAGTAAGACCTCAGATGTCGAGAGAGAGAGAGAGAGAGAGAGAGAGAGAGAGAGAGAGAGAGAGAGAGAGAGACTGAAAAAATATAAAAAATCAGAGGGTTGATATGAAGGAGGGCGAGAGAACAGTAACACATGCGAACAATAAAAGGAAGAAAGGAGAAGCAATGTAAAAACAGAGAGCTGACTAGTACACTGAGATCAAGAAGAGAAGGAATGAGTTGAAGAGGAAACGTGGGTAGATTAAGATGAAGTGAGAGTTATGACTGCAAAACAAGGGCAGGGGGAGGAAATGAGAGGTGTGGAGGGTCATTGAGAGGGAAAATAAGTCTGGGTAATGACAGTAAGCGAAGAAGCAAGAGAGAGGGAGCGAATAAGGAGTGTAAGAGGCATGCATTAGAGAGAGAGAGAGAGAGAGAGAGAGAGAGAGAGAGAGAGAGAGGATAATAAGGGTGAATGATCGGTGTAATGAAACTGAGGAGAGTGAGGGATGCTACTGAAACTGAGGTAAATGGAAGAAAAGCATGAGTCTTAGATGGAAGAAATGACACTTGGGTGAACAGGAACAGAGTAAGAGAGATGGAGGCAAGGAACGATATGGAGGGACGAAATCAGCAAATCGGGAAGGATAGATGGAACAAACTACGAGCCATTATATTAAAGAAAATTGGCATAAACCTTTTTCTAATAGTGGACTGACGTAGGTTAAAAATGTTGATGTAGATACTGCAAAATGGGAAGAAGATAATAATGCAAGATGGAGAAGACTAAGTTTGTGGGCAAGGGTAGAAATGAGACGGTTAACAAGACCACAGGATAAAGAGAGAATATGGAGTTAATGAACAGCATGTGGAGAGTAAGAATGGCGAAAAAGTAAAGAAAAGGTTAGAGGTACGATATATGAAAATAGAAAGTGTGGAAGAAACATGAGATCGGATGTGACCAGAAAAATGGACACTGGAAAAAATGTACGAGGAATGAATGAGGAAAAGAGAGAGAGAATGTGGAAAAAAGAAACACAGAAAACATGGAAGAGAAGAGTACTGTATTGAAATGGGGAGTAAAATATATAAATCTTACTGTAAAATAAACAGTGACAAAGGAATATTCCCGTTCAGAAGGCTGCAGAGAAAATCATTAAATATTTAACTGTAATATTCTCCTAAGCTCCCTGCACTTCCATTTCAAAATATTTCCAGGGAATAACACGGTGCCAGGCGAGCTGGAGTCTAATTTCAGCGTAAAGGAGTTAATGGTAGTCCGTGTCTGTATTTCTCGTGTTTTAATTTTGTGTCCAATGTTTTTATCGAATCTCATGTTGCTAAGTGTTTTGAGTAGGTGTCCTGATTTCGGTGCTCTACTACTATTTTTATTTCCATTATTTTTATCATATTTCACTCTGTTTTTACTGGCTGCTGTTTTTAATGTCTTTTTAGCTGTGATAGTACCGCTAGAATTTGTAAGGGACGTAACGCACTGCTGCATATGAAACTGCTATTCTTACCAGTGTTGTTAATTTGTTATAGAAGAATATCTTCATTTTGATTTCCCGGGTAGATGAAATTATATATGTAGTTTACATATTCATATAACATAGACGGGGGCTTATTGAGAAGGACAAGACATTATGAAAAATTACGGCACTAATACTGCCAGTCTGAGGTCCAGAAATATTTATAATTATCATCTCATGCAATTTGTGCTCCTGACAGATTTCCCGTGTCCCGCCACGCTTTCCCGAATTCCCTCAGGTGGAAAGCACAAAGTTCATGACCGACGTCTGGATCAGCACAAAAGTCTTTAGAAAAGAGATTAATGAGTGTGAACCGGGAAGTAGACTCACTGACTTATCGATGGTTTGTTTCAGCAAGACAATCAAGAGACAAAGCAAGGTTCTGCATTCCTCTTTCCCTGTCCCTCCAGTGACAAATTAATAAAAAGGACGATAAATTTTATCTCGTAACAAAGATTTGATATTTCTTGGAGGAACAAGAGACACGACATGACTCTACACCCTCCTTTTCCTTACCCTTTCTGCAAAAACAAAACACATGAACAAAAGAGAACCGGCGGCTTGTAAGTTAATATCGCCTCGGTACGTTCCCGTTTGGTGATGCAAGAAACGTGTATCATTACTTTTGAATACTGTATGAGGTCAGAAGGAATTTTATGATTTAACGCTGCATTCTAGGAGACAATTCCGAATGTACCGTAACTCGTAAATAGGAGAATATACACTGAAGCTACAGCCACCACTCCATCTTTTTTAACAATCTCCCTGAACCCGCCCTGTCAGGGTACCATGGAATAACAGGATGCTATTTTGCTGTCATTCTTTTAATACTGCAGTCAGAGGATTTCAGCCTCAAGTTGTCACCCCCAGTGCTCACTTTTTACGACACGCAGGGTGCCGAAGAAAGTCTAATTCTTCCGTCCTCATGGATTGCCCCGCTGTCCTCAGGAACTCAAGTGGAACCATATGTTTATTTATTTATTTGTTTATTGTATTCTCCTTTACAAGAAAATGAGACTAAACTACATTTTTAATTTAGTCACAGCTTTTACACAAGTGAAACAAATCAGGTTTTGCTACTGGTAGTTCTCGCAAAAGAAACATGATAATATTAGAGTCACATCCAACTTGATGAGAAAGCCAGTGGTGCTGCCGGTGCTCTTAAAGCGATTTATAAACAGTCAGGTCGTTGCTGCTGCACCCTGTTAGCTCACAACACTTGGTATTCTGCATCCTAGTATGTGGTGAGGCAGTCCTGGAGATTGGTTTGTCCTACCGCTGCTTTCATCTAACCTAGTAAGTTTTGTAATTTATTTCCCAACTGTTAAATGAAGAGCAGCTGCTTACCTTTATTTGGGAAGTTACAGTAGGCCTATATTTTTGCAGGTTCACCATCCGCTCATCCATGTCTCAGTTTCTGCCTTTTCCAAGGTATATTGATGGCTGTTACTACCTTCAGTCGAATCTAGTTCAAGAAAGATGTGCTAAATGATTCATTACATAACTGCTTGGTGATGTTTTGCATGCTGTGAAACGGGTAGCAGTCCCTGGGTGGATCTGGGAGATGGATGCTTAAGTGGAAATGACGATTGGTAATGAGCAGTGAGTCGACGTTATCGGAATAATAATATGACAATAATGATAACGCCAATAATAATAATAATAATAATAATTATTATTATTATTATTATTATTATTATTATTATCATCATTATTATTATTACTATTATTTTTGTTGTTATTGTTGTTATGGTTAGTTATCATTATTATTAGTAGTAGTAGTAGTAGTAGTAATAGTAGTAGTAGTAGTAGTATTGTTATTATTATTATGAATACTGCATAGAGCGACTGAGTTTGCAACAAACGTGCACTACAGGCACCAGGTGTGCAACATGTATTACTTTGTGGTGGCCGCTCCTTTGCATCCAGTTAGCTCATAACGTAAATTGTAGGTAGATAAGAGCCCTTTACTGCATCGGGACTGGCAGCGCAGCCATGGAAAATACAAACATTTTTATGATTGCATATAGACAACATAGATTCCACTTTCCACCGTGCATCAAACACTGCCATGATGAAACGATTTATATCAACACGGAACTGAGTCTGCTAAGAATCCCTTGACTGCTGGCGGTTTCCTTCAAAAGAACAAACCCATTTGGGTTGCCACAAGAGAATACATAATTGCGTCAAGAGCAGTTAAAGGATTAACTCCCCTCCCCATAAAAAAAAAAATACATTATGCAGCTGCACCAGGCAATGAATACATAAATTTTGGAATAACAGCGTATATCATAATTTATCCACCTAAACCTTTGTTCACTTAAATCTAAAATAATGACACCCATAATCCTTAACAAAGAAAACACTCGTTCATTATGCAGCTAAAAGTAAGACTACCTCTACTTACATATTCTGCCCTCAAAACTGCTATCTAGAACCAAATCATTTCCACACTTCTGCTTTATCATATGTATTAACAACGAACGAACAACGAACCAACAACGAACCACGCCATTAATAAACCCAATCTTGAGCTTATGATCGTGCAGTAGTGCCGGTGCAAAAACTGTGATATAATTTTTTAGTCTTCTATATCTGTCAGCGCCGCTTAGAGCCAAACTGTGCCCTACGGCTTTACAAGTTCATGCTGAAATGATTTACTGGCACGAGGACTTGTGCAGATGTCTTGAAGCACTGAATTATTTAGAACATATATGTTCTATATGAAAATATACAAGGTACCCAAGTATAGCATTCATACGAATAACATTATTTTACATATGTTTTAGGGGGATGCCATAACTTAAGGCGCTGACAGGCACATGACAATTTCATTCGTCTCGGGGCAATTGCAGCCAAAGAGGAAAAAGAAGGTACAATAGGGAGAACAGACTGTAATCTGATGTGTACGAAACTGTTCAAGTTTACGAGTGAGGGAACGAAAGCTGTGACTAATTACAGAAGAGAGAACAGGAATGGTGATGCACATGATTATACACACAACAAGAGTTGCACCTTATTTTTAATCAAGCTATTTCGGGAGGGGAATTACGGTCATGATGATGATGATGATACCTGCGGCGATAACTGATATTCTTGAGCCCAGTATAAGTCTTGCTATTAGTTTGCTGAATTACATATAAGCAAGCGAGGGCGAAGTACTGCAGTCAGTTCTGTAGATTTTCTCCGGACCTAGAGGCAATACTTTCATGCTTACATAAAATTTCAGGCAGACGTATGTAAATGAGGAAAACTTTAAAAACTCTGCGAGGCACGGCGCGGAATGGAATAAGAGTGGGGATCAGTGACTGATTAAAAGATTATTCACTCCTGGTTTAGCAGTCTCTCTCTCTCTCTCTCTCTCTCTCTCTCTCTCTCTATCTATCTATCTATCTATCTATCTATCTCTTATTTTTGCTTTCTTTAACATCAGCGTAACACTGGTCTCTTTTTCCCAATATATATTTTTTCTCTTTTTCTCGCTAGTCGTCTACTCTTTCCTTCCTCCTATGTACCCTTCCCATTTCAGCCCAACTCTCCCTTCCTTTAATCTCAGCTTCTCTCTTTCTCTTACTTTTAGCCTTTCCTAACTACCTGTGAGAGTAAGAAAAAACGCTTGCAGTCAGGGGAAGGCAGGAAGGGTTGCGCGTTGTCTTTCACTGAGACTGATAAAAGAGATTCTTCCATTCATTAACTATGTTCCTGTTTCTGCCACTTTCAGTAGTTATGTACGTGTGTATGTATGTAAGTATCAAACAGAAAGAGACACTGAACTGAGAGATGAATGAGAGTCAAGTGTTGGGAGAAAATGAAGAGGAAGTCCGACAACCAGCAAGGGCATTATTGTGAAATGCATCCATGATGCTGCGCAAATAAGTTTCATCTGTGTGTCTGTCTGTCTGTCCACAACTGACTCCCTCGGCTTTCAACCTGCCATACATCAAAAGACGCGAAACGACGAGCTAACAACAATGGTGTAAATTACAGTTGCTAGCGGAAATTGCGCCCGATTTTTTGCTGGACATTGGGAACCCTCTACAAGTCATACCACTGAATGGAATGAGCTGAAAATTAGCATGAGCATGCCCGGTACTTCAGAGCAGGTCCATCTTAAGTTCAGTGTCATTGTGTGTCTCGGAGGTCGTGTGCTTGGTACTACTGTTTAACCCATCAAGATGAACGATTTAAAGTTGCAGGTTGCTGTGGCAGCTCTGAAGCACTTGATTATACTGGCCAAATAAACTCACCGATTTCAAAGCTGTAAGTGGAAGCCATCCTTCTTTGTTACTGCTTAACTGCATTTTTTTTTTTTTTCAAGTTCACTTAAGAGTTCAAATGGTGGGCGAAGCCGGAGTGCCCTCGGCAGGAGCAAGCGTTTAGAGGCACTGCCGGCCCGCTACGCGCTTGTTGTGTACTGTACCAAGTCATCGTTGAAGAGTTGACCAATATGG